>NC_047663.1:1070282-1370282 GCF_011762505.2 Arvicanthis niloticus
TGCCCGGCACAGCCTCTTTCCTGACCGTGCAAATCTATAAAGTGAAGAGATCTCATCCAGTGCCTACCTCATTACTCTGGCCATCTGGGAACATCACGTTGGCTGTAGGGCTCATGGGCGCAATTGTTCTGCAGTAGGGCTCCAGACAATCTTTTACTCACCACAAGGTCCACAGCAGATGTCAGCAACATCTAGATAGGCCACATAGGGGCAGCCTCTGTCCAGTGGCTGCCAGATGTCAGTCAGAGGTACAATGGGGCATAAGAGAACCTTTCAGAGCACTTTTAGTAGGCTCTGGTCCAACCTTGGCTAATCTGCTTGGAAGGAGCGTGAGTGGAGTAGGGGGAACTGTGGGCAGAAACCAGGTAGGGAAAGCTTGAAGTCAGGCTTTCAGATGGAGGAGAGGTGCTCCAATAAGACAGGAGTTGGGATGGGCTGCCTAGCTGTGTATGAGAAGTGTTGGCAGGGGCAGGGTGGGGCACAGGGCACAAGAATTCTGCAAGCAACTTCACACTAAAATGGATCTTGTGGCAGGGCTCTGGTACTTCTGGGACATCCACAGGTTAGTTTTGCCTAAAATAGATGTTCTTTCTATAGCAAGGGAGCAACTGGGGTATGGTGATAAATTTCGGTGAGTCACCAGCCAGCACACACCCACTCTGTACCCAGCTGTTAATTTCTATTTACTTCTCCACAGAAGGGAAGAGAAAAATAGAGCGAGATTGTTTGTACAAGCCCTTGGTTTTGCGGTCAATCCATATTTACAGTTCTTAGATACATTTTTACTTTGGCACCAAAGAAAGATGCAAAAGGGATACTTTTTTTTTTTTTAATCGTCAGTGGAGATAGAAAATCTCATTTTATGGAAAGGTATTTCTTGCACATGGCCTGGAATCTCTCCTCCATTTTCTACAATAAGGAGCCTCCTGCCTGAAATTGTGCTCTAGGCCAGAGAAGAAGCAATGATGTCACAACACACAAACTGCTCTGCAAATTACAGAGCAAACTTTCTTCAGAGATATAACCCACATCTTGAAGGTCTTCAAACAGTTCCTGTGTGAGCTCTAATTCCATAAGAGAATGGAATTCTCTTCCTATACCCAATAAGGTAAAACATCACATAGAAACCTGTACAAGATAGTCCTAATAGCTGGATGCACAATAAATGGACAAACACATTTGTATAAGGAAGGCAAGTCTGACCTGCATAAACCTTGAGGATATCACACTAAGTAAAATATGCCAGATACAGGTTCCTGGAGCGAGCAAACTCATAGAGGTAAAAAGCTGAATGAGGGCTAACAGAGCTGGAATAGGGGGATTGTTCAGTTAGTGTTAAGTGGACACAAAGTTTCAGCTTGGGGGAGATCTAAAAGTTCTAGAATCTGGTGGTTGTAATGGTTACATAATAGCACAATGTGCTTAGTATAACTAAACAGCAGTTAAAGTGGGCTGGGATGTAGCTCAGTGGTAAACCACTTGCCTGGAATATGCAAAGGCCTGGGATAAAATCCCGAGCACAGAAAAAAATAACATTAAAATGGTAAATTTCACATTAGATAGATTTTGCTACAAAGCTAAGCCTACCCTGGCTACTTATTTAGAAGGACCTCACTATGTAGCCCTGGCTGGCCCTGAAATTGCTCTATATATCAGGCTCAATTCACAGAGGCCTGCCCGCATCTGTCTCTTGGATGTCGGGGTTAATGATGTGCACCATCTTGCAAGGCAAAGCTAACTTGCTACATCAACCAGCTCTAGAGATGGAATCCTGGTGGTCTTCTACCCACGTGACTTCTCTGAGCCACTGTTGCTTCTGGTGTCAGTGGGAAGTGTAATTTGTCCCTACCCTGAGGGTTGTTTAGAGATACAAAGGTGATCCAGGCCAGGATACCCTGTTCATTAGCTAACCTTATTTTCCACCTGAAACAGCTCCACAGACTCTACAATCTAGTACAAATTAAAAGCAGGAGGTGGCCACCTGTTGTAGGAAATATTTAACCTTTGATCATTCGGTTCCTGGATAAAAGACACACAACTTTTATTATTATAATAAACCGTAAGCAGCACTAGAGCTGGGTAGATATCTACCTCTAGGTGATTAGAATTTATTTCCCCATCAATAACTATGAATTATTACTTGCTATGTTCCAGCTGGGCTGCTCTTAACTTAAATTGCCCAGCCTTCATGGCCACGTATTCATAACTCACTTACCTCATGGAGTCTTCCTCCTCTCTCTCTTTTCTTCTCCCCCTTAGGGTCTCCTGAGATCCCAAGCCTGGGAGCCCAAGAACCCCGCCTCTCTCTCTCTCCTGCCCAGCACTGGCTGTAGGCATCTTTATTCACCAATCAAGGATAACTTGGGGGTTTGGGGTATGAACTTGGTTGTGCGCAAATTCTCTCACGGCCAGGCCTTAGGGGCCAGTATTTAGCATAATCCAAGCAAAAGACCAAGCCTCAACAGCCACCAGAATCCCAGCTTTGGTTTTTGTTTATTTTAAACTTGAGCCAAAATGAATGAAACGGAAAATTTGACAGTTTTGCATTTTCATGTATGCTTTTCAGTGATATTAAGTCCATTCACATCCTTGAGCGAACATTACCATCATCAATCTCCAGAACTTTCCCATCTCTCCAAGCTGAAGCTGTCACCATAAAACAGTACCCTCAGGCCAGGAAGATGGCTCGGTGGGTGAAGTGCTTGTTGCACCTGCACAAGCCTGGTGACCTGACTTCCATTCTTGGAATTCATGTAACAATGGAAGGAGAAAACTGGTTGTTCAAAATTGTCCTCTGACTTCCACACATACACCATGGCATATACACACACATCATGTGGATATACATGCACAATAGAAGAAAAGGAGTAACTATTACTCCTCCCCAGGATGAAAGCCTACACTTGGAACAGGTCTTGTGCTATGAGGGTAGAATGGCTTTTTAGATAAAAGATTACCACATGCAAATCAAACTGCTCTCAAACAGTGGTCCTCAACTGTTTAGTGATAGGGGAGTGTCTTGTTCCCAACACCTAACAATTATATAAACGTTTTTGGTGGTTACCACTGAGGAGAGGGAAGATAGTATGGAGGCCAGGGTTGCTACTCAGTTTCCTACACTGCATAGTTCAGCTCCCTCATCCAGCTGGAATCATCTGCCCCTGTTGTCAAAAAAGCTGGGATTCAGATAGATGCCCTCTGATAGTCCCAAAAGCTAAAGAGTACCCCTGTGAAAGGCTGGCTGAGGGGACAGTGGCATATACCTCCCAGCCCAGGGTCTCTAGTAGGTCAAGCTTTATGCTCCATAACCTCTCTTTCTCAGTGGATCTCACAATCCTTTCCCACCATTAGTCTCTGAATGGATAAAACATCACATTGAAGTAGCTGGGTGTTGGTGGTGTACACCTTCAATCCCCAGTGCTCAGAAGACAAAAGCATTCAGATCTCTATGAGTTAGAAGCCAGCCTGGTCTACAGAGAGAGTTCCAGGATAGCCAGCACTACATGAAGAGATTCTGTCTTGGAAAAAAATCAATCACGTTAAAGATGCAATATCAGTGTATTTGTAGAATGAGGCTTTGAGGAAAAAAATGGGGTTAAATTTGGTCATGATGGTGGAGACTTATCCTATAGGATTAATAGCCTCACAGGAGGAAGAGAAGCTAGGCCTGGAGACAGAATTCTGTAATCCCAGCATTTGGCAAACCAAGATAGAAGACTAAGTTTCATTCGAATTTAGACTAGTGTAAGACTATCTCTAAAGGCAAAATCCAAACAAGAAAAAGAATGGAAGGGGACCAAGGGGGAGGAGAAGGAGAAGCTTCCAGGAAAGGGGGAGAAAGGTTTTGCAAAGAGAAAGTAGGACACCATCTAAAAGCTACGAGGACAGTCTTTAACAGAAGCCAAGCCTACCTTCATCTTGAGCTTCTAGCCTGCAGACCAGCAAGAAATGACGGCTTGCTGTGTATAAGCTGCCCAGCACTATGAGTGGCTCTAACAGAGGCTTCTGCTATTCATCTGCTACCCTCAAATTTGCAAAACTTGTATATTTACCACGGTTTCACAAAAACACCTTTGCTCTCCAGTCTTACATCTGTGGAGTTGTCTTCTCTTGTTGGGGAAGCATGGGTGTTCATACTATCTGACCTTGGGAGAGTAGTGCATTTTATGGAGGGTGGGTTTGGGTTCACAGTAGCTTGTGGTCTCGGGAATCTGGAACTTCCCTGAACTGTCTTTAGAAACACCCACTATGGCTGTGCCAAAACTGGCCAAGATTATTCCTGAGAAGACATGTCCTAGGGCTCAGCTCTGGAATTGTGTCAGAAACAAGACCTCTAATACAGGAAGTGGTTGTGGAAAATTCTTCCAGTCACCACGGGGACAAACCCTTGAGGACATAACTATTTAGCTCCTCCATCACCAGTTCCTTGCACAGTTCCATAGATGCCTTTTGTCACCAATAGAAACCCTGCACCTTCTTGGAATGCCTATGTCTGTGGGCCATGCATCTCAACCTGGTAGAACTCATCTGGGACCTGACCCATCACATCTGATGGAGCTACATCCCATGGCAAAATAAAATGAAAATAGCTTATGTATAAATGACAGCTCTCAAATCGGATGTTTCCAGTGGCATTCTGACGTACCCCTAAGAATGGTTCCTATGAGAAGGAAAGGGGACTGTCTAAAGAGAAAAGAGACATTTGTATAGGTTTTGATTTTTAGTTGTACTGGTATGGGATTGTAGCTCAGTGATAGATCACTTGCCTTACCTAGCATGTTTGAGCTTCAGGTTCCATCACCAGGATATCTGCTCTCTCTCTCTCTCTCTCTCTCTCTCTCTCTCTCTCTCTCTCTCACACACACACACACACACACACACACACACACACACACACGAATTGTTTTTAACTTTTCTAAGTATCCCATAGTCTGGAGTCCGATAAGAAGCAGCTTAATTGTAGAACTGGGTAAGTTGTGTTCAGCATTAGCTCTGATTAGCCTGGGGCACTGCTGCTCCTACTTCTCAGTGTTGAGCGCTTCTGGCTTTATGTTCTGTACCATTACCCAGGAGCCCATAATCCTGTTCCTAGATTCTTATATAAATAGAAGCCAACACATGCTCCATTCAGCTCACTGAGAGATCCAGAAAGAGCTGGCGTGGAAAGCCTCGGAGACCCTCAATTCATGAGGTATGTAAGGGTAGGAATGCAAGCAACACTGGTAAGTCAGACACTGGTCACATGTAAGAAGTTAAGACCCACAGAATCTGACAGCTGAGTCTGTTAGAAAGCAAGACCTCAGACCTTTCAGAGTTTGACACAGAGTGTGGATGACAAGTCAAAGTTATTCCAAGGAAAACCGGTGCCCTCAGACTGGCTCTCTCAAAACATCCACGTAGCACTGTATGCTGATACCCTTATACGGCTTCCTAGAACAAGGGCTGCATTCCGGCTCCTAAAGACCCTAATGTGGCCATGGATCAGGCGGAAAGGATCGAGCTTTTGCAAACAAGAGTCTGACCTGTACGCATGTGGGCGCTAAACTGACAGAGTGTTCCAGAAACAGTTTTCTGGTATCTTCGACATGTTGTATCATTGCAGAAGAATGAGGCTGAAACTTCAAACAGGCCAACGAGCCCAGTCTCAGGCAGTATGGTGGTGGCCTGTGAGTGGAAAGATCACAGTTTGGTCGACTTCAGTGGGCGTAGAAGTATAAGGACCCAGCAAGGGTAAGGAAAAGGTAGGGTGGAGTAAGATCCAGGTAAGGAACATCAAAAGTGGTGGAGGTTCTGCCTTACTCCAGCCATGGACACCAGTGATCCTGAGAATATCTTTGCTGTGTTCCAGAGTCTGAGCTAGATCCCAGATACTAACTGTTTGGAGTTCAAGACCATCAAGAATAAGAAGAAGAGGAGGAGGAGGAGGAGGAGGAGGAGGAGGAGGAGACTGAAACTCAATTCAAATTAAATTATAATTAGCCAGATTCGTTAAAGCTGCTAGCAGGGCTACAGTCTCTAAGCCAAATCAGATGTGCTATGCAGATGCTGGTAAAGAAAGGGCTCTTTCTTTCTCTCTCTCTCTCTCTCTCTCTCTCTCTCTCTCTCTCTCTCTCTCTCTTTCATTTCTTGTGTTTTGTTTTGTTTCATTTTGTTTTTTGAGACAAGGTTTCTTTGTGTAGCCTTTGCTGTCCTGGAACTAGATCTGTAGACCAGACTGGCCTCAAATTCACAGAGATCTTCCTACCTCCACCTCCTGAGTGCTGGGATTAAAGATGTGCACCACCACTGAAAGAGCTTTTAAAGGCAAAAATCCTGTTCTGTTCTGCCAAGACTAGATTGTCAAGGTGACCTCAAAATAGTCCTTGGTTATCTGCACAAGCAGGTTACAGAAGCCATAATTGGCAGTTTGTCATAGCCTAACAAGCAGATAGTCATGGCTGTACATCTGGGTGGCCATCAAGGAGTCAGGGTTGATGGAAACTTATCTGTCAGACACAAATGGCTATTAAGAACCAATGTGGATGTCTAGCACAAAATGGGATTTCTTTAGCCGTCACACTCACGTACTCAAAAATGTGAGTGGACAGAGCAAAGCACCAGGGCGAATACTTCCTAAGCATTCTGGGACGCAAAGCTCTTTCTCTCACACCTAAGAGAGGGATTCTTGTTGAGAGATGAGCTGTCCTCACTTTGGCTCAGAGTCTGAAAGTGGAGTCTTCTTAGACCTGAAGCATGAACAACCTGGGCTCTTCGGAAACAGGTAATTTCCTGATTCCCTAGGCTTTCCTTCAGTGGTACTTGAGGAAGACACTCAGAGGAAGATGACCTGGAGCTTTCCTGAGGGGACAGCAGATGTGAAACGTAATGGCAGTCTGGGAAAAACTTCTACCGTATGTACTGTAAGCCTCTTTCTCTATAGGCCTAACTAGCCGGGGCCTGAATGATGTCCTCAGGTGGGGATTCCATTTATATGTGCTCAGAGAATGCAGGGAGTGAAGCATAACAAAGTCTTCTCCTTAGATTGATTACCGGCACCTCCTCCCCACGCAGTACCATTGACTGGCTCAGAGGCACACACGTTTAACTACGTGCAGTGGATCTTTAATGGGCTTTTGGAAATGGAGCGTGAGCAAATCAAGTTATTTTGTCCCCACAGGACAAAACTATGAGCTATGCTTTCTCTTCTGTAGAGGGAGCCTTCAACCAATGAGCCACCGCCTAATCTCTCACCGGAGAATTTACGTTCCAGCTACGAAGGCCTGCCAATTCAAGCAAGCTAGCTGAGCCAGCCATGACCCAGCCAAGCGAAGAGTCTCTATGCTGCAGGGCGCCACCTGAGCTTCTCTCCGGTCCAGCCCATATGACCCCCTCCCCCAACCCCACCCATTCCTTCTGCAGCCTCCCAGCGGCGACTGGGTGCCCAAGGGCTGAGACCACCGGTCTCCCGCCAACCGCCTCAGCCTGGAGACCCCCGACTCAAGAGCTCTGCCCCCACGGGGTCTCAGGCTGAGATCCCACGCCCTGAGTGGAGCTCGGTGGCTTCTCATGGCCCAGCATCTGCCCGGAGTAAACTCAGTCAAATTCCCGTGCTTCTGCCTCCCTGAGCCATGGCAGACATGAGGGACCCACAACTCAGCCCAACAGAACCCATGCCCACTCACGAGTTACATCCCCACAGGAAAGCTAAAACAATCCTGTACAATAAAAGAACTTCTGGAGGTATCACCATCCTTGATCTCAAGCTGTACTACAGAACAATTGTAATAAAAACTGCATTGTATTGCTATTGAAACTGACAGGTTGATCAATGGAATCGAATCGAAGTCCCAGAAAAAAACCCACACACCTATGAATACTTGATTTTTGACAAAAAAAAAAAAAAAAAAAAAAAAAAAAGAAAGAAAGAAAAAGAAAAAAAAACAAAACAAAACAAAAAAACAAACAAAAAAAACGCCACATATTGAAAAAAAGACAGTATCTTCAACAAATGGTGCTGGTCTAACAGGATGACAGACATTCTTATAAAAAATGAGTCTTGTTTGGCTGGGTATGTAACTCAGTAGTAAAATGCTAACTTAGCATGTGTTATTTGTCCTTGGACAAGCAGTGCCTACAGGCTAGAGGCATTTCTTTTTTACAGAACTCTTAAGCACAGAATTTTAAACTTAAAATACAGTGTTAATCGTCCTTTCTTCCCCCCACTTCCAAAGTGTCAACATTGTGTGTTACTTTCTTGCTATATTTCATCCATAAGAAATGGAAAATACCCTTTTCTGTTGTTCACTCCATCCTCCTTGTGTAACTCCTGCTACTCAGAGCCTACTTTCTCAGACCTGATTAGGAAACAAGCAGAAATTCAGGGAGATTTCAGCCTGGCCACAAGAAAAAAAAATTAGTAACCAGAGGTGGACAGAGCTGGAAGCTCAGCCTTGGGTTGAACAGATTTGCTAGTGGTGTAATCTATTTCGCTACATAATGCCTGGGTTCTATACAGTTATTGAAATTATGGATCGGAGAGGCATCCTCCAGGAAGCTCTGGGCTTCCTGGTTGGGAATTCTTGCTGTGTGAAATAAGCATCCTTGTTGGGTGGGTCTGTTGTTTGGTGTATCTTGGGGCAGAAAATGGCCATCTAGATGTGGCTACAGTCTTTTCTGGCTTTCAGCTGGACTTCTGAATCTGTAGATTTTGCCCTGTCGACTCAATCTACCATGGCTTAAAAATACTTGATTTAAAAAAAATCTATGCTTGTATAGGATATGAGCAGAACGTCTCTTGCCATTATTCTATAAACAGTAAGAACAACTATTACAAATAATCTAGTTGGTGTTAGTATTAGCATTTATATTATATTGGTGTTGTATATAATCTAAAGATAATTTTACGTATATAGGAGGATATTTGTAGAATCTACGCAAATTCAATGTCATTTTATATAAACTATAAATATCAAACACATACGTGGCCAGAACCCATCCTTCACTATATCAAGGTATCTTTGATTTTCTCTTTAGGTGGTAGCCTCCGCGTTTCAGCTGAGTAAAGACCAGTCTGGAAGTGACTGCTATGACATGATAAGAGCCATAGGAAGGAAAGGAAGCAGGTGTCATTTGTCACCCACACCAGGAAGTGTTCTGGTGTTGTATCACAGCAGGGAAGGGCCGAAGAGACTATCGGGTATAATTCCTGGAAGTGAGATGAGGACTTTGACTTTATTATATGTGAATGATGTTTTGTCTGCATGTATGTCTGTATACTTATGTGTGTACCTTGAGCCCACAAAGGCCACAAGAGTGCATCAGATCCCCTGGAACTAGAGTCACAAACAGTTGTGATATGTGGGTGCTGGGGACTGAGACCTCTAGAAATAAAGTCAGTGCTGCTAATCACTAAGCCATCTCTTTAGCATCTACCTGACACCAGCTATGCAGGGCAGGAAACTCAGAGCAGAAAAATGCCCAGTCTTATTGAGGTGGCAAAGAGTCATAGCAAAATGCAATATGAGAACTCAGAAAGATGGGGAGATAAATGCCAACTATTTTCAGAGGGTTTTTTTGGGGGGGGGGCGATTCGGAGTAGGGACAAAATTCTACTATCTTCTATTCTTTCATATTTCTGTTTTGTTTTTGTTTTGAGACAGGGTCTCATGTAGGAGGAGCTAGGGTGGGAGGAATAAGGAGAGGAAAAGGAAGAGGAGGAGCTAGGGAGAGCAGAGATGTAGGAGTGACGGAGAGCCATCAGGTATGGAAAGCAGTCGCTGATAACAACTTTTATTTAGGTTAGCTAATTGGGAAACAACTCTCTTTGTATGGGCATCTTGTTATTGAGCATTACCAAACATACAAAGCTTTTGTTTAATCTTTAAGCATTAGAGTCTCATTTTCTTAACTGGGCCCACATGGATGGCGGGATGGTCTGGACAATGCCCAGTCTTGTGGGGACAGCTTGGAAGATTGGCAGAGCTATCTCCCATTGTGGCTTCTAGTGGGTGGCAGGGCTGGTGTTTCTGGCTGGCTGTTTCTAGCTCCAGTGCGCACACGGCCTCTGGCCATGGAACATGGCAGCTGAGCTAGGCAGAGCCACTGCAGCTTAGATAGTTGGCTTGTCTAGAGGCCATTTTTAAAATATCTCCCTCAACAGTCTCATGTAATTGAAGCTGGCTTCAAAATCTGTATATAGCCAAGGATGACCCTGAACCTCTGATCTCTCTGCTTCCACCTCCACGGTGATAGGATACGGGCATGTACCACAGTGCCCAGTTTATTCAGTGCTGGGGATCAAACCCATGGCTTTGTGTTTGAGGTGTGTGTGTGTGTGTGTGTGTGTGTGTGTGTGTGTGTTAGTTGCTGTTCTGTTGCTGTGAAGAGACACCACGACCAAGGCAACTTTTATAAAAGAAAGCATTTAATTGAGGGCTTGCTTATAGTTTCAGAGGCTTCATGTACTATCATCATGACAGGAAGTATGGTGACACACACAACAGTGGAGGAGTAGCAGAAAGCTTTATTTCTTGATTCACAGGCAGACAGGGAGACAAAACACTGAGCTACATATGGCTTTGAAACTTCCAAGCCCATCCTCAGTGACACATTTCCTCCAACAAGGCCACACCTACTCCAACAAGGCCACACCTCTTAATCCTTCTCAAATACTGCCATTTCCCTGGTGACTAAGCATTCAAATACAGGAGACTATGAGGGCATTCTTATTCAAACCACCACCATAGGCAAGCTCTTTAGTGACTAAGCTACATCCCAGGCCTCTCTTCTTTTTTTTAAATAGTGGCTTTGCCAGAACCTCAATCAGTCAGTAACTAACAAGTTTTGAAAGATAAACTGGTAATCCAAAGTGAACATTTTGGAGTCCAAATTGGGGAGTATAAACGTGGTTCATCATTTAAGAGTGCTTGCTGCTCTTCCAGAGAACCCAAGTTTGGTTCACAGTACCCACATCAGGTGGCTCACAACTACCTGTAACTCTATCACCAAAAAAATCTGACAACTTCAGACTTCTGTGGACACCTACATACACAACAGTGTACACTCACACAGTCATACATGTTCATACATTTAGAAATAATAATAAAAAATATTGCCAGGCGGTGGTGGCGCACGCCTTTAATCCCAGCACTTGGGAGGCAGAGGCAGGCGGATTTCTGAGTTCGAGGTCTATAGAGTGAGTTCCAGGACAGCCAGGGCTGCACAGAGAAACCCTATCTCGAAAAAAACAAACAAACAAACAAAAACAAACAAACAAACAAAAAAACAAAAAAAAAAAATCCAGAATGGATGCAAGTAGCAAAGGTAAAATTCTTTTTTACGAGAATTGGGGGGGGGGGAAAGGGTTTCGAGCACAGAGAGAGAGAGAGAGAGAGCCCTCGCAGAGGGACGCCTTACAGGCTGCGCCACCGCCAGTTTGCTACAAAGGTAAAATTCTTGTGTGTTGGGGTTGGTTTTGTTTTGTTGACACAGTCACATTGTGTAGTCCTGGTTGGCCTCAAAATCTTTAGTTAACCCAGGCTAGTCTCCAATGCACAATACTGCCTCAGCCTCCTTACTGTTGGTATTTGTATTAGGCAGGATTCTCAGAGGAATGAAACTAAGTGTGTGTGTGTGTGTGTGTGTGTGTGTGTGTGTGTGTGTGTGTGATAAAGAGTGATGTATAAGACTGACTTACACAGTAGAGTTTGAATGGCATGATGGAGAGGCTGAGAACCCAATAGCTGATCAGCCCAGGAAGCAAGATGACTCAGCTCTAGGTCTAATGCTGAAGACCTGGAAGATTCCTGGAAAGCTACCATTCAGTATTCAGTCCATACCGGAAGCTGTAGTGTGATAGATGGCAGTGGAGATGGTGGTGGCAACAATGTATACTCTGGCAACAATGTATACTCGTAGGATGAAAGGAAGGCAGTCAAGTGATACTGCTTCTCCTTGTACCTCTTAATGTCTGTACATCTTCACGTAAGATGGCAACTAATCTTTTCTCCCTCAATACTCTCTGGAAACGCCCTCACAGACATGCCAAGAAGTGTGATTCTTACGTGATTTCAGATCCTACCAGGTTGAGGAGATTATCACAGGATTACAGGCAAGCCATTGCACTGGCTAAACTCTTACCTCGAATGCTGTCATCATATGGATGACACTGATAGGCTGGTGAGATATGAGTTGTGGCAGAAAAAGGCAAAAGTAGAATTTATCTAATATACTCTAGTGCAGCTTCAGCTGGCAAAACAGTATGAAAGACTGTCTGGGCGCAGGCATTCTAAAGGGCTCTCTCTAAGGGAGGCTTTTCTGTGTGGGCAGTTAGACAATGTTACAATGTCACGGTGCTCTGAAATAATTACAGCTCAGGTTTAATCTTGGTTAGCAACAGTGTAATCTTGAGTTGAAAACAGTCTTCTTCTGAGTCAACAATGGTTCAGCGAGATCATCCATCCTAGCTGGGCAGTGGTGGCTCACACCTTTAATCCCAGCACTCAGGAGGCAGAGGCAGGCAGATCTCAAGACCAGACTGGTCTACAAAGCCAGTTTCAGGATAACAAAGGCTACTCAGGAAAACCTTGTCTCAAAAAAAAAAAAACCCCTATCTCAATTACCCATTCTAATCTGGCAACCATATCTTGTAATTAAGGCTTATTATCGTCAACTCCTTTTGAAAGGATAATGGTCCAGAGTCACCTTGCTCTGAGACCAACCTGTTCTGAGCCAAACCAGCCTTGTTTTGAATCACAGCACAGCCATGGCTCTTAGGAAATGTTCACAAACGCTTTTGTAATTTTCTTCCACTGCTTTTTCTTTTCCATCTGGAAACATATGCTTCTTAACAGAGAGGAGGCATGAATGCAAGAGGTGCTTCCGCTTCCGGTTGTATAAAGATGTAGGTAGCAGAGAGGCTAAACTACAATTATTCTAAATAACTTAGTTCCTACTGGTGAGATGCTCCTGAGCAGAGAGCAGGCCTTGGTGATGGCCCACTGCTCCCTTAGTGGAAAGAGATCAAAGACAGGCATGTCCCCATTATGTGCTCTTTGCCAGCAACCTCACAGGTACAAGATGTACACACACACACACACACACACACACACATACACACACACACACGCTGACATGTATAGACAGAAACCCATGGAGACCTTGAGGTACCCACTAGCAGACACCTTTAGAAGTGCACTTGTCCGTGTGCCCACTTGGTGCTGAAACTCACAGCTGCCTGTAGCTTGAGCTACATCTGATGCCTACATGGACACATGCACATGTACCAAAGCTCTCACGCTAGCGTTCGAAGCTCTGCAGAGCTGCGGGGCACATCCTTGTTACCAGGCAGGGACTCAAACACTTCCCACACCAACCTGTTATGCACTAATACGGAGGAGGGAGTAAACACTGACTACGCCCCTCCTTGTAATGCCTCTCTTCCATTGGTTGCGGGAGCAAACCTCTCCCGCCTTCTGTTTCTTCTGGTTCAGCCTTCGGACCTCCATTGGCTTAGGCAACAAGTCCTCCCAAGAGAGGCAATGGGCGTGGTGCGGAGGCGTTAAGAAATAGATGGGCGAGCTTGCTAACCAATGAGTACGTGTATACACCTCAGCAACTGAGATTCGCCAATGGCGAGGTAAAGTGGGCGGGGCTCTGCAGCTGTCAAGCGCCCCCGGCCGGTGGGGCGTTCGAGGGGCCCGTGGCGCTTGGGGACCCTCCGCCGCCTGCGCGCAGCCTGGGGCCGGCATGGGAGGGGTGGCTGGGACGGCATGATGAGCTCCCTGGGCAGCCCGGTGCGGGCCTACGATTTTCTACTTAAGTTCCTGTTGGTGGGCGACAGCGACGTGGGCAAGGGAGAGATCCTGGCCAGCTTGCAGGACGGAGCAGCCGAGTCTCCTTACGGCCACCCGGCGGGTGAGCGCGGCCGCAGCACCCTGAGGCGCAGCGCTGGGGTGTCGGTGCGAGCGGCCTCTCCAGCGTGGGTCTAGTCCCGGAGCGGCTGGGCAGGGCTAGGTCCCGCGTGTTGGGGAAGATTGTGCTCTGTGGGCGGAGTCCGCAAAGCAGCTCAGGGTGGGCGTCGAGGGAGATCGCAGGTGCGAGCGACATGTTTGGGAGAAGTGCGTGGGATTACAGAAGGCGTGGGCAGAGAGGCAGCGGACCATGGTGCAGAGGAGACAACAGTCTCCGAGGCTATGACCTTTTGGTGCGTGGGACTGCAAAGCAGAGAGTAGCAAGACTGGACTCCAGCCTTTGATTCCAAGCACCAAGCTCTGTGTCCTAATGGACAGCACTTCCAGAAGGAGTAGGAGGAGTCTAAGTGACCCTGTAGAGTTGGCTAGGGTGTAGGAAGGAACTCAACTAAGAGGCTGGAGTCCAGGAGACTGGACACAGGTGAGACCAGAGCGTCTCAGGCTCCACGGCAGTGAGCAGTGTGTGTCCTAGAAGCTCGAGGTTTGAGACCCTGCACCTTAGAGGAAGGAGAAAGAGTGACAGAATCCTGAGCATAACATCCAAGAATAGTCACGCAGTGATCCGTCCCTCAGACTGGCTGTGCACAGACATTCTGTGACTGCCTAAGGTGTCACTGTGGGAGTTTCAACCCGCCTTTCAAATACAGACCCTGTCCTGAGGCCTGCCACTTTCTGTTCTCTGGGATTGCAGACTGCTTCCTGCATCTCCAGCCCCCTGGCAATGCCACAAGGGCTAGCAAGGGTCTAAAACTGTGTGGCCCGATGCCAGACTGCCAGCCTGGACAGTTTAGGGCATAGCTCTGTTGGACAGCGTTACTGTGAGAGCAAGGGCATGGATACAGCCCTGTCTTCCTGTCCTGATGCTCAGTGAAGGCCAGGCTTCAGCAGAGGCAAAAGAGTAAAACGTTTAACAAGTCCCCAAAGGCGACATGAATTCCACAGTAGATGACTGGTGTGGGCAGAGGGAAAGATGTTGATGGTGAGCAGACTTGCTACTTGTTGGCTTGAGCAAGGCCCACTGAGCTGTTGCTTTCCTCTGTATTCTGTCGTCAACATGGTCTAAGAGACTGCGGGGACCTGATGCCGTGGTTGTGGCCTTTTGATTTACTACATATTTCTTCTAGGGCTAAGAAAAGAGCATGGGAAGAACAGGCTAGATATTGTGGCTCACACCTGTAATCTCAGCATTCAAGAGCAGAAGGGCTGGGGAGAATTGCCATGAGGCCAGCCTGGGCTACAATATGAGACCCTGTCTGGAGAAAAACAAAACAGAATGAGAGAGGGAGTAAACTAGGGAGGAGAGATTAAACAGGAGAAAGGTAAACAAGTGGGGGAGAGACAGACACTAAGAAGCTTGGTCTTTATTTTGTTGTAAGGACATCTCAGGAGGGGGTTCTCAGTGCTCTGGCAGCAGAAGGTGAGTTGTTTGCAGCTTCATGCTCCACTCTCTGCATCCATGTCCGGGTTTTGTAGCCCACTTTCCAATTTTCATACTGCAGAGGTTCTTAACATTCAATTTTGTTTTGTACATATAATATCAGTGCTTGGTATTCATGTAGTATTTAAATGAATTCAGCTCTGGCTAACTCTTAACTATAGCTACTCCTGAGTTCCTTACAACGCTGCTTCACCTCTGAACTCAAAAACTTTCTCGAGTTGCTTGCTCTGAGAGCACATGGTCTGTCTTTAGCCTGGTAACGTGTTCACTGTATGTCTGGCATTTGACGTTGTCATGGTGAAAACATCATGTCAACTGATTTTCTAAATGGGTGATTTGCCTTGTTTTTAGGAATTTTTGAAGAATGTTTTTCTTTGCCTTACCTTGCTTAATCAGGCCATGACTCAAAAAAATTTGATATGTATTCTGAATTCTTAGATTAAAAAAATACTTTCTTAATTTCAGGGTAATTTGCTTTATGTCCATAAAATATCTCCCATTGCTTTTGCATTAATTTCTCATTTTCTGTTACAAAAAATGACTACAAACTGTCTTAAAACAACAGAAGTTTATTCTCTGCACAGTGTGGTGTCAGTAGGACAGGGTTTCTACGTGGAGCACTAGGAAGGTGTCTTCTTGTCTTTTTCAACTTTAGGAACCTTGCTGCACCCCCAGGGTTCTTGGCCCCTTTCTTGGTCTTCAGAGACATTGGTAGCCAGTGATCTTCTCAGGTCCTTTCTCTCTGACGTGAACTCTCCTGCTTCCTTTTTTTCCATTTCACAGGACACATCGATAATTCCTGTCCACATCGACAATCTGAGACAGTATCTCTGTCTCAGTGCTGTCTACGACCACCTTTTATTCCACTGCAGTCTTCAATCTTCCTTTCCATACACCCTAACATTCACACATCACGTAGGGTCAGTGTGTGCACTGACTACAGGTCTGCAGCTCTGCCTCTCACCGCTATGCTGGACATCATGGCGTAGTTTCCGTGAGCATTTACCTCTTTCTACTTGCTTTGCTCATTTTTTTTTGTCTCTTTCCTCCGACTTTCTATGACTGTCTTGTCTTTTTTTGTTGAGCATTTTGATTTTAGTAAATTGTTTACAACTGTTTCTGTAGTTGTTAATTCCAGAATGATGTCATTTCTTTTCTTTCTTTCTTCCTTTCTTTCTTCCTTTCTTTCTTTCTTCTTTGCTATTTTCTTTTTTTTTTCAATTCAGTTTTTACATTTCATTAAAATCTCCTTGAGGTGCTGGAGAGATGGCTCAGTTAAGAGCACTCGCTGCTCTTCCAGAGGTCCTAGGTGCAACTTCCAGCATCCATACGGTGCTGAAACTCATAACTGTCTATAACTTCATACATGCATGCATGCAGACAAATCATTCATAAACGGAAAGTAAAAACAAATGAGTCTTAAAAAGGAAAAACGGGGGGTTGGGTAGGGAGATGTGCTGTTGAGAGCACTGACAGCTCTTCTAGAGGACCCAAGTTCAATTCCCAGCACCCACATGGCAGCTCACAACCATTTGTAACTTCAAGATCTGATACTCTCAGGCAGACACACACGCAGACAAAGCACCAATGCACATAAGATAAAAAAAATATTTTTAAAAACTGGAAAAGAAAAACCTCTTGAATTTATACTTCCCAATTTAATGTTCTGTTAACTTGCTTGCTGTGTTGTCAAAGTGGTCAGAGTGAACTTTGTTGTTGCTGTTGTTCCTTGCGTCTTTTGTCATGTTTTTCTTTCCTCTTAATGTTTTGAGGTGGAATACATGTATAGAATTGTGCACACTCTGTTATTACATAGTTCAGTGGATTTCCACAAACCTAGCATGTCATGTCACCAGTGTCCAGTTTAAGACATGACACTGCCAGGCTCCTGAAGCCCATGTTGCCTCTTCCAGTTACAGCATACCCTCCAGATAGTCACAGCCCTGGATTTTGACAGAATGGATCACTCTTGTCTGAATTTACCCTGTGGGAAAGAGAATCACACAGTGTATGGCCCTCTGAGTGCCTCTCCTGCTCCTTCATGCATGTGAGGGTCTCCACTGTATATGCAGTCATGGCTGTTTGTTCTCATTATCTGTAAATCCCTTGTGTGGCCATACTATGGCCTGCTGATCCTGCGGGTTATGAGAGTTTGTGTGGTTTCCAGTTACTGATTACAGTGGTTTTCTTTGCTGTACCCACATAATACATGTCTTTTTCGTTTCTGTTAGCAGTACTGAGTTTGAGATGTGTATACGGCTGACTGTGTAGCCTAGCCATACAGAACGAGCTTACCATATGTGTGGCTGTGGGCCCAGTTCCAATAGGCGCACAACACAAAGTAACAGATAGGGAAACTTACATATACCTTGAACTTGGGTAAATGCGCCTAAATTTGCATGTCTGCCTGTCAGTTGCAGGAGCTGAGGTGTCTGGAGCTTCACCAACAGTTAGTACTTTCCTTTCCATTTTATCTCTTCCCAGTTGTTTGGGTTTTTAGATTTTTTTTTTTTTAATTGTATTTTGCCTTGTTGTATGTAGGTACTCCACATCCATACCTGGTGCCCATAGATATCAGAAGAAGATACTGGATCTCCTAGAAATGGAATTATGGAAGGTTGTGAGCTACATGTAGGTGCTGGGAACCAAACCCGGGTCCTTTGCAAGACCACCACGAGCTGCTGAGTGCTGAGCCATCTCTCTAGTCCCTCTTATTATTTCTTTTGGAACGGCTGGGTGTTTTGCTCATTTGGCAGAGTGTTTTCCTAGCACACATGAAGCCATAGATTTGCTCCTCAACACCACAATAAAAAAAACAAAGCAAGGGGTTGGGGAGGTTGCTCAGTGGTTAGAGCACTGGCTGCTCTTGAGAGGTCCTGGGTTCAATTCCCAGAAACCACATATCAACAGACAACTGTAACTCCAGGTCTAGGGGATCTGCGGCACCAGGCATGCATGTAGAATATATGTGTGTGTGTGTGTGTGTGTGTGTGTGTGTGTGTGTGTGTGTTTGCAGGCAAAATACCCAAACACATAAAAAAATTAATCATTTTAAAAAACTATATGTAGCAGCATATATCAGCAATCTCAGCATTTGAGAGAACAGGTTGAAGCAGGGGGATTAGGAGTTCAAGACTATCCTTGGATATGTAGCAAGTTCAAGGGCAGCCTGGACTACATAGGGTCAGGCCTTAAAAAACAAACAAAATTAAAGCATTTATTTAGGATTCTTAATTTATCTGATGGCTAGTGAGATTAAACACATTTTTATTTTTAAATTTATTCTTTAATAAAATATTTAAGTCTTTGTCTTTTTCTTGTAGTTTGATTATTTTTAATGTTGGGAGGAATGTTTAAAAATATTATTCCATGAGTATTTATGTCAGTTAGTTGTTCATAGTGACTCTCCTCTGTGCATCAGTTTGTCAGTCATTTAGTAGTGATTTTGGACAAACAGAAGACTCTAATTTTAACATAATTCAAATTACCAGTGTCTCATGATTAGAACGGAGTTTCGAGTAACAAGTGTCTTCCTATTGACAAACAGTGATATGTTCCCCTCTCAAAGTTCTGGTGTTCTACCTTTGATACTGATGGCTGCCTTCCAGCTGGAGTATGGTATGGTTTGTTTTCCTATTGCTGTGATAACCATCACAACCAAAAACAACTTGAGAAAGGCTTTATTTCATCTTACAGCTTAGTCCATCATGAAGGGAAGTCAGGGCAGGAATGAAGGCAGACACCATGGAGGAATGCTATTGACTGGCTTGCTCAATTTGATTTCTATATATACAGAGGCCACCTACCTAGGGATGGCACCGCCCAGAGTGGACTGGGCCCTTCCACATCCATCATCAATAAAGAGAATGCCCCCACAGACTTGCCTACAGGCCAGTCTAATGGAGGTATTCGTTCCATTGATGACTCAAGCTTGTGTTAGGCCGACAAAAAACAAACAAGCAAAAACCCAAAACAGTGAACACAGGAAGCAATATCCATTTTTAATTTTTTTTGACAGTTAACTGTGCAGTTGGAGAGATGTCTCTCTTTCTTTGTGCTACATCTTAGACAGCATGCTTGGCATACCCTCTGGGTATGAGCAGTTGGTCTGCATGTTAGCCAGCTTCTGGTTTCTTTAGCAAACATCTGAGGTATTCACTTTAGGAAGGAGAACGGGTTTATTTAGCTCACAGTGTTGGAGGTTTAACTCATGATCAGCTGGCCTTGTGCTTTGGGGCATGGTGCAAGACAGCAAGTATATCATGGTGTGAGAACGTGAAGGAGGAAAGCCCCCTATCTCTTCAAACAGAGAACAAAGAGCGGGCTGAGGTCTCACTGTGACCTAAGGCTTCACACAAGCCTTCTCAAAGGTTCCACCATTTCCCAAACTGTCACCCTAAGAGCAAACCTTAAGCGTGTAGGCCGCTGCAGACATCCATTCAGACGATAGTGGCTGGTTTGTCTCCCCCTGAGCGTCTGTCATTCAATCTCTTCCTGTCTTGCTGAAGGATTCCTGCAAGATGCATGTTCTCTTTATCGTAACCATGTGTAGGTAAACCTTTTTATCCATCATCTTGGACATTTTACTATCCTTTGCCCTGCAGCCTACGAGGATTCTTGCTATAGTATCTGTTTCCTGGGGGAGCCATCTTCCATTCTTGTGGTGACTGTGGTAATGTTTCTCCTGCACCGATCCTGCCTAAGATTCTCACTCCAGTTCAGCAAACTCTAGCTCAGCCCTTCTGGAATGTCCTTTTTATTTTCTTTTGCCCCAAGCAGGCATGGAATTGAAGAGGGTCAGAAGCCACACCATATTTCCTCTCATAGTCACCCCACCACAGGTTTCTTCTTTGCCTCAGCTGGTGACACTTCCCATACCAACTTGTGACCTTCTGAGGGCTTTTCTGCATTTTGTGAATTTCATTAGTGGTGAGAAAGGGTAGTAGATTAAACAGACCCCGAATGCTACATCTGTTGCTGCCCAAATGTCTCCAGGAAACTAGGCATGTCATGTTTTCTGACTACTTCCCTTCCTGGCTATGTCTCCAGTTCCTTTTTCTCAGGAAAATCTCCATGTATATGTTTGAACATTGTGTAGCATCCAGGAGGCCCTGTGTTCAATACCAGTACCACAGACAAAGGTGCAAAATGCAGCTTTATTGTTTTCAAGCACACAGAAGCATTTCTATGTAATAATACAGAGGTAATAATAATTTTTGCGTATCAAAAGTGCGCAAGAGCCATTTCACAAGACAAAGTTATATTATTAGAGGGTGAATAACGCCCTTAAGGTCGCATGTCCTTTGGAAGAGCTAGGATGTGGGCAGGAAGGCTGGCCCAGGAGGCGGAGGCGTCTGCACTCAGTGACTCAATTGTAATCTTTCCCCCTTTCTTTGTGCTCCTGACAAATGTTCCTCCCAGACCTATGTGCTTCCTCATCTCTCTGTTCTCCCGGCTCAACCTTACATTTGCTCACTTAAAAAGCTACCCTGCTGGTTTCCCATGGCAACCCCTTTAAGACTTAAAACATGTTGTATAAAGTCATTGCCTCTCAGTGTGAACTCAAGAGTCCTAACCTGAGCCTGTGCCCTCTGCAGAAGCTCCCCAAGGAGAGACTGATTCCCCACTGCTTTACAGACAGTGGTACCACTCAGAAGCACACAGTGAAATTTTTAAATGCATTTTTTTAATGTTCAGAAATGCTTCTGTGTGCTTGAAAACAATAAAGCTGCATTTCGCATCTTTTCTGCGGTACTGGTATTGAACACAGGGCCTCCTGGGTGCTAGGCAATGTTCAAACATAGCCCCTCCCCCCTCTCTTTGTGTGTGTGTGTGTGTGTGTGTGTGTGTGTGTGTGTGTGTGCTATATCTCATAGGTATAGGACAACTTTGAGTAGTCAGTTCTTTCCTTCCACTGTGTGAATCCTGGGGATTGAACTCAGGTTTTGAAGTCTGTGTCTGAGCCATCACTCTAGCCTCAAGGTAAATGTTCAAAGAGTTTACATGGGACTTGGTACGTGGACTGGCTATGTAGATAGAATGCCGGCCTGGCACATGTGAAGTCGTGGGTTCAATCCTCAACACTATGTATGCTAGTCATACTGATACACACTTATCTTCCTGTTGCTCAGGTGATGGGGCAGAAATATCAGAAGTTCAAGGCTAGCCTGAAATAATGAGACTCCATCTTATTTTGAAAATAAAAACGTTTATGACTTAAAGGCATAGCTCACAGAAATGTCTTCATGTTTTGTGTTGTCTCAGTGAGGCTTTTTAGAACTTGTGATGAGCTTTGGGCTTCGCCACTGGCCCTTTCTTTATCACTTGGAGGTGGCTTTCCACCCACAAGTGGTGTGGGCAAGACATCAGTGCAGAGAATCCAGGAAGACATCTCCAGGTATTGGCATGATGTCATCTCATCTCCACCTGGCCTACACTGTCTCCAAGATGGTGGACAGTGGGTTGACAGACTGGAGCATCTCCCTTTGTTTTGTAAGCAGTGATGTGTCTAGTACCTGGTATACTGTTGAGTCCTGTAGAGTAGACAGAAGGTTTCTCTTCTTTAAAAAATAATGTATACAAGTGTTTTGCCTGCATGTATGTCTGTGGACCACATTCGTGCAGTGCCCAGAGATCACAAGAGAACATTGGATCTCCTGGAACTGGAGTTACAGTGGTTTGCTATCCATCACATGGGTGCTGGAAACCAAAGCTGGGGCCTCTGGAAGAACACGAACTCGTGACTAACTGAACTATCTCACCAACCCACTAGGTAATTTTTAAAAAGTTTCATTGACATTCACAGAGGTTCGTAAGGATGGAACTATCTGTATGACTTTGGGTAATTTGGATGGTTTTAGCTTTGTTTTTCCACAGTGTGATTTTTTTATTGACATTTTATTTATTTATGATGCATGCCAAGGCATGTGTGTTAAAGACATTGGACAATTTATGGGAGTTGGTCCTGTCACTTCTACCATGTGGGCTCCAGGGATGGAATCTGAGACATTAAGCTTGACATTCAGTGCCTTCATTCTCTGAACCATCTTACCAGCCTACAAAATATTTTTTTTTCATGGATGAATTTGGCTATATGCTACGGCTTTTTTTTTTTCCTTTTTTTTTTTTTTTCTTAACTGGATTTGCTTTTTGTGATATTAAACTCTTGTCGGGAGTTAGTTGTTGCTGTTGTTTTAGTTTGAGACAGAATTTCACTGTGTATCCCTGGCTGGAACTCACTGTGAAGAGATCAGGATGGCCCTGAACTCATAGAGATCTGCTTGCCTCTGTCCCCTAAGTTTTAAGATTAATGGCATGTGCCACCATGGCTGGCATAGATCTTAAATTTCCTTCTTCCCCACAATGAAAGCTTCATTGAAAGATTGACACCCAAACAGGAAACCATTGCTGTGTAACTTACAAAATGTCTTGGGAGAGTAACTGAAGCTGAATTAGGACGTTCTGTGAGAGGGCATCACCAGCGTTGCTTTTTTCTAAATGAACAGCCTTCTGCGAGTCTGGCTTTTCCTCTTATATACTGGAATAATCTGCACAAAGAACCACTGTTTGAACATGACCAAAACTGTGATAATCTCATGATATCTTAGACATTTTACACCTACAAAATAAGAGTTTGGACTTTGGGGCTATCTAGATGGCTCAGTGGGTAAGGGTGTTTGACATCAAATGCATGTCTGTATAAAAGTGTGCAGTGCTTGCTGAGGCCAGAAGAGGGCATTGAGTCCCCTGGATCTGGAATTACAGATGGTTGTGAGTTGCCATATGGGTGGCTGGGAATTGAACCTAGGTCTTCTGTAGTGGTGTTTTGTTTGTTTTGTTCTGTTCTGTTCTGTTCTGTTTTGTTTTGTTTTCTGAGATGGGGTTTCTCTCTGTAACCTTGGCTGTCCTAGAACTTACTCTGTAGACCAGGCTGGCCTCAAACTCAGAGATCTGCCTGCCTCTGCCTCCTGAGTGCTGGAATCATAAGTACTCACCACCACTGCCAGGCTACCACCAGTGCTCTTAACCACAGAACTATCTCTCCAGCACAATGATTTTAAACTCTTAATGTATTGTATAGCATTCAAACCTCTACCAGGTCACAGTTGAGTCCCGAACCCTTTATTAACAGGAAAACTACCATGTGATTTTTGTTGTTAGCCTCAGCTGAGAGGATGACAGCAGTACATCTGCACCATCAGGAGCCCAGGTAGAGAGAAGCTCCCCTTGTGTGTTAGTGCCACAGCTGACAGGCAGGCTAAAGTCCAGGGTGACGTGGTCTCAGCAGGGTTTCCCTGGTACTAGCTGCTGACAATCATGTCTTGGGAGGAATCCTATAATGTTGTTGGTAAAGAATTGCATAGGCCCTCACAAATACTCCTCACGTTTTTGGACCTGAGGTAAAATGGGCCTCAAACAGTTGCTACATTGTATGGACTGTGTATTCCAACCTCTTGAAGCTACTAGTTAATTACCCTCCTCCAAACATGGCATTTGAATTAACAGTGTGTTATTTACATTGTAGCTTGTGACAGGATTGGTTCGATTGGTTTAATTAAAAATAAAAAAAAGCAGGCTTAGAGAAAAAGACTCATAAATATCCATATTAAGCAGTAATTGGCTTTGACATGTAGACTGTTAATTATTAATACAAAAGGTTGTTGTCTTAACGGGAAAATATTCATTTACTACTATGAATAGTACACCGTTCTCTCTTAGAGTAATAATATTTAACCATAGTTGAAATTGGTTTCTTCCAGTCAGAATGCTGTGTGTGTTGGGGAGGTCACTGACTGACTGTGGGGTTTGAGTAGAGTCAATTCAGCATGGTGCAGAAACTAATACCATAATACTTGGGGGCCAAATGGCTGGTGTGGGAGGAGCCTGCAAAGGAGTGTTTTCAACATCCTTAGCCTGTGATGTCTGCCCTGGAGCCTGAGGCTGCTGAAGAGTGGTACAGAGGGAGGTGGGCGTTTCACGTGCTGGCAGTGGAGGAAGGGTTCCTGAGCTGCTATGACGAGTGATATTACTGAGGCCTTAAAATACAGTAGTGATTCTCTCCTAGAGCTAAAGGCAGAGCCTAGAAATCAAGATGTCAGACAGCCCTGATGACAGGGATGAGGAGAGGACCCTTTTTTGCCACCCCACTTTTTAGTACTGTTAATCTTTGGTTATTTGGCATAAGGCAGGCTGGCTCTAGTCTCCGTCTGTGTTGTCATATGGCTTTCCCAGATCGCTACATCGCCTGTCCTCCTGAACATATCAGGTACTGGATTTAGGGCCCACGTTAATTCATCATGGTCTTACCTTGGATACATCTGAGAAGATCATATTTTTCTTTTCTGTATAAGGTTACATTCTGGGAATCCAGGAAGACAGGAAATTTAGAGTGAGAACATTCACATTTTCAATACCTGAAAATGGGTATTGACCCCATTTTAAAAGACAGAGTTTTGCAAGGCCAGCCAAGTACTTACTATGTAGCTAAGGATGATCTTGGACTTTTTTTTTTTTTTTTTTTTTTTTGAGGAAAGTCATACTATGTAGCTCTGACTATTTAGAACTCTATATAGACAAGGCTGGCTTCTGCCTCCTGAGTATTGGGATTAAAGGCATGTGTACCACACCCGAGAACCCTGAACTTCAATACTCCTGTCTCCACCTCCTTAGTGCTGGGATCATAAGACATACACCGCCATTCCTGGTTTATGTAGGGCTGAGCATCAGACTCAGAGCTGTACAGTGCATGCTTGGACAAGTACTTTGCCAACTGAGCTATACCCTCAGCCTGGTGTTCCTCTTCTCATGAAAGCAGAACTAAGAACTTGGATCCCCCAAAAGACCTCTTCTTCTTGCAGCTTAAAACTGGGACCCCTTGCCCATGTTGGTGTCTGTTGACTAGGACCTTATCCAGGGATCTTCTTCTCCCAGGACCTCCCCCATGGTAAGCCTCATGCTTAGGGCCCTCACCACTGGAGTGGTCCTGCTAGGCTCTCCTGGTTATATGGTGACTGGGCTACCCCAGCCTGACAAGCTTGCAGGTGACACAGGGGCTTTGCCACAGTCATCCATTTTTGTTGCCGTTATCCAGTCTCTCCAGTAACATTTTCTAAATTGCAAAGGAGAAAAAGATAGATGTGCAAATAACTTTTTAAAAAGATTTACTTATATTTATTTTATGTGAATGGGTGTTTTGCCTGCACATATGTTTGTACAATATGTGTATCCAGTAGCCACGGAGATTAGACGTGGGTGTCAGGCCTTTTGAACTAGAGTTACAGTCATTTTTTAGCCACCATGTGGGTGCTGGGAGCTAGACCCAAGTCTTCCACAAGAGCAGCCAAGGCTCTTAAGCACTGAGCTATTTCTGCAGTCCCCCCATGAAAGTAATTTTATCTACTATCTCTAATAGCCTTTTATTTCTAATAATTGACATTATTACCCATTCACTATTCTTCACTACATTAGATGAGATACAAATTATATAGAGAGGAACTGGAGAGGTGGCTCACCAGTTAAGAATACTGGGTGTTCTACTCTTTCAGAGGTCCTGAGTTCAATTCCCAGCATCCACATGGTAGCTTCCAATCATCTATAGTAGGATCTGATGTACACTGATGGTGGTCAGACATATATGCAGACAAAGACATTATACATAAATATTTAAAGATATAAACCTTTAAAAAACAAAACAAAATATATGCAGATACGCTCACATGTATACATATAAACACATATTTTAATCGCATTATAAAGTTACTGTTGCCTTGAAAAAATTGAAGAATATTACCCAAACTATAAGAAAATATATTTTAAACAGAGCAGAGGTGGCACACACCTTTAATCCCAGCACTTGGGAGGCGGAGGCAGGCTCTGAGTTCGAGGCCAGCCTGGTCTACAGAGTGAGTTACAAGACAGCCAGGGCTACCTGGAGAAACCCTGTCTCAAAAGAACAACAACAACAACAAAAAAACAAAGTATATTTTAGAACTACAAGTTGTATCAGTTTCTTACAAGTAATGTTAAAAATTGTATCACCTGTAATATTACTTTGTGGCAGGAAGATCATATAGAGAAGTAATGAGGTGGAAAGTACAAGGAAATGTCTAGATGGCCCAGTGGTTGGCCTGTGGGAAGTAACATTGATTCACTATACAGACCAGTCTAACTTCAAATTCAAGGTCCTTCTGCTTCAGTCTGCCCGTTGCTGTGGTTACAGATGTGCACCACCATGTCAACACCCACACTCATTATATGCTCGCTTCCAGAAGATGGCTGTGTGGCTGGAAGCAGCTCCTGGGACTCTCCCCTGCTCAAATGCCTGGTCAGCTCTGCTTACTAAATAAACACTTGTGGAAACATACAAGGAGCTGGAGTAAGGGTGGAGCCTTGCAGCCTGGTCTCCCACATGGTCAAGCCTCAGAGCCTCTCCATGAGGAGATACAGGCATCTTTGACAGTGGTAGAAAATTGATCAACTTGAGCTGTGTCAGGTCTGGAGAAGGATAAGTTAGCCCATGCCTTGTCTTAGTTCTAGGGAATCATGGCCAGGGGATGTCCATCTCAGCACAGAGACTCAGGATGTGCACTGAGCTGGTGTACCTTAATGGTACCTTAATGGTACAGCAGAGTACCAGAGAAGGGGGTGCTCTATGCCCTGTAGACATCCTCTCCCGAGAGGATGTCTCTCCCTAGGCTTTGTGCTAATGTTTCTTCTCTGGATCATGCAGCTCTTAGCCCATTAGAGTCAGTAGCTCACAAACACTAGGACAACTGCTCCTGTAAGCTCTATGGGAGCCCAGTTCCTTCATGCTTTCTAGTTATCTGCAAGGGTAAAGGCAAGACAGAAAGAGGCCCTCACACGTGCAGTCACCTGCCCTTCCTAATCCCAGGATCAACTTCAGTGTACTGACATCATGATTCTCTAAAGTCAGATCCTAGCATCTTCTAGGTTAATGGGGAAGGTGGCTCCCTGTTCAGGCCTTCCTAACCTCTCTTCTAGAACAGACAAGTGACTTGCTATTCTTGGGCTGAGTGTAGTCACAGCCACCAGAGCCTCCTTTAAGTCCTCTGAGCTAGGTTCCAAGGAGGCACACCTTTACTCTCAGCATTCAGGGCTATGGGGAGGCAGTGGCAGGAGGATCTCCATAAATTTGAGACCAGCTTGGTCTGCAGACCGAGTTCCAGGACAGCTAGGGCTACACAGAGAAACCCTGTCTCAAAAAAAAAAATTTTAAAAAGTCAGGTTTTTAAAAAGTCATGCTCAGAAATAAACATGTTATAAATTACATTTAATCAATATTTTCACCACAAGTGATCTTCTTGTATGAAGGAGCATATACCTGGCAGCTCACTTCCATAAATAGAAGGAAGCAGCTAGTGGAGGAGTCAAAATAGATTACTAAATCACTTATTCATCTAAGTGTGTGGAGAATAGTCTGTTGTTTGTGTGTGTGTGAGAGAGAGAGAGAGAGGTTTTCTTTTAAGGGTAACATTATCTTTCTCTTAATAACCCTGTTATTCTGACTCATTCAGTGAACATTCTGACAAGCTTTGTTTTAGAAGCCCCCTTCATTTTAATCATATTGTTTCTCAGTGTTTATTATATGTACACACACACACATGTTCTTGCATGCCATGTCACACCTGTGGAGGTAAGAGGAGAGCTTGCAGGAGTCAGTTCTCTCCTTCCACCAATGGTGCCCCAGGAATCATGTACAGCTGGCAAGCGCCTTCACTTACCCAGTCATCATGTTCTGATAGTCGAGTACATTAGTCACGTTGAACACATTTGAGTCATATTTTTTTATGCTAACACTGACAGCATCAGTGTCAGAAACGTTAGTGTCTCATGGGCCAATTGGTAACAAAGGAAAAGAAGTGGTAAGACAACAAATGGGGAGCCGAGATCAAGAAAAGAACTGGAGAGAATAAATCAAAATACACCAGAAACTACATTTATGAAAGATTCTTGTGTTGGTGAACTTAAATCTAGCTGTGTGAGCCTTTGACTTTTGTGTGTCTGTGTGTTATGTGGCCATATGGCCATATTAGATATTTATCTTTGATGAAAGGAAGAGAGAGAGAGAGAGACAGAGAAACAGAGACAGACAGACAGACAGACAGACAGACATAATATTTAACAGAGTACTGGTAGCTTCTCCCAGGACCTGACATCCTAACTCTGTGGAGGGGATGGGGATGGGCCACAGACCCTCCTCAGGTGCCAGGATCTAAGCAAGCATAGTACCACAAAATGCAAAGGCCTCATCAAGGCATCAGGGATCCTGAAAGAGGTGGATGTGTCCTATGCAAAGGTGTTTCAGGCTCCCTCAGGGACTAGGCCTCTGACTAGAAATCCAGAATGTGTGATTGACTCAGGTAATGATTGGGAAGTAGAATGTGAACACTTGAAGCCTGTGTTTCCTCTGCCTCTTCCCTATGTGTGGATGAGGCCCTGGGTATAAGGCTGTGGAATGCTGGTAGAATGTTCTCCCAAGCTAAGTACCATAGGCCCCGTGGGGCATAGGTCTACAGCACAGTGGAGCATCAGGAAAGGGCCAGAGTGGACTAACTTGACCACAGATAGTAGCACCTAAGCAGCCCCCATTTGGTACCAGGACTTCCCTCCCTGGCCTTGGTTAGGGGCCTTTTGCCTTCTGGTTAGTTTGGGATGACAACAGTTACTGGTTTGAGCTCTTTTTTGTGAAACTCTCATTGTGATCAACTCAAAAGAGTTAGGTTTGTTAACCAAAGCTGTTGCCAAATGCAAAGGCCATTTCACTTCAGGTATTAGTTCAAAGACAGTTGGATGTTAGTTTTTCCTTTTTTTTTTTTTTTTTCTTTTTTTTCTTTTTTAAAGAAAATGGATTCTATAAAGGTTAAAAAGCATGCCAGAGGAATAGGTGCCAAAATTGGCAATGTAAACATTAAAAGGACACCTTCTGTGTTCAAAATAAAAGTTGTGACTCATCCTAATGACTTTGCCTTTCATAGCACTTCCTAGTCAGAGAAAAAGTTAGCTGGCATTAATTTTTAAGTGCTTTAGAGTCAAGGATGTGGTGACAAGCCCACAGAGATGATGAGTGAAAACCAAACAGAGCACAGGCGATAATGGACGCCCCAGGAAGAAACATGATTGTACACGGGGTGTCATATGGAGACCACCAAAGGCCACCTATATTAGGTGGGACCCAAGGTGCTGAAAAGACATGACTGTACCCACCCTAGGCAAGGACTTTTGAGTTGTGGCAGGAGAAGGTGAAGAAGCTGCTGGTGTCAGGGTCTCATGTGGGTACATTAGTGTCTTGATCATCATGGTACTACAGCAGGACCTGCAAACCCCGGTGGGTTATGCTTACAGATCGCCTGTCTTGAGCGACTCCTCTATGCATAGAAGTGAGGTGAAAGCTCCATCTCCTCATCCTGAATACGACAAACTGAATGTGTCCCTTCTCCCAAATTTGTATCTTGAGATTGTGATGATTGTAGGATGTGACGATTGTAGGTTAGGGGGTGCGAGTGGAGTCTCACTGATGAGTTACAAACAGAGCCAGGTAACCTCCCTGGCCTCCTGGGTTGAGAGACAGCACTACTGGGAACCAGAAGGCCACACTTTCCAGATCTGAGTCTCCTGGTGCTTGATCTTATACTCCCTTCTCCGAGTTGTGAGAAACACTTCAGTTGTTTAGAAACAAAATTATGGTGTTTTTGTTATGGATAGCCAAAATAGTCTGAGAAAGCACCCTACCAAGCCCTGCACTGGCTACGGAGAGGGTAGGGAAAACAGATAGCATCCGGAGTAGAGATAAAGTAACTGAAGAAAGATCAAACCACTCACTGCCTTAAAGGAAGTGAAGGGTCCACAGGGACAAGCCTTCTCTCACCAGAGCACAGATGCTGGGAAAGTCACTCATAGCCCTCAGGGCTCTGGGGTCAGGCCTGCTGTTTCCTGCCCTTTGAGACCTGGTCATTGGGAGCAGGTTGTTCAGGCAGAGCACCTAATATTGGAAGTCTGAGTTAAATGGTTTTTGTTGCTATAGTATGTTTTCTTTTTAAATTTTATTTATGTGTATGTGTGTGGATATGTGCACATATATGGGTGCCCACAGAGACCAGAAGAGGGTGTCAGAGGCTAAACATGGTGGCACACACCTTTAATCACAGCACTCAGGAGTCAGAGACAGGGGGATCTTTGTGAGTACAAGGCCAACCAGATCTGCAAGTTCTATGCCAGCCAGAACTACCTAGTCTCAAAACAAAACCACAAAACAAGCAAGTAAACAAGCAAAAAGCCATAAACAAAGAGATTGTTGTATATCCTGGAGCCAGAGTTACAATAGGCACTCTGAAATGCTGAGCCATCTCCCGGCCCCCTAGATAGATTTTCTTCTAAATTCTTGTTTATGGAGGTCAGTAGACTTTATGTACGGAATCTTTGAGTGTATCTTCAATGGCTTTCCCAGCTTAGGGGTTTCCCCTCCCCATTCCCTCCTTCCCACTCTCCTCCTCTTCTCCCCCTCCCCCAAATCTTCTTCGTTCCTTTCCTCCTTCTGGGCATTGTGCCCTGAACATTTTTGGTGAGCAGAAAGGTTAACTCAAAAGTAGTTTAAGCAGAAAAGATATTCCTTCATCATGTATCTGCCAATCAGGTTAGGTCTTATTCCAGGAGTGGCCAGATCCCAAGGCTATCAGGATTCCCACAGACAACTCCATGCTCAAGCCTGTGTGTTGTGCTGCCTCTCGTGTTTCCTATATCCCACCTAGGGAGGAAGCTGGTCCAGGACCTCTAAACTGGGTGGGTGTTGTCAGTGATGGTGGCACATAGACCATGTAATAAGCAGTCTGTCCCTCTGTTCAGTCATTGGCCAGAACTCTTAGGTTTCTGGCTTTTCTCTTTGTCCAACATTGTTTGCAGGATGACTGGGCCATGCCAGAGCAGAACATCAGAAAGGAGAGGGCTTTTCATTCTCCTGAAGAGATTCTCTCTGGTGGTCACATGAGAAAGCCTCTTCAGGATCCCTGATTTGAGAAAAATAGACAGGCAATAAGAGCTTAGCCATTCTCATGGGAATGAAGTCAGTGTCTGATGCTGAAAATGCCCTGCTATCCTTCAGGTTAGGAAAGAGACAGAGACAAGGAACATTGAGAGAGGGCCAAAGAACACACAGGTTGAGAAGTGGGGGAGGGGTGTCAGGGGGTGAGACATGGCCAGGTCAAGGAACGGCCAAACCAGAGGTGTGCCAGCGTCTTTTTGTGTTTTCACTAATGGGATAGGAGATACTGTGCTTCTGACTCTGAGTTTCTTAAAAAGAACAGCAGTTATTCCTCTCTAAGAAGCAGAATTTTATTTCTCCATTGATTCACCTGTCCGCTGACATGACGGACCCTCTCCTCTGTACAGAAGCTTAACAGGAAACAAATGAAGACCCGGAACCTTACTAAGATATGGATTATTAGAGATATGATAGGCTGGGGCCTGGACTGGGGAGTTAGACCAGAAACAGGAGGGAGTATGTCGCAAGAGGCTAGGGTAGGGGATGTGTCCTTGACAGTGGGGAAAAGCATTGTGGGTAACTGATAGGTGGGTTCAGGAAGAGTTCAACCACTGTTCTATCCACATGGAGCCAGAGTACATAGACCTCAACTCCTGGGGCATCGGCTTTGCTGCCGACATGGGGAGAAGCTACTAACTCATATATTGTCTCCTTCCTGCCTTCCTGTGTCTTGCACTCTGCAGATGGAGCTGCAGCTCTTCTCCTGGGACTGGGGACTTATAGTTGAAACCCAGACATCTAGATTTCTCCAAGGGACTCCACTGAGCTCTAAGGATATTCCTTTAGTGTTGATGATCAAAAGAAGCATGGTGAAGTTGTATGCCTAACCAATACAATATTTACTTCTCAGGCAGGGCATCCTTCAATCTTAGCACTAGAGAGACAGAAGCAAGCTGGTATCTGTGAGTCTGTGCACAGCCTGGGTAATAAAGCAAGTTCTAGGCTAACCAAGGTTACACAGTGAGACCCTGTCTTTAAAAAAAAAAAAAAAAAAAAAGCCAAACAGTGGTGGAGCAGTGTTGTGGCCTGAGCTGCCCCACTTTGGGCGCCAAAAATGTTGAGAGCTGCTTTGGCCCATGTTTGGGGGCCAAAATGTCGGGGACCACTCTATCAATGTTGGAACCTGCACTGCCAAAAGCCTTGGGGGCTAAATTGTTAGAGCCTGCACTGCCCCAAGCTGCTCTGGTCCATGGGTCGGGGCTCAACAAGAGAGAGAGTGAGGACAGACATGAGGAATGGAGACCAGACAGAGTGTGATTCAATCCCGTTTATTCTTCAGTCTCTCTTCTTCTCTCCAAGTTACCAGTCTTGAGTTCCTAGTCCCTAGTTCCTAGTCCCTAGTGCCTCCAAGTTCCAAGTTTCCAATTCCAAGTTCTAGTCCTGAGTCTCATCCAAGTACAAGTGTCTAATCCTAGTTGACTGTCTCGAGTCTCAAGTGCCTACTCCAAGTGCCTAATACTTAATAATTTCTTCTGTCTGCCTCTCACCTTTTATATGTCTCACTTCTAAACCACGCCTCTAAGTCACACCCTTAAGTCACGCCCTTAGGTCTTATCTCTAAATCACACCTTAAGTCATGCCCTTAAGTCTCACACACCCAAGGGAAAATCCTGGGTATCTAAAACAAGATGTTATCAGAGTTTGCTCAGCTGTTGTAGGCTGTTGTAATCAAGTCTCTTGTCAGGGTATATGGCTCAAGATGGCTGCAAGGATGATAGCCACCTTCTGTCGGCTCCCCATAGAGCAGGTTACAAACTTGGTGGCATTTGTGATACAAAGGGTGTACCTCTTACTGGTGTTTTTACTGAGCTCAGTTTCTGGGCCCTATTTTCATCAGCTCTGAGCGTATTCTAGTCTCCAGATCTCACTATCATCCAGAGACACCAGAAGTGAATGCACAGTTTCCTTTCTTTCTTTCTTTCTTTCTTTCTTTCTTTCTTTCTTTCTTTCTTTCAAGAGTCTCTGGAAGCCCAAGCTAGTGTAGAATTTGCTATGTAGGGGAGAATAATCTTGAATTCCTGTTCCTTCTGCTTTCACTCCACCAGCGTTGTGATTATGGACATGGGTCATCACACCCATCTCAGGAGACAGTTTCTTCTTTTAATTTTTTTATATGAGTGTTCTGGATGTATGTACATCCTGTATGTATCTTGTGTCTGCAGAGGCCAGTAGAGGACATAGGATCCCCAGGAACTACAGTGACAGATGGTTGTTAGCTGCCATCTGGGTGCTAGAAACTGAACCTCCTCTAGAAGAGGAGCCAGTGTCTTTAATCTCCAGCCCTACTAGGTGTTTGGAATTTTTTGTTTGTTTTGTTTTTTAAGAAGTAGAAAAATGGCCGGGCAGTGGTGGCGCATGCCTTTAGTCCCAGCACTTGGGAGGCAAAGACAGGTGGATTTCTGAGTTCGAGGCCAGCCTGGTCTACAAAGTGAGTTCCAGGACAGCCAGAACTACACAGAGAAACCCTGTCTTGAAACTCCCCCCCCCCCAAAAAAAAAGAAGCAGAAAAATGGTTTCTGTTGGGATGAAAGAAGATATATTTTTGTTTTTAAAAATAGTTTTTGGAGGCTAGACATGATAGTGCATACCTGTCATCCCAGTACATGGAAGGTGGGAAACAAGAGGAAGCCTTTTCTAGCTACAGAGACAATTTGAGGCCAGCCTAGACTACATGAGACCTTGTCTCAAAAACTACACCAAAACAAAGTTTCGGGAAATCTGGGATGCTGCCTTTTGGTAGCATTTGTGCAGCCCTAAGCTCCATTCCTAGCAACACACACACACACACACACACACACACACACACACACACGTACAAAAACAGTTTTCAACTTTTATCTTAGAAGAAAGGCATATTTGTTAAAATAAAAGCTTTCGGTAGATGCAGTGGTGCAGTCCTTTAACCCCAGCACTCAGGAGGCAGACGCAGGTGGATCTCTGAGTTAGAGGCCAGCCTGGTCCACAGAGAAAGTTCCAGGACCACCAAGGCTCACAGAGAAACCCTGTCTCAAAAAACAAAGACAAAAGCAAATAAAATAAAAGCTTGAGGAGACTAGTGAAATGGGACAGCAGGTAAATGCTCTTACCACTGGATATAAAGCCCTGACTTTGATCCCTGGGACACACAAAGCAGAAAGAGGAGTTGTCTTCTACGAGTTCACATATGTGCATAAGTGCTGTGGCATGCATTCTTGACGATGAATGTAGTAAAAATAAAACACAAACCTTGAGGGGCTGCTGAAATGGCTCAGCCGGTGCAGTGCTTGCCACGCACAAAAGCATGCTGACCCGCGTGTAGACACTGCCCTTACCCACAGGATCCACGTCAGAATTCAGCTGCATGTCTGTAACCCTGGCACTAGGGATTGTGGAGTTGACAGATGGTGACAGTGACAACCTGAGTTTGAACTTTCATACTCATACAAAGGTGGGAGTAGAGAATTGATTCCTGGGGGTTGTCCTCTAACCGCATGAGTCCCACAGCACACACACAAATTAAACATAAAATCTTAAGGCAAAAGACCAACCTGAGATTAACCTCTGACCTTCACACATGCTGGGCACATGTGTACAGACATAGACATGTATATACACCACACCCACACCAACAAATCTTGAAGAGAGAGGTAAGTTTAGAAAAATTACCCATAATGTCTAGTCTAGAAGTTACCTGGCTTAAAGCTGTTCCCCAGCCTACCTTCCTGTGCCACAGACTCAGAGTTGGCATCTTCCTGTCTGCCCCCACACTGCATTTCCTCACATTTCTAGCTGGATACCTGAGGACACACTCCTGCTGCCAGGGCTGCCATTTTAACTTTGTTCTCTTGGATACAGCTGAGAAGGGCTTTTGTGTGCGGCGTAGGGTGGCTAAAACAGAGGGCAGAGGTAAGGAAGGACAGATAAAGAATACAAAACCCGACGGGCTTCATCACCACAGCAAATCCATCAGCCACCAGGTCATACACGGCTCTGTGAAGACTTAGAGTCGTTCTTCAGAAGGTCCAAGTTAGCATCACAGGCTCAGCCTAGGCCCACTGGCTCCGTGCCCATCCTCAAAACAGCAGCAGGGGATGAGCAAGGCCCAGCATACCCAGTTGGGAAACACTGAGCTGATGGCAGCCAGTGTAGATGCACAGTGCTAGAATCTGAGTGGTTATCCCCCAGTAGGTCAGTCTGGGGTCCAAGGGAATCTTCAAAAATACATATACAGGGTCTCACATGAATGTCAACATGGAGCTATACAGTGAGAAACCTGTTTCTCTTTCAATGCAAGAGTTACACATGCTTCATAATTTTGTTATGGGTGATAAATCTAGCCCAAAAACCTAAGGTGTCCTCAACCCTTTTGCAGGAATTGATCACAAGACGACTACCATCCTGCTAGATGGCCGAAGGGTGAAACTGCAACTTTGGTGAGTTGGGTGGGGGCTATTCTAGTCAGGATGTCCAGTCATGGCCCTGGAGCTATGCCCCTTAGTGCTAGCTTGAACTAGTGGTTTTCCTCAAAAGGTGTTGATGTAGTTGTCTGGGTCCACTGGATCCTATTACCCCGTTGTTCAAAGGGATGTGTACCCAGGGCTAAGATATGTCCAAGAAAGAGCCTTTGTTGATAGAAGACACCTCATTGTCGCCTGAATCCTGTTTCACTTCACCTGGTGTCATCAGAGATAGGAGTAGAGTGACTAGGACAGCCCAATTCTCCCACCCCTAGCTCTGACTGTACCACTTGGAGCTCAAAGTGCTCTAGTGCCAAGGGCAGAGAACTTGTTGACCACCTAGGCAACAGCTCCCTCTGCTCTGGCTTCTACAGGTACTAGGCCAGCCATAAGCCTGGGAATTATGGTCTCATTCTCCCTCCTGAGCCCCCTTGACCTGTGGGGAGATACATCGGAGGTTGCACCTCTATCCCTGCTGCCTTTGCCCAAAGGTGCTGAATCTACAGCTGTGTGTATGGCCTAACCTCACAGTGGAATTGGTCTCTCCTGAGTCTCCGGCTCCTGCTTACTTTTTTTCAGGAAGCCAGGTCCATTTTACTGCACCCTCCAGAGGCCTCGGGGACACTCATCATGCTTAAAACAATCCCAGGAGCTGAAGAGGTAGCCCAACAGTTGGGAACAGTGGCTGGTCTTTCAGAAGACCTGGATTTGATTCCCAGAACCTATATGGTGGATTACACCCATCAGTTCCAGAGGATCTGATGCATTCTTCTGGCCTCAGTGAGCACTGCACACATGTGGTGCACAGACATAATTGCAGGCAAAACATCCATACATAAAATAAATAAAATTTCAAACAAAAACAAAACCCAGTCCCTGTGTGACCTGAGGCCTCTCTCAGGTGGTATCGGTATCCACACTGGCTCTTCCACAGTTAACATTTCCACTCTAGTTTTCTGTGGTCCAAGGCCAGGCCTTCTGCCAGCCTCCAGCTTGTTTCTCCTCCCATGTCTGTAGAGGGCGCTGTGGCTATGTGCAGGGCTCTCATGAGCCTATGTGATTACGCAAGGTCAGCAGATACAACTCCATTTTACTGTCTTGCCACAGGCTTTCTAATGGCTTCCTGTGGAGTCTGTTGAGGCTGGTTCTGAAATCTTTGATTGCTTCACTTCTCAGAACAGTGAGATGGTCCTTCCTGTGTCTCTGACAAAAGTCACTGCCTCCGGCTCAAGCCCTTTCTGAGCCACAGCGTTCCTCTCATGTGTTGGGTTAGTCACCAGCTGTAGACGATGTACAACAAACAAACATCCATTCCATGGGCATTGTGAAGACACGCCTGGTATACATGTCCAGGAAGCTCTTCATTCCCAAGAGTAATGCTGACGTGTGTATGTTAGCAGTATGTGCAGATGTGTATCCACGTAGCTTTTAAAAAAGACTGAAGAATCAGTGTACACTCTAGAGAGTTACCACCATGCGTGTGCAATACCAGGAACCCACCCTGGGAGCCTTCCTTTTCCCTGGTAGTTTCTTGGCATGCCGATCTAACCTTCTGAGTGCCATACTCCTGTGTGCCATTGTCTGCAGAGCAGGAGTCCTACCAGTTCCTTCTGTTGATCAGTTTAGGGACGTATCTGGAAGGTCTGTTTATGGTACAACTGGATGTCAAGAGAAGATCTTCCCTATCATTGGGAAAAAATGTTTATTCTGTGCTAGGAATAGAACCCAGTGCCTTGCTTTCATGAGAGAAGTGTACAGCCAAGCTACATCCCCAACCTTAAAATAACTGAGAAATTATACTAGGTTTGATTAAATGTCTGAGAATCATGTTAAAACCCACTGTTAGGTTTCTAGTCTGACTTTTGTTGTTGTTGTTATTTTGAGACAGGGTATCACTATTTATCCCTGATTACTGAGAACTTGCTATATAGACTGAACTGGTCTTGAACTCAGAGAGATCTGCCTGTCTCTGCCTCCAGAGTACTGGGATTAAAGGAACCTGCCCCCACCAGTTCCATTTTGGCCTCTGTAGCATGCACACAGCACACAAAACTCACACGGACACATAGATGCACATAAATAAAAACAGACAAATATTTTTGTAAGTAAATATTAAAGCTAGGCTTGGGAACCAGGTGTGGTGGTGCATGCCTTTATTCCCAGCACTTTGGAGGCAGAGGCAGGTAGATTTGTGAGTTTGAAGCCAGCCTGGCCTACAAAGTGAGTTTCAGAACATCCAGGGCTATACAGAGAGACCCTGTCTCAAAAATGACAAAACAAAACAAAACAAAACATAAACAAAGCTAGGCTTGGTAGTACATGCCCATAATTTCAGCACTTGGGAGGAGGAAACAAGATCACTGTAAGTTTGAATCAAGGCTGAGTTATATAATGAAACTGTCTCAGAGCAAGTGCAGAATGGTGGTGTTCACCGTTATTGTCAATGCTCAGGTTGCTGAGGCTATGGAACCTTTCTCAAAAAACAAATCAAGATGGCTCAGTGGGTAATGGCACTTGCCACCACTGAGCCTGATGACATAGATTTGAACCTCAGAATCCACATGATGTTAGGAGCACAAATTGTCCTCTAACTTCCACTCATGTATCCTGGCTTATGCATGTGCACCCAGACATATGAACACACATGTACACATGAATGCACACATGTACACTCAACACCACACACACACACACACACACACACACACACTAAAAACAACAACAATGAAAAAGGGAATGATCCCAGAAGGATGTGTTGATGCCAAGATCACGCCAGAAGATTCAGGATGGCACTGTGGCTCTTTGTCTTGGACTGGCAGGTGATGGCCACCAACACTAAGACTGTAAAGTCGGCTGCGGCTCCAAAGTGAGAAGATAGTTATCAGGAAGAAGCACCAATTAACAGTCTCCAACATCTTTTTCAGGGACACCTCAGGGCAGGGGAGATTTTGTACCATATTCCGCTCATACTCCAGAGGCGCACAGGTAAACAGTGTTCCAAGCCTGGGAGTGAGTTGATTTTGAAGAATAAGTTTACAAGTTTTTACTTAGAAATCTCCTTTATGGCTAACTGGAGGGTGAGGCAATTAAGCATGCATATGGTTGTGTCATATGTGGTTGTAATCATACACTATATAACCTGGTAGCTCATGTTTTCTCAGCATCTCAGATGCTGTGTGTGGGGATGCGTTCTCGTGAGTGCCTGCATGTGTGTGTATGTGCAAGCATGTGCATATATGTACTTGAGCTTCTTGTATATGTGTAAGCATGTCCATGTGTCTGCTCTATGGGGAGGGGGACTTGCTCTGCATTAGGTGGCAATGTCCCCGCATCGTATGCCCCAGAGCAGCTTGTGGATGAGTTCCACCTCCTGCTCAATTCAATAGTTGAGCATCTATCAGTGAGTGCATGAAACATCATTGCAACTGATGATGTAACTCCTGTAAAAACAGATAAATCAAAATTACATGCTTTTGTCAAAGTAAGTAAAATGATTAGTTAGGGACCTGGCATAGTGGTGCGAGCTTTAATTCCAGCACTTGGGAGACAAGGGCAGATGGATGTCAGTGAGTTCCAGTCCAGCCTCATCTATACAATGAGATGCTGTCTTCTATTTTTAAAAATAATGATTGGTTAGTTATGTCTCTGCAAGTCTCTGGACCAAGCCTGCTTCTATGTTCTTCTATGTTCTATGTGTGCTGACTTTCGTGACTTCTCCCCCAGGGTGTGATCCTGGTCTATGACATTGCCAACCGATGGTCCTTTGATGGCATTACTCGATGGATTAAGGAGATTGATGAGGTATGACACATGATATTGGCCAGCGATTGACCCACGTGGCTGTTGGCCAACAATAGGGAGAATGCTTCACCTCATGGATAGACCCAGCAGCATGACAAAGGGACCTTAATTAAGGCTCAGGAAACTGGCTCTGCCATGCCTCTGCTCAGGCATGTGGGTTCTGCTTGCCCCACTCCCACTTGGTGGGATGGTGAGTGGGCAGGGATGGAACTGCTGCTTGCCCAACTACTAGTGGAGCCCTAGTGGGTAAGCATCAAGCCTGCTGATTAGGGTCTTGTGGCTTTCCTATTAAAGGGCCACAGGTTAAGTGTTTTAAAACAACATTGATTTTCTTCAAGTTCTGGAGGACAGAAATTGGTAGGGCCATGTTCTTCCGAAAGCTTCAGGACAGTCCTGTCTCAGCTTCTGGTAGTGGTAGCTGTCTTTGACAGACACTTCATCCTATGCCAGCATTGTCACATGGCATTTCCCCGTGCCCCCTCTGTGTCCTCTCCTTATGAAGATGCCAGTCATTAGAATAATGCCCCCTCCAATTCAATAAGATTTCATCTTAAGTTATTACATACACCAAGACCATATTTTCTAATAAAGTACCATTCTGAGGTTCTGGGAGGACAGGAATTTGCAGGGCCATACAACTCAATCCATTTTCCTTGCTTTTCTCGTGCTCTAGCATGCCCCTGGGGTTCCTAAAATCTTGGTAGGAAACCGGCTGCACCTGGCATTCAAGCGGCAGGTACCCACCGAGCAGGCCCAGGCCTACGCTGAGCGCCTGGGTGTGACCTTCTTTGAGGTTAGCCCTCTGTGCAACTTCAACATTACAGAGTCCTTCACGGAGCTGGCTAGGATCGTGCTGCTGCGGCATGGAATGGACCGTCTCTGGAGGCCGAGCAAGGGTATGCTAAGAGGGCCGGTCTAAGTCTCCTTTAGCGGCCCCCAGCCCCCGCCCCATCAGATATGAGGTGGTTCTGTAGCTCCCTGCATAATTGTCTGCCTCCTAGAACCTATCTCAAGGCTTCTGTGGCCATTCTCAGAAATCAAATGCATTCAGGGGTTATGAGATAGCCCAGTGGTAAGGATATGAGATTTCTCAGTGGGTTAAGGGTACTTGCTGTCAAACTCTCAACCTGAGTTTGCTCTCTGAAACCTTCATGGAGGGCTTTCGATGTCCACATGAAGGGTTATGACACTGTGTGAGTGAGTGTGTGTGTGAGAGAGAGAGTGAATGTGTGTGTGTATGCACTAAATAAATGTTCATTTTAAAAATCAAATATATTTGAAAGGAATAATTATTACAGCTTTGGAAGAAAGCTCATGATAAGATTTTTCTGTGATCTGTACACGGGGAGAGGTGGAGGCAGAACAGGGTTTGCTACAGTCATCAGTGACACAGCCTTCCCGTTTGAGATCCCTAGTTCCTAGAGGGAGGCAATCAGATGTGGGGCTTCTTCCCCGTGGTAACTAACCCTAATCATAGAAAACATAAAGTAAGCAGTTCTCTTTTCTTTTTCCAAGTACTGAGTTTGCAAGACCTCTGCTGCCGAGCTGTGGTGTCCTGTACCCCTGTGCACCTGGTAGACAAGCTTCCCCTCCCTGTTGCCTTAAGAAGCCACCTTAAGTCTTTCTCTATGGCCAACGGCCTGAATACCAGGATGATGCATGGCCGCTCCTACTCCCTCACTGCCAACTCCAGCCATAAGAGGAACAGCTTCCGAAAAGTCAGGACCATCCGCCCACCCCAGAGCCCACCCACAAACTGTGCCAGGAACAGCTGCAAAATTTCTTAGAGGCTGGAATTGGTGGCAGTGGCCTGTAATCCCAGCTACTCAAGAGGCTGAGGCAGGGGGATCACAAGCTCAAGGCCCATCTGAACTACAAAGTGAGTTCAAGGCCAGCTTGGGTAATTTTGAGACTGTGTCAAAATTAAAAAGTGGGCTGGTTCTCTGGGAGAGTCTGGAGACAGACATTTCCAGACTCAAGAAACACATTCTCCATCTCTTAACGGTAATGATGCTGCTTCCTTTGGAATGCCTATGCCACTGATGTGGTATGAATGCCCAGTGGTGCGCTGTGACTGACACTTTTGTGTGGATGTGCATGAAGCTCTTGTTTTAGACTTGTGTGTGCAAAGGGAAAAATTAGTATTCTGCTCCACCCTTGATAATATGAAATTATGATGTTACTTTTTATCATGATTGTTGTCCAACTTTTTCTGTAACTGCTTTTATATGGCTGATAAAATGTGTAGTGAATACATGTTCAAGGGAATTTCAGAAGCAATGATAATCAGATAGTCTAGCATTACTGATACTACAAGAGGGACCTTTCGTAAACATTTTAATGTCAAAGCCCCAACTTATAAAAAACAATGCTGCAGGTACACATAGAAATTATGTACAACAGGTCTGTCCCATTTGGGTAGGACATGGATTTGATAAAGTTTTTGCTATGTTGTTTACTACATTTTGAGATTAATAAGTAATCTATATTCATATTTTTCTGGAAACCTACATATTTTGTACAAAGTATCCTACAAGTTATGAAACTACGGGAAGAAAATGCCAAAGATATCTCCAATTATGTTGAACACAGCCAACATTGTTTCAACAGATTAGCAAGGAGAAAGGTATTTCAGTAAAGGAGAAGTAAAAACAGTTATTTAAGGAAATATTTCTCAATAAAGTGGATACTTGCTCCTCTCTTGGCAGAGTCATGACGTCTCTTTCTAGATCCAGGTACATGCGTCTCTTTTCTCCACTTGTCTCCTTGCCTACTTCATGTTTACTGCAAAGCTTAGTTTTGTCCTATGTCACCTTTGGAAAGGATTTCTTCCCAGAGAAGAAATGCACAGAAAGAAAGTAGTCGTGGGTCTCATGGCTAATGCCTATTATCCCAGTTCTTGAGAGGTTGAAGCAATATTGCTGTGATATTTTGACCAACTTGGAACTAGACCCTGAGTTTCAGGGTTAGAGAGTGAGACCCTGTCTCAACAAGATCAAGTGGAAATACTAAAAGACAACATGTATCTCCTGGTAAATGTCCAAGGTTTGCAGATACTACCCTAGAGATGAAGCCCTTGTCACTCTCAAAAAAAAAAAAAAAAAACAAACAAACAAAAAACACCACAACATTTTTATCCGGCATTATAAAGGCTCAAGTATAGGTCTCTTTTCTGGCCCTGCTGCTTAGGAAGCTAGACACTGTGAGGGATTCAACAACAGGAAAACTGAAATAAGATAAAGCTCAGATATTCTAAGTTTTTATTAGTGATTTACGTTTTAACAATTTTTGAGGCTCTAGATACATAGTAACAATGTCCTTAGAGAAGATGGAGTGAAGACCTGAAGCTGGGGTCATCCAGCTCTGTGGAGATGAGGTGAACAGATCCACAGAGAAGCAGGTGAGTGTGTAAGCCAGTGAAACCTGAAGGAATAAGGCGTCCTTGATAGTAACCAACTGTGAAGACATCCTGCCAGGGCCTTCACAGGCATCTAATTGTTATGCAGATGCTCTTACAAACATGAGAACATCTAGGACTTGGACATTCACGCCTTGGCTGTACTTTCTTAGGTTCATAACTAGAGAGATGAAAGGGCAGGTCAATTAAGTCCCTGAAGTGGTTTTCCTTCCCCTCTTCAGTGCTGATGGGATGGATGGTGGGCTGTGTGGACTAAGACAGGCCAGCCAAGTCCTTCTGTTTCACTTCTTGAATACTTCTAAGATGCTACAAGTCTTTGCTTGGAGAAAGGATGGTAAAGAGGTAAGGGGAGAGGCCTGTGAGGAGAGAGGGGAACCGGAGAATGAATGATAGTAGAGAGGAAAACACCAGCTTCCACAGACACTGTTTGACTCTTGACAAACTGGAGTCCAGATCTCTGTAACCAGGGCACCCGGAACAACAGTCGCGGGGCGGGGGGATCTTTCCTGTGGGGTTGTGTCCTATTAAACTTTTGTCTTAAAAAGAGTTAGGAAGATGTCTCTTGGGGAATTCGTGTCCGTGGGAAGATGTGTCTGATGGTTGGGAAAGCTCGGGAAGACATAGGGGATAGCGTGTCCATTGGAAAACGCAGGTACCAGTACAAGGAGGCCGCCTCTGGTCGAACAAGATGTGTATCGTGGGAACGTGGCGAGGGTTCCGGGAGATGGTGTGTTGCGGGCAGGAGTGCTGGCGAGGTCTCTTCTCTACCCTGCCCCTGGTCCTGTCAGTCCTGCCCTGCTGGTGTGAATGCCGGGGCACCCACCTCCCCCCGCAGCTTCCCCTCTGCTCCGTCCTGCCCCGCCCCTTATGGCCCGACGCGTCTGGCGCTCGAGCACGCGCACGCGCGCACGCACGCGCACGCGCACGCACAGGTCCCCGCGCACTGACGACGTAGCACTGACGACACACGCAGGACGCAAGCCCCTAGGACCCTCGCTTCCGGCCGCGGCGGCCCTAGCGCCGCGCGAGCGGATAGGTCGCCTGGTTCTGAGCGGTATGCGGTGCTGAGGAGCGACGGACCCTACGACGGCGCCATGAACCTCCTGCCGTGTAACCCCCACGGCAACGGGCTGCTGTACGCCGGCTTCAACCAGGACCACGGTGAGACCGCGGGCCCGGCTCTGCGGTAACACCCCAACCCTTCCAGGAGACCCAGACCCGACGCTGCCGCGACCGCCGGGCCCCAGAGCTGTCGCGAGTGTCCCCCGGACCCTAACCGGAGACTCGGTCACGCCCTGAGGTCTCCGACTCACTCTGGCGGCTTTTCAGGAAACCTCCGAACCGCCCTGTAGGGAGACCCCTCCCCTTCCCACCCACCCCACCCGTCCGCACGCTGCGGCCGCCGGGGTCGGCGGGCAGTGCCACTTGTTTTTACGGGGTACCTAGAACCCGCAGGCTTACTACCGGGCGTCCGGGTCTCAAGTGCTTACGTTGCCAGCGGGTGGCGTAGCAGGACCTGCCCGTCGCGGGGCGGCAGCTTCGTGAAGTGTAGCTTCTTCGCCTTGATGCGTGTCCATCCTAGCAGTACACCTCGCCCTCCCCTCTAGTATGTTCTGTTTAGTAGAATGAAATGATTTATGTGATTTGCGTTTTCGGGAGCTGCCTCTTGCCTCTTGAGTTTGGGGTCTTAGAGAAGGTATTCTAGCTACTGATTCTGTGCTCCAAGATGTGGGCGGGAACTCCTCTTGGTGGGGACTGTATTCTCTGCCCCTTCTATTTTATTGCTTCTTCGGACACGGTTTTTCTGAGTAACCCTGACTGTCCAGGAACTCACACTGTTGACCCTGTCTCTGCCTCCCTGAATGCTGAGATTAAAGGAGTGTGCTTCATGCCCAGCTAACTTCTCTTTTCTAAGTCTCCTCAAGTGGGGGGAAGGCTAAAGGCTGATACTCTGGACTTCTAAGAGTTTTAACATCTTAGCTTTCATATGTAAAATTTTGAGGTACTTAGGCAAATGTACTTGAATTTTGTTATTGTTGGGACTGTATCTTGCTCTCCTGTTCAAGCTTTTCTTGAGCTGTGCTCCTGGGAAATTCCCTCCACAGCCTCTGGAAAAGGTGGGTGCCCCTGACTAAGAAGATGAGTTGTTTTAATTTTTTTTTAAGGGTTTTTTTTTTTTTTTTTTTTTTTTTTTTGAGACAGTTGGCATTGTGTATCTCTGGGTGGCCTGGAACTCCCTAAAAATGTTCACCACCCAGCTGTTTTTGATTTTTGAGGTGGGGGGTCTTACTATTGCAGACTATAGTTGGCCTTAAACTTTGCAGATCCTCCTGCTTCTGTACCACCAAACCATCCTCATACCATCCCTCTCAGGATAATTTTAAATAATTTATTTTGAGGTGTTGGGGTGTACAAAAAACTGGTTTATGTAGGTAGTACTATTGTGTATCCTATCTGTATATATTTACTTGGAGTTGATGTGCTAGGCATTTGAGGAGGTTTGGAGGGTGCATTCAATATAATCAAAGCCTGTAGGATAGCTATAACATTTCCAAGGTAAGCCGAGGAAAGAGGCATAGAATGTGCATATCCTGTGACAAGTGTGAAAAGCCTTCCTTTTAGATCAGAGAGTTGTCCTGTGAAGGCACAGACAGTTCTGGGAAGAGAGCAGTTAGAGTCAAGTCTGGTGGCCTTGAGCAGTATGGGATCACTGGCCTGGTGATTGATTGCAGTGTTAGTTTTGGTCCTGATGTGGAGACTGTAAAGGAACAAGCACATTAGCATTTAACATGTGAGAGGTGAGGTGCCCACGGGCATCGCCTGATTGAACATTCTGAATTTTCAAATCAGTAATTCTTTGAATAAATTTTGGTAGTCAAACTCTTTACAGAATTAATAGTTACACAGTTCCTTAAGAGATCAGCTTTTACCCGGGCGTGGTGGTGCACGACTTTAATCCTAGCATGTGGGGAAGCAGAAGCAGGCAGATCTCTTTCGAGTTTGAAGCTATCCTTGTCTACAGAATAAGTTCCAAGACATCCAGAGTTACACAGAGAAACCCCGTTTCCAAAAAACAGAGAGGGGGGGGGCTGGAGGAAGGGAGGGAGGGGAGGAGGGAGGGAGGGAGAAAATAGCTCTTGAGCTGGCAAATTGTCCTAGTTACTTTTCTGTTGTTGTGGGACTCTATGACCAAGTCAATTTAAACAACAGTTTATTGTGAACTTACAGTTTCAGAGGGTTAGAGTCCATGACCATGATGGCAGTGGGGAAACAGGCATGTCACTGGAGCAGTAGCTGACAGCTTACACCTGTTCCACAAGCAAGACTGAGACTAGCATGCTGAATGACACACCTTTTCTAATAAGGCCATGTCTCTAAATCTTTCCCAAATCCTTTCACTAACTAGTGCTCAGAAATATGAGCTGATAGGGGCCGTTCCTAATCAGACATTCACAGGAATGTAGTCAGTTAATGGAGTATTGCCTAGCTTTCTTGAGGTCACAGGTTTGGGCTCTAGTATTTCCCTTAAGTGGGAGTGGTGATACAGTCCTGTAATCTCAGCATTGGGGAAGTGGAGGCAAGAGGATCAGGAGTTCCAAGGTCATCGTGGACTACATGAGACCCTGTTTCAAAAAGATAAAGACTTTAATGCAAAGTTTCTGGCTGCAGTTAAGCCTTACAGTGTGAACTCATATCAAACTGTTAAGTCCATCACAATTTGGTTTGGCATATACTGATTTTTATATTTGATGGTTTTTGTTTTGTTTTTGAGACAGGGTTTCTCTGTAGCTCTGGCTGTCCTAGAACTCAATCTGTAGATCAGGCTGGCCTCAAACTCACAAAGATCCTCCTTCCTCTGCCTTCCAAGTGCCAGGATTAAAGGCATGTGCCACCACTGACCAACTGCTGTTAGTGTTTTAAACACTTGTTACAAAGTTGAGTTTAGAAATCGTGTGTGTGTGTGTGTGCGTGTGCGTGTGCGTGTGCGTGTGTGTGCGCGAGTGTGCGTGCATGCATGCATGCATGTCCTTAGATATGATAATGTATGCATAGGTACACATGCAAGCACACTTATGTGGGGTCCAGGGGTGGGCAATGGGTGTCTTCCTGTACCATTCTCCACTTTAATCTCTTCAGACAAGGTCTCTCACTGTACCTGAAACTTGCTCTTTGAGTTGATCTTGCTGGCTAGTGAGCTTCTGAGGCTTCTGGGGTGCACTTCTCTGCCCCTCAATAACAGGGTTTTATAGGTACGTGGGACTGTACTGGCTTTTATGTAGGTGCCAGGCAGGGATATGAGCTCAGTTTCCATGCCTGCATAAAAGCACTCTTACTGTTGATACCTTTCTAGTTTCAGAAATCACTGTTAAGTACATTTGAAGGATTGGAGAGATGGACTTAGTTGTTCAGAGCACAGAGGATGGGGTTTTGGCTCCCAGCACCTATATCAGGTAGTTTACAACCCTCTATAGCAGAACCTGGTTCAGGAAATGCCAGAGCAGGATCCTCCAGTTGGGAAACTGCATCTTAATGGCCATCCAGAGCACATCCCAGGAAGTGACATGTCTGAATTAGCTCTGGCTCACTGTGCAGCATAGATGGTTTGAACATGTGACAGAAGCTTTCCTGGGCCCCTTTTGCTGGTGGCAGTGTGGGGATTAACATGTTTCTTTCGTATTTCTTGCTTTAGGGTGTTTTGCATGTGGAATGGAAAATGGATTCCGAGTCTATAACACCGATCCACTCAAAGAAAAGGAGAAGCAAGGTAAGGGATGCTGGTTGTCTCCTGGGCTCCCATAGTAGCCCTCAGGCCTGAGAGAGGGGCGTAACTGAGAAGGAAGGAAAGTTTGGCTCTTTGTAACTGTAGGTTCTTTGGAAGAGCAGCCAGTGCTCTTGACTGCTGTGCCATTGCTTCAGCCTCTGCAGTGCTCTGGGGCTTGTATGCCTTTAATTCTTGTGACTGCTTTATTTCAGTGGCTCCCTCTCCTGAACAGTGGTGTAGGAATTGTGAACTGGTTCAGTACTGTCCTCTGTCTGAGTCTGTGTTGTCTCCAGTGTGACTCTTTCCTAGTAAGGAGCCTTTGAGATGCGCTGTCAGAGGAGCAGCTGCCACTTTCCAGGGACTCACTGCACACACAGGAAGCTAGGGGCAAGAGAAGCAAGCCCCTCTTGAAAATCCTAACTCTTCTAGTTTATAGTCCTGTGTCTTCTGATTATGCTCAACTCAGCCATCTGAGCAAGTTGGCTAATTCAGGAAGGCTGAGGAGCTCAGGGAAGGGCTGCCTGGAGTTTATAAACAGATCCTGTCTTGGTCCCACTGTAATGTTGTAGGATCACACTCACACTGAGAACATTAAAGAAAGACACCCAAGGATGATACATATGAATGAAGTACTGTATTTATTAGTTGTAGAACTATAAACATTGTAAAAAAAAAAATCTTTGTTGCGAAACACAATCCTTGCCAGGTGTGGTAGCAAACACCTAGCACTCAGGGTTAGGGTTAGAGGCAGAGAGAGAGAGAGGCAGAGAGAGTGGCAGAGGCAGAGAGAGTGGCAGAGGCAGAGAGAGTGGCAGAGGCAGAGAGAGTGGCAGAGGCAGAGAGAGAGAGAGGCAGAGAGAGAGAGGCAGAGAGAGGGGCAGAGAGGCAGAGAGAGAGAGAGGCAGAGAGAGAGAGAGGCAGAGAGAGAGGCAGAAAGGCAGAGAGAGAGGCAGAGAGAGAGAGACAGAGGCAGAAAGAGGGGCAGAGAGGCAGAGAGAGAGACAGAGGCAGAGAGAGAGGCAGAGAGAGAGGCAGAGGCAGAGAGAGAGGGGGCAGAGAGGCAGAGAGAGAGGCAGAGAGAGTGGCAGAAAGAGAGGCAGAGGCAGAGAGAGAGAGGCAGAGGCAGAGAGAGGGGCAGAGAGAGGGGCAGAGAGGCAGAGAGAGGGGCAGAGAGGCAGAGAGAGAGGCAGAGAGAGAGAGAAGCAGAGAGAGAGAGAGAGGCAGAGAGAGGGGCAGAGAGGCAGAGAGGCAGAGGCAGGCAGGTCTCTGGCCAAACCTGGTCTACAAAGTGAGTTCTAGAACAGCCCGGACTATCACATAGAAACCTGGTCTTGAAACACAACTAAATGAAGGAAGCAAGTAGGCACAGTTCTCTGTACAGAGTTGAATGGAATGTTTGTGACACATGCCTCACCTAGCTAAAGCCGTCATGGGCATGCTGCTGTTGTTACTTTCCTCAGTTTCTCTCTATACAGGTGAGGACTACTAATTGTGGTATCAGGTACCTGTTGGTCTTTGGATGCTAAGGGCTGGAGATACACGGAGTAGTGGCATAAACTGCCCATCTCAGTTACCTGTTACCAGACCTTATGCTGACCATAGTACCCAGGGCTCCTGCCCTCACCTTGTGCCATAATGTCTTCATACTTGAAGATCACCAGCGTTTTAAGGAAGGTACCAGGGAAATTGGAAGTTTGGAGGCAAAGGCCATTCCTGCTTGGCTGAGAATGAGGTGAAGACGGTTCACAGCTCATGTGGTGGTTTATAACCTGGTAAAAGTTTCAACTTGTAGAACCTTGTCTAGTTTGGATGTGTGGGTTCATTTTATATAAATAAACTGGTTGATACTATAGTTGTACTTAAAGGATTTCAACTAAAAAAAAACGTGGGGAAAGATACTAAGACACTGTATGAAGATAATACTTGGAGCAATTTTTAATTTAAAAAAAGTCATAAAAAACATTGAAGATAGGTAGGTGCTGAATGACCTTCATTAAAATTCCCTTGGTTATGGCCCTCCTTACAATTATGTGTGCCTGCAGTAGAAATGTCAAGATTGATCTGCATCCTGACCTGAAGAGAGGTGGCATTGACACAGCAGGGTGGGGGGATAGCTCTCAGTCAGTACTGTTCTATGAGAGCAGGAATAAGAGATAATTTTCATGATGAGAAATTAGATTTTCCATATTTAAAAAACTCCATAAAAATGGTGAAGTAAGGGATGAAGTGAGATTGTTGTACAGATAGCTGTTCCTGCCCATCCTAGTACTCTCTTCCAAAGTAGAGGCTATTGGGAGTCTAGACCTCAGGTACTTTTTGCCTGAGTGTTGAGTCCTGGTTACTAGGAACTTCAGTGGCATGTTCTTAGGTAGCCCATGCCCTAGTGACGAGAGATAGGGACCCCGATTTCCTGGAGCCTTAAGTTCTTAAGAGGTGCCCTTAGTAATACTTAGTGCTGTCTCTGGGTCTTACAACCTAGAGTCTTAGAAGGCAGCCCCAGTCTTTCTTTTGGGAGACCCTCATGCCCTTACTTCAGGGACAGTAGGGTCAGATGGAAGGCCTTCTTGACAACTTCAGGTAGATGAAGCTTCAGCTTAGATTGCTTCTACTTGTCCCACAGAAAGCCTTAACCTTCCCTTTGCAGCCCTCTGCAATTGACCATATAAAGCTGTTCCCCCCACCTTTCCTCCCTTGCTTTGACCTCCCCCAAAGTACAAAAGTACAGCAATCGTACAGCTATTTATATAGTCTATTTGTGGGTTTAGAGATTGCACATCACATAGTAAGCACCACTAACTCTACAAAGCCACATCTTCAACCCTGGATTGTTCATTTATTGGCCAAGGTCTCACACTGTACTGGATGGCCTCAGACTCCTGAGTATGTAGCTTAGGCTGGCCTTGAACTTTGATCCTCCTGCTTCAAACAGTGCTGTGTCACTTTACCAGGCCTCTTATTTTAACTCTTAGGTCTGAGATCTTAGTGACTTGACATTTGTACTGGCTGGTTTTGTGTGTCAGCTTGACACAAGCTGGAGTTATCACAGAGAAAGGAGCCTCCCTTGAGAAAATGCTTCCATGAGATCCAGCTGTAAGGCATTTTCTCAATTAATGATCAAGGGGGGAGGGCCCAGCCCATTGTGGGTGGTGCCATCCCTGGGCTGCTAGTCCTGGGTTCTACAAGAAAGCAAGCTGAGCAGACCAAGGGAGACAGTCCAGTAAGCAGTACCCCTCCATGGCCTCTGTATCATCTCCTGCCTCCAAGTTCCTGCCCTGTGTGAGTTCTAGTCCTGCCTTCCTTTGGTGATGAACAGCAGTGTAGAAGTGTAAGCTGAATAAACCCTGTCCTCCCCAACTTGCTTCTTGGTCATGATGTTTTGTTCAGGAATACAACCCTGACTAAGACAACATTGATATTTTAAATTTCATCTGTCAGCCAGTGTGCACACACAGGAGTGGGGTGGTCCATATGTGCTTGTATGCTTGTGTAGGTCAGAGGTCAGCCTGAGATGCTATTTCTCAGTTTGCTGGTCACCTTGCTCTTTTGAATGATATCTGGGGTTTAGCATAGTATAGTCTGGCTGGCTGACTAGCCCCCAGGACCCTCCTTTCTTTCCCTCAGGACACATGGCTTTTTATGTAGGTGCTGGAGATTGAACTCAAGTTTTCTCAACCCCTTTACCTTTTAATTAAATACTACTTTTAGGATTATTTTGTTTCTAAAAAGGCACAGGGAAAAATAACTGCCAATAAGATTTTAAAACATTAAAAATACTTTTAGGTTGCATGTGATGGTTCATGATACTAAAACTAGGGTAAGATACTTGTGTGAAGATATTACTTGGAGCAGTTTCTAATTTAAAAAAATCGAAAATAGGTAGGTGCTGAATGACCTTCATTAAAACATTAATTACCTTGGTTATGTCCCTCCTTACAATTGTGTGTTCCTATAGTAGAAATGTCAAGATTGAGCTGCAAGAAGTAAAAATACTTTTAGGTTGCTTGTGATGGTTTGAGATAGCAGGCACTGCACAGTAAATTTCAGGCCAGCCTGGGCTACAGTGTGAGAGCTTGCTCAAAAAAAAAAAAAAATCAAAAGATAAATAAAAATGTGTCTTGTTGCAGGACATTTGATCACACTGTGAACTCCAAGATTGTGTTGTTTGTTGAAAAAAACTTTTCTAGTTGTGATGTGGCTTAACTCTTAGCACATACCTTTAGTCCCAAACAATGAAGGTAAAGTTAATTTGTAGAAGGAATCATCTAATTTGAAAGTGATATCTAATTGAGTGGCAGACAAAGTGACAAATTGGAGAAAGATTTGACAGAATATGATCTGCCCAACTCTTGAAAGAAGAGAAGAAAAAAAGGCTACTTAACAGGGTAGCACAGAGAAAAAAGGAGGCGGTTTTACTGGGACAGTTGTACAGAGACAGGATGCAGAGAGAGAACAAGCTGGACACAGATGAAGACAGAAAAGGCCAGAGAATGAGAAGGAGCCAGAAGATTAGAAACAGATTGTAGTTTGAGGCCAAGCAGAGCAATTCAGGAGAAGCTGAGAGAAGCCAGATTTGAATCAGTCAACTTGGAGAGGAGTTTTGAGACAGAACAGCTTGAGTTGACCAGCCATCCAGAGTTCAGAAAGAGCTAGAAAGAGTAAGCTTATTCACCAGTAAGTCTGAGGCTGAAAAATTCTAGACCCAGGTAAGATTGTATGGAGGCTAGAATCTTCCAGGAGTAGGCCTGGGTTAACAGAAGAAGGCAGTTAGTCTCAGTTGACAATTAATACAGGTGAATAAAGGATACTTTCATAGCATTTAAAAAGAACTCTTTACAGGCTTTTAGTGAAGATCTTCCGTGCTTTATGTAAGTACTCACTCAGCTTTCATGCTTTTGAGGCTGCAGTCTGGAAGTTGTCTCATTCTGAGTCACTGCTCTGAAATTGTGCACCCACCAGCAGTTCTGCATTTCATCATTGGATGGAGTGTTGTTAGCATTAGGGCGACTAGTGAGTTTAAGGTCACACAGCATTAAACTTCTCTTCCATTTGAGCAGAGACTAAAGAATACACTGGTTATATCTGGAGAAAATTCTCAGATTGCTGCTACTTGGCTTTGTTTCTAAAACTAATTGAACCAGCATTGAGGACAGAATCACTCACTCTCCTGATGCCCCGAGACTAGGAAGTTTTTAAGTAAAACATCTTATTGTTTGTATCAGGGGTAAAGTGTCGCTACCCACGTCAGACCAGCGGAATAAAGCAACGGCAACCGTGTTCTTCTTCAAGCGGTTTATTCAGCTATCCCTGTACAGCGAGCTTCTTCTCTTTCTCCCTCTTCTCTTGTCTTCCCTTTCTCCTGTTCCCCCAAGCCCCTTATAAGCATTGCCTTGATCCTATCAGCATCCGCCACGAAGTCACTGCTGATTGGCCATTCTCAATGATGTGAGGTGGGGTGATCAGGTAACCACCCCTCTCAGTGCATACTACTCCATATATGGAGTTGTCTTTTCTCTCAAGCAATGCCTATGCCAAGCGCCACCTTGTAATGGCGAGAGCAGAGCCGCTTCCCACAGTAAAGATTTTAAAATTTACTAAATTAGTCTTTTTTTAAAGTGTGCAGATCAGTGTTCTAGAGAACTGTTTAACATTTTCATCTAGAAAAAGCAGAATTCTTACTTCCTTCTCCCTGGTAACTAGCAATTCTGTCTCTAACCTGACTTCTGCAGAGGCTTTCTGTGGGCACTCCTACAGTTACAGTACCAGCCTTGTGCCTGATTTGTCTCTTAGAAAAATGCTCTCAAAGTCCACTTGTGCTGTATCAATGCCAAAAGGCAATTCCATTGTGGGTGTGTCCATTAGTGGACATTTGAGTTAACACTTGGCTTTTATGAACAGTGTTGCTGTGTTTGTGAACATGGGCATTCAAATACCTTTTAATTTCAATTATTTGGAGCAGGATTGATGGATTCCTTTTTCTTGTTTGTTTAAGGCAGTATCTATTACGTAGCTCTAGTTGTCTTGAAACTTGCTGTGTAGACTAGGCTGGCCTTGAGCTCACAGAGATCCACATGCCTTAGAGTATGAGACTAAAGGCATGTACTACCATGCCCTCTGGATCTTGTAGTAGTTCTGTTCTCAAGTGTTTGAAGACCTCGTGTTTCCACCTTTTCACTAATGCTTACTGCTTCTTGTTTTTCTGGTAGTCAGTATGCTGATGAGCAGGAGATGAGAAGTCTTAATTTAAGGTGCAGGTAGACCAGTCTGGCTTTGAACTCACAGGGATCTACCTACCTCAGTCTCCTCAATGCTGGGATTAAAACCCTGCACCACCACTCCTGGCTAAAAGTGTAGCCCAGGCTGGCCTTAAACTCCTGATCCTCCCGCTTCTAACATAGCCTACTGACTGTGCCAGCACAACCTGCCAATTCTTTAATAATAGTATTGCTTAGGTTTTGTTGTTTGTTGTTGCGTATTCTGTTTATCCTTCTCTTATGAAATACATGATTTCTAGATACTCTCATATGTATAGCACCAGTGCATGTATGTTTGGGTGTATGCATGTGCATGTGGAAATCAGAAGTAACCTCTTGTTTCATTTCTCAGAAGCTACTTTTTTTTTTCCTTTTTTTTTTTTTTTTTTTTTTTCTGCTTAACAGGCACTTTATGCAGCTGGAGCTTGCTGATTTGGCTAGTCTGACTGGTCACTGGTGTTTAGGGAATCCTCCTTTGTCTGCTTCCTCATGTGCTACTATGTTCAGCTCTTCTTTTCCCTTCCTCCCCTGGATTCCCCCGACACATAAACCCACCTCCCTTTCTCTTTCTTATGAGTTCTGGGGATCAGACTCAGACCTGCATGCTTGAATGTCACTAACTTTACTTACTGAGACAATTTCATTCTAGTTTTATTATTAGAGTGTGTGTGCGTGTGCATGTTCTATGCATGTGGAAGTCACGATAATTTTCAGGAGTTGGTCCTTTCCTTTCACCATGGGACCCAGTGATTGAGCTCAGATCACCAGCTGTATGGCTTTCATCAAGCCATCTCATGGGCCCGTACAATTTTTAAAATTTGTTTTGTCTCATTTGTTTTGACTTTTCTTGCTTGTACTTCTCATGTCATAGCCAAGAAGTTAATTTCAAAACCAAATGTTAGTAAAGGCTTTCCCACTAGTAATTTTATAGTTTGGGGACTTGTTAATAGGTCTTTAATTCATTTTGGGTTATTTTTCATATGTTGTATAAGGTGAATGTCCAGCTTCATTCTTTTTTATGTGTACCCTCAGGGGTCCTAAAACCATTTGTTAAGGAGACTATCCTCTCTTTACTTGAGAAGTTACCATTTGGTTTTGGGTGATTTTTTTTTTTTTTCTTCCAAAGCTTTGGCCTGTTATGGTCTGTTCACCTCTTGAGGAGCTGAGAGGCTGAAGAGCCGGTGTTCACTGCAGCTGTTGCATGATGAGTCGGCTTAAGGAAATGAATGACGGCCTTTTGTGTTGCCAGGATAAAGAGATGATGGCTGTTGTATTCTGGAAACTGTACATCTAACCCAGTGGATAAGGACCTGTTATAGCCACTTGGCAGTGCTAGCGACTTAACATAGGGCCTTATGCATTCAAGGCAAGCATTGTTACCACTGAGCCACCACCCCAGACACCCGCTGTTGTCATCTAAATCTGCACAGTACACATCTTACTTAGTAGACCCCTAATTACTTTGAGAGAGCTTGGGTCAGAAAACAGTTACATTTTCCTTGAGAAAAGCTGATTTTCATTGTGGATAATATTAACTGTAAGTCCTTTCTGGCAGTATTGCTACACCTTGAGAGAGCTGATTTTTTGGGGGGTGGGGGGGACACTCATTTTTTGGAAGCTATGACTAAAAAGCTCAAAGTCTGTTTCAGGCTTTGCTTCCTGACTTGTGTTCCCTTGTTGTCTCAGGTGCTATAGTCTGTTGCAGACTAAAGAGACTTGTGCTAGTGGGTGTACTTAGTTACATGAGTCCCCATAGAAGGAGGGAGTTTGTCCTCAGGGCTCTAGGTACTATACTTGAGAGAGCATAGGGTATCCTGTTGTCACAGAGGACATGGGGGAATTTTGTGGTATTTTCCTCTAACATAAATTGTGGCCCAACTTTCTTCCCAACTTTCTTCCCGACTCAGGGCCTTGTGCATATAAAATAAGCATTCTTCCCTGAGCCACATCTAGCCCTTGAAATGTTCTGAACATTACCTGCTCAACAGAACAAATGGCTAGAATTCTCATGCACATTAACGTCCTCACACATGAGGTGTGGCCAGTCTTAGCTGCTTTGTGGGTCTTCTTCTTTTCATACCCTTTATCCTCCTGGTTTCACTAGACAGGAGAGAATGAAGGATGGGGGGTGAGGGGGAATCTGTGAATCTAATGTCTTTCTTGTTTCTTTGAGCATTACTACTAACAAACTGCAACCAACCCCCCTGAGTGACGAACAACCAGTGACACACACCCCCCCAAATCGGGGCCCTAACATTTATATACCCTCTGAAAAATTCCCAGAACTCACACAATTGCAGAAACTAGCTGCAGCTTGTAAAACCATGCCTCTGCTGGAGCACGAGACAAATCATAGTCTCCTGCTGTGGACAGTTCAAAGCAACCCTACATCCCTGCTCCTCAGATTAAAATGAAAGCATAGGCTTGTAATATTTCTGTGGGTTGGTTTTTGTTTTAGAAACCAAACTTGCAGAATTCTCACTACAATGAAGTCACTAACTGACTTAGCTTTGCTTTTAGTACACTTTCACTTATTGTTATTTACTTACTTTTGAAAGTAAGCCGGGCAGTGGTGGCCCACGCCTTTAATCCCAGCACTTGGGAGGCAGAGGCAGGCAGATTTCTGAGTTGGAGGCCAGCCTGGTCTACAGAGTGAGTTCCAGGACAGCCAGGGCTACACAGAGAAACCCTGTCTCAAAAAACAAAAAAAAAAAAAAAAAAAGAAAGAAAGAAAAGAAAAGAAAGAAAGTCTTTGCATATAGTACAGGCTAGCTTTGTGTTCCATTTTTGTTCATTTAAATTTACTTACTGTGTGCGTGGACATGCATATTGGCATGTGCATGCATGCCATGATGCACACATGTTGAAGTAAGGAAAGTTCGTGGGTTCTGTTCTTTTTTTCTACCTTTATATAGGTTTAGGGGCTCAAACTCAGATCAAATTGTCAGGCTTTGCATGGCAAACTCTTTATCAGCTGAGCTGTCTTGTGTTCTTAATCCTCCTGCCTCAGCCTCCTGAGTACTAGGATTACAGGTGTACACCACAATTGCTTGCTTCTTCATTTATAGGTCTTGCTGCATCTTAAAATAAGAATTTGGGAGCTGGGTATGGGGATATATGCCTTTAATCCCAGCACTCAGGAGGCAGAGGCAGATGGATCTCTGAGTTCTAAGGCCAGTCTGGTCTATAGAATGAGGTTCAGGATAGCCAGGACGATGGGGTAACACCCTGTCCTTTGTTTTGTTTTTATTTTTAAGGCTGTCTCTCGGCGTGCACACACACAAAAATTTAGAAATTTTCCACTTTTACTGAGTTAGTTTCTCGGGGAGTTTCTATCAGGAGACTATTGGTCACACTGACAAAAGCTGAGAGAAGTCAGAAAAGCTGTTTTATAGGCTGCTTTGTTTTCTAAAGTAGTCACCATTTCTACTTCAGATGATATTTGGTTACAAGTTGATTAAGAATAAAATGTGCCAGGCATGGTGGTACATGCCTTTAATTCCAGCACTCAAGGCACAGAGGTAGACTGGTCTCTTAAGTTTGAGACCAGCCTGCCTGATCTACAAACTGAGTTCAAGGATAGCTAGTGCTATTACACAAAGAAACCCTGTACTGAAAAACCAAGAAAGACTAAAATGCTAGGGTCTAGAGGAATGGCTAAGCAGCCAAGAACACTTGCTGCCCTTCCATAGGACTCAGGATCAATTCTTGGCACCACATGGCAGCTCACAACTGTCTGTGATTCCGGTTCCAGGGTTTCTATGTCCTCTTGTAGCTTCTGTGGGCAGTAGGTACACACATGGTGCACAGATACTCATGCAGGCAGAGCACCTATACACATAAAAGAATTTAAGAATGAAATACTAGATAGGTCAGGTGTGGGGATACATACCTTTAATCTTAGCACTCAGAAGGCAGAGACAACCAGATCACTAAGTTCTAAGCAAGTCTGATTTACTTGGTGAATTTCAGCCAGCCAGGGCTTCTATAGTGAGACTCTGTCTCGAAAATAAGTAAATAATAAGATAAGATAATTAAATGCTCAGTATTGTATGATTTAATTTGTTAAATTATCTTTTTTAAAACTATCATTTCAGAATTTTTAGAAGGAGGAGTTGGCCACGTGGAAATGTTATTTCGCTGTAACTATTTAGCTTTAGTTGGCGGTGGAAAAAAGCCGAAATACCCTCCCAACAAAGGTAAAGTAATCCATCGTCTTTAAAAACCTTGTCGTGTATGTAGTGGTATCCTAAACGTTGTAGGACATCCTGTGCTTGCAGTCATATGAGAGCCTGCCTACTCAGTCCTTTGAGGTGTTGGGGGCTAACCACTGGGAAAGAAGCCTCCAGAAGGTGTGGATGGAGGGAAGGCTGGGTGTCAGCAGTTACTGGGTGTGTGTGGATGGGCTTCACGTTAGGCAGGTATGTTGAAAGTCAAGATTCAGGGTGAAGCAAGGTCTAAGAATGGTGTTTCCCCTGCTGAAAGCCATAGACTTAGTGAGATTAACTCATTCACATAGAACAATGAGCCAGGTTGGCTGTGGGTGCGTGGATTGCAGTATTGGCGTGGATTTGTCATTGTATATGGTGGTATAATTTGTTTTCCTTCTTTTCACTGTAGACATCATGCTCTTAGTTGGGTTTAATCTAACTTCTGTTTGAAGGAGGAAGTGGACATAGCTGATCTCCATTAAAAGAAGAAAACTTGGGGGCAAAGAGGTCTCGGCAGAAGGGAAAGCACAGGAAGGGGGAAGGTTGTTGAGAAGGAAGTGGGACATACCTTGGGGATGGTGGAGACTTAAGTGTCAATTGCGGGTATACTGGGAGGGTAAGCTGGTGTCTGGTAGAGAATTGGAATAGTTCAGGCCTGATGTCAAAGCAATGGAAAGGATTGTGAGTCTGTAAGGGTAGCTCAGGGGTAGTGCATGCCTGGCATTCATGAAGCTCTGGTTCTATTACCAAGCACCCAAAAAGAAAAGAAAGTGGACCGAGTACCAAGACAGAGGTTATCATTCTCGACAGAGCTCTGTGAATATGGGAAATTTCAGCACTCAATGAGGTTGACCCTGCAGTTCTGCCTTTAGAATCGGGAGCAGAGAGATGAAAGAGAAAAGTAGTATAGTTATGAGTTGGAGATCTTGCTCTTTCCCCTTTTCTTTGTGGTACTGGGAATGAACCTATGTCCTATATTCTTAACTACTTGTCATTATTTTTAAAGGCTTTAAAATTATTAGGTATTTATGCATGGGGTGGGGAAGAGAGAAGTTTCAGGAATTGGTTCTCTTCCTACCATGGATTCCAGGTATTGAATTCTGGTTATCAGGCTTGGTGGCAAGGACCATCACTGGCTGAGCCTTCTCTTTGCCACCTGCCTATTTCTTTTTTCCCTTTCTCATTTTCCTGCCCTACACTTCCCCTTTCTTTATGTGCTGGGAAATGAACCTAAGGCCTCAAGAAGCATGCTAGACAATTCTCAACAATGTATATTCCCAGCCAATTTTTCAAAATCTATTTATATATATGTGTTTGCGTGTACACCACATGTTTGTGGGTGTCATGTCAGAGAAGGCCAGAACAGATAATTTGGATTCCCTGGAACTGGAGTTATAAGTGATTATGAGCTGCCAGACATGGGTGCTCAGAACTGAACTTGAATCCTCTAAAAGAGCAAAAAGCATTCTTAGCACTAAACCATCTTTTCAGCCCCACTTTTCAGTTTTTGACACAGGTTTCTCTCTGGCATTTAAACTCTTAGTAACTACAGTCAGGTTTGCTTTTAGCTCAGTCAGGGGAAGCTGTGCTTGAGTGTGTAAGACAGGTTGGTTTTCTAAGATCTTGGTTATGCTTGTGTCTGTTGCATTAGGAGTGGGGCTTAAGTGAGTAGGGTAAGCCCTACCTAGCCAATGGTATCCCACCATTGCCAGGTACATCTTCTGGGTGTGCTTGGTCTCATGTCAGGGGCTATCTACAGTTCAGGCCTGTGGGCTATTTGTGATGACACATGAACTCTTCTGGTGTTTCAGTGATGATCTGGGATGATCTGAAGAAGAAGACAGTCATCGAGATAGAGTTCTCCACAGAGGTCAAGGCTGTGAAGCTGCGGAGAGATAGGTGGGGTTTGTGTTACTTTTCTAAATGCAATTTCATTTCTTTAAAATGTCAGTAACTGTAGCTTGTGACCCAGAGTGGGAAAAAGAGTTTTCTCTCCTGCCCTGAGGAAGGCTGGAAATTAGATTGCCTTCCAGACTCTTCAGAGGGATATTCTAGGTAGGCAGGGGGATGTCCACAGGTCTGCTGTGAAGCCACCACCTCAGATGTCCGGTAGGCCTTGTCACATGCTGGGTGTTCCCATGTTTAAAGTAGAGGAGAACTTGGAAACTGATCTTAGCATTGATTCTTCCCTGGGGAACGTAACAGGCTCTGCTCAGCAGTGCACTATAGTGCCTGCCCTGTCAGTATAGAGCCTGCTTGTCGACCAAGAGAAAGCAGAGGTTCATCATTTGGGTTTTAATTTGATGTGATTTATGTGTCATATTCTTTTTTGTTGTTGTTTTGGGTTTTTTTTGTTGTTGTTGTTGTTTAAAGATTTGTTTATTTATTTAATGTATATAAGCACACTGTCCTTGAAACACCAGAAGAGGGCATCAGATCCAATTACAGATGGTTGTGAGCCACCATGTGGTTGCTGGGAATTGAACTCAGGACCTTTGAAAGAGCAGCCAGTGCTCTTAACCATTGAGCCATCTCTCTAGCCCCCTATGTGTCATATTCTTAAGATTTCTATCAGTTGTAGAGAAGGGGAAAAAAAAAAAAAAACTACTTAAGTTTTTTTAAATGCTGTTTCCGCATCATTCTTTGATTCACTAGGGCGGTGCTTAAACCAAACTAATCTTCTGTTTGAAAACTTTTGGGGTGGTATTGTGTTCTGGTTTTGTTTATTTTGTTGAATCAGGGTTTTACTAGGTAGCCCAAGCTGGCCTCACTATTGTGCCCCAGCTTCCCAAGTGTCAGGAGGGAATTCAGACATGTGCCAGTACTTCTGACACAATTTTCTTAACTGTAGACATGTTTTAAGAGGGTAACTATGTGATGTGTTTCACCATGCTAATGCTCTTGGTGAGATGTCTGGTCATAATGTTTCTCTAAGCTTACAAGTTTCTCTGAGGCTGACCTCTGCATGGTGATGGGCCCACTCGGCTCTGCTCAGCCCTTATGCTTTGGTCTTGGCAATATGTAGAACCTGTTTCTAACAGGAGTGATGACACACATACGTAATTTCACCACTTGGGAAATAAAGGCAGGAGGATAAGGAGTTCGAGGCCACCCTCAGCTGCTTGCTTGCACTTGGCCATTTTGAACCATGTGAGACCATATCTCAAAAAGTAAAGCAGATGTGTTACTGTATCCTTAAATCCCAGTGCTCAGGAATCAGAGGCAAAAGGACCACTGCAAGTTTGAGGCTGAAGCTAGCTAGCTGAGCTACAAAGTGACACCCTGACCAAAACAAAACCAATAAAAAAGCCCAGCCCTTGTTATATGAGGTACTTCCTGTGTTTTTTTTCTGAGTTTCAGTATGGGAACAGAAATCACAAAAATGATTATTTTACTTTTGAGAAGAGGAGCTCTGATTGCATTTTTCTTTCCAGAATTGTGGTGGTTTTGGACTCCATGATTAAGGTGTTCACATTCACGCACAATCCCCATCAGTTGCACGTCTTTGAAACCTGCTATAACCCTAAAGGTGAGGTCGGTCTGCAGAGAACGAGCAGTGCTGGGAAATGGGTCCATGTGGGTAAAAACGAGGCCCGGGACCCGTCCACCAATGGGTCCTGATGTGAGCAGTGGAATTTGGGTTCTGTCATGTACACACTTTAAAGGAGTGCTAGCTGTCGAGTACACACTTTAAGGAGTGCTAGCTGTCGAGTACACACTTTAAGGAGTGCTAGCTGTTGCTTCCCTGCCTGCCTGAGCTCCCTTAGGAGCCTCCTGGGTGAGGTTCTGAAGCCACAGCCTGACACAGGCTGAGGGCTGGCTCTTCCTCCGCTCCTTCCTGCTCAGCAGTTCTCAGCCATCACTAGCCACATTGGGAGCCACTGAGCTTTGGCCTGTTGTTTCTTCCTTGGAGTAAACTATACTTGTTGTGTATTCAGTTGTCATCCTCATACTGTTGTAAAAATTGTGGACTTTTTCTCTCTCGGTTATGTGTGTTAGAAATTACATTGCTCACCCTACTCATCTTGCCCTATGTTTTTCTCTTTTGCTCTCTTGTCTCTCCCTCCCCAGCCCTCGCTCCCCTTTACGCTCCCCTTTATTTTTCTTTTGAATGAAGTCTTACTAGGCTGCTCAGGCCAGTTTTGTTTATTGAGACAGTGTCTCACAGCTCAGACTGGCCTCCAACTCTCATTCCTTCTGCCTCAGCCGAGTGGTGGGATTTTTACAAATGCTGTGCTCCGCCCTGCTGCTGAGAACCATTGTACTGTGTTGGTTTTGTTTTGTGTTACATTACTTCCTTTTGTTCAGTAAGAATCAAAACTCTGTTTTGGCCTCTCCATTATTTTCCAATGATCCATATGCCAGTATCTTTCTGCCATGATTGCTGAAACTGTAAAGTCAATCTTGAAGTTAGGTCATGTCAGCCTTCCAGTCTTCACTGAGAGTTTGGTCTTTAGTACTTTTACCCTTCCTCATGGCTCTCCCTGTCAGCCTGTGTGTTGAGGTTTTAGCTGTGTCTTTGAAGACTGAATGAGATGGCCAAAGACAAATCGGGCTTTCCAGCCATGGCCTTGAGAGTTATGTCTGTGTCTCTGCATCTTGTGGTCCATCTCTCTCCAGATTGATTCTAGATTCTAAGTATTGAGGGTTTTGTTATTGCTCGTGGAGTAGTTCTTAAACTGTGTCATTTCTTTACTATGCTCTCAGTAGCTAGTATCATGAAAGTCAGGCACCTGACAAATGAGTAGTAAGTTGTTCAGCAAATGCTCCCAGTTAGAAACAGGTCTCATGGGCAGCAGCTTTGTCGGCCCTGATATTCTTTTCAGTGACAACAGTTCCAAGGTAAATGCACTCCACAGATAGTTAAGTTGTGACTGAGGGCTGAGGGCAGGAAGTACATTTGGGTTGCAGGAATCAGGCTTTGACCATTGTCATCTCCCAACCAGTTTTGGTTTTTTTTGTCTTTGCATAGGCCTCTGTGTCCTGTGTCCCAACAGTAACAACTCCCTTCTTGCCTTCCCCGGCACTCACACTGGCCACGTACAGCTTGTGGACCTGGCCAGCACCGAAAAGCCACCAGTGGACATTCCTGCACATGAGGGTGTCCTGAGCTGTATTGCTCTAAACCTGCAGGGAACAAGAATTGCAACTGCATCTGAAAAAGTAAGTGCAGGCCATCTGCGAGAGTCTGATCTGATGACGGGACGGGCGGGGACTCGGCCAGGCCTTCAGACATTGTCTGCTGTGTTTCCTCTTCGTTACAAACAAGCTTGTTGTTAAAGCATAATAAAGATAGAACGCTAACCTGGGTGTAGTGATGCATGTTTATAATACCAGCCCTTGGGAGATTGAGACCGAAAGGATTTTAAGATCAGGGCCACTTAATGCCTTAGTCTTAGTTGTCTGATGACACTTCAGAAGTATTCTTCACACCTGCCTAAGAATATTTCCTCATTGAATTACCAGTCTTAAAATTTGAAGTATTGACCATCATATTCGTCACTTTTTGTTGCTGTGATAAAACACCATAAGCAAAAGCAACCGTGGAAGAGTTTATTTTTACATACATTTTCAGTGGGGGATCCATAATAACAGGGAAGCATGGCTAGACCAGAAGGCTGAGCGAGCACATCTTCAGCTGAAACACTGAAGCAGAGAGAATGAAGTATAACTGAGACTGGGCTACTCCCAGTGGTGCTTCCTCGAGCGTCCCCTAATCTCCCCAAATAGTAACAGCAGCTGGGGTCCAAGTGTTCACATATTTGAGCCTTTGGGGGAACATTGCTTATCCAAACCCCTATAACTATGTTATTCTTTATTTTGTCTGAAGTGAAAACTGATGATTTACACTCGTTTTTAGGTTATGTGGTAGGTGTTGGGTAGCTCAGGGATAACTTTGTGAAGCGGGTTCTCTTTCTACATTTGTGTGGTTTCCAGGGATTAAACTCTGGTGGTCAGGTTTGTGCTACAAGTACCTTTACCTACTGACTGTTGCCCAAGTCTCCAAAAATTAGCGTCCTTTTACTGCGGTTTCTATTGACAATGAGTCCAGCACCACTTTGTATGAAATCATTCATTAGAGTGTATCCATCTGTCATTCATCCTGCTGAGAGAACAGGTCGCACTTGTGGTCTACTCTGTCTGTTGTTTCCTGAGTTGTGGCTGACAGACAGCAGTGGTCGGGAGCAGAGAAAAAGCAAGGTTCTGCTTCTTGTCCTGGAGGCCTAGGTATCTGCAAATACTGCTGCTCAAAGTGAAGTTGAGAAACTGTAGCTAGCCTGTGGTGGCCCAGATTCTCCTTGGTGCTGGAATCACAGACTGATCAGACAAGTACAGTTTTGGGTTTTATCTTGCTTTTGAGACAGAGTTTCTCTGTGTAGGCTTGACTGCCCTGGCACTAACTTTGTAGACCAGTCTGTCCTCAAACTCACAGATATCTGCCTGTCTCTGCTTTACAAGTGCTGGAATCAGAGGTGTGCCCCCCACCGCCTGGTGACAAGGTACAATTTTATCTAAATTTAGAAATAGGATTTTTCAAGCTGGGGATGTAGTGTGGCACATAGAATGCTTGTCTGACATGTACAGATCCTGACTGTGCTCTCCAGAGCTGTATTAATTGTGGGAGTGCACACCTTTAGTCCTGCCACGTAGAGACAGAGGCAGATGGATCGATCTTAAGTAGATCAGGGTCAGCCTGGGCTATACATAGCAAGTCTCAGGCCATAGTGAGACCCTGTCTCCAAAACAAAACAAAAGAAATAAATAGGAAAGGAGAGAGAAGAAAAAATGCCACTTTTTCAAGTTTATAAACCCCATTATTTTTCATCACTCAGTTGAAAGGTTGAGGCAGTAAGATTATACAAAGTTCTAGGCTAGCCTGAGCTATACAATAAGATGTCGCTGTTCTCGTCCTCTTCCTCCTCCTCCTCCTCCTTTTTTATGCTATTATGGTGGCATACACCTTAATCTCAACATTTGGTGAAGAGTTTGAGGTTAGTTTGGTGTACTAGTGAGTTCTACTAGACTGACCAGGCAGAGCTACATAGTGATAGCCTTACTCAAAACAAGGAAGAAGAAGAAAAAAAAAGGGGGGGGACATAGCCAGGCAGTGGTGGCGCATGCCTTTAATCCCAACACTTGGGAGGCAGAGGCAGGTGGATTTCTGAATTCGAGGCTAGCCTGGTCTACAGAGTGAGTTCCAGGTACAGCCAGGGCTACACAAAGAAACCCTGCCTGGAAAAAAAAAAAAGAAAAAAGAGAAAAAGAAAAAAAAATAAAACAAGAAGGGACATAATGATGCATACCTGTGATTCCAGTTCTTAGGAGATGGAAATAAGAGAAGCAATTCTTGATCCGTTTGCTGTGTATAAGACCCTGTATGGTTTTTTTGTTTTTGTTTTTTTTTTTTTTTTAAATAAATGGTAAGCAAACTGATATACATGGGATGGCTCATCAGACAAAGGATTTTTTTCATATCCTTTTTATCCTTAGATTCTCAAGTTTCAACTTTCTACACCGTATTCATGTGTATGTAGGTGATCCTGTGCACATACATGTGTGGAGGATACAGGTCAGCTCTAAATGTTCTTCAGGTAACCTTGTTGTGGTTGAATAGGTTTGGCTGGTCGCCATAGATTCATGAGTTTCAATCATTGGCCATAGGGAGTGGCACTATTAGGAGGTGTGGTCTTGGGGTGAGTGTGGCCTTGTTTGAGGAAGAGTCATTGTGTAGGTGGGCTTTGACTTCTCCTATGCGCAGGTTCCCCTCAGCCTCCTGGCTGCCTATGGAAGACAGTCCCCCTTCTGCTGTCTGCACATGAAGATGTAGAACTCTGAGCTCCTTCTCCAGCCCCCTGTCTGCCTACATGCTGCCATGCTTCCTGCCATGCTGATGACAGAGTGAGACTGAAGCCAGCCCTAATGAAGTGTTTGTCTTTATAAGAGTTGCCTTGGTCATGGTGTCTCTTCACAGCAATAAAACCCTAAGACACTCGTGTTTTGAGATGGTCTGTTATTGGCAGGAAACTCACCAAGTAGTCTATGCTGACCACCTGGTGACCCCTAGTGCTCCCTCTGTCTCTACATCTCCGGTGTTATCACAGATGAGTGCCATTCCTGGATTTTTAAAAATGGTTTTGAGATCTAACTTTGGTCTTCATACTCATGTAGCCAACACTTGAGTAAGTGAGCTATCTCCCCAGCCCCTTACTGGGCTTGTTACCCAGCCATTGTAGCTGAGATGATGAGCCCCAGATAATCAAGTTTTAAAATACTAAGGTTGAAGGTGGTAGAGAAAGACACCTAACACTGGCCTCGGGCCTCCAATCACACACAGGTGTGGACGGCCACATACTCAGGGCCACCACGCGAGTGACACAGTCAGAGCCTCATTAGAAATAGGGGTACACATATGCTCTTTCTCTGTTTTCTCAACTCAGCAGTGCTCTGGGGATTTACCAGTGTAACTTTACTTTCTTCTCAGTGATACAGAGAGAACTCAGGCCTTATGCAGACCAGGCAAGCACTCCACCATTGAACCGCACTCCCAGTGCCAGCTTAGGATGATGTGACTTGTATTTCCTTTCCAGCTTTATAGTGACAATAAAACTACACATTGATTACAAACTTGACGTGCTGGGGGAGTAGACGGCAGCAAGCCTCAGCTACCTGTCAGGAGAAACACTGATGCTCCACGCTGAACTCTGCTGCCAGAGCCTTTTTGAGAGACAAGGCATCAGTGTGTGTCCCAGGCTTTCCTGGAGCTCACTGTGTAGACTTATCTAGAACTCGGGAGTTTGGGGAAGTGTCTTGTTTTATTTTGATTTTGAGAGTTTTACTACCCTGGCACGCTGTGATCTTGATGTCTTCTGTGCCATCATGCCTAGCTCCAGCATGTTCATGGATATAAATATTCACCAGTAAATACACGAGATAGTCACCTATTGTTATAAAATACGCTCTGTGTAAAAGCATTTTACCCAATGTCAAGCTGTTTCATTTTGTCAGTTACAAACCCTTTATATTCTATCCTGTCACTCATTTCACCTAATGTGTATATTATGAGCCTAGTAACTATAGCCAGGCCTAATGGCTTACATCTGTAATGCTCGCACGTGGAAGCCAAGGCAGGACAGTTGAAGCCTGAACATTCATTCCCTCAGGGCCAGCTGGGACCAGCCTTGGCTCCGGTGTGAGACTGTCAAAAATTTAAAAAGTAGAAGATAAAACGAACTAGTTAACTACAAGGGCATTGTTATTCTGATTTCTCTGGAGTGGGGATTGCTGCTATTTGGGGGGCTTTGTTTTAATTTGTATTTGTTGTTTTCATTTTTGTTTGAGACGGGCTCACAATATATGTAACTAGGCTGGCCTCAAAGTCAGAAATCTACCGGCCTCTGCTTTCCAAATATTAAAAAATGTTCTGCCATACCTGGCTTTTATTTTAAACAAATACTGTTTTGACATTGGCTTCTGAAATAATTAATGTTTTCTTCCCCAGAATTTACTTCGGCTTCATCTTGTTAGACTTGGTTCTTACGGCCTTATCATTGATAAGGCTGAGCAGTGTGTTTGGTGGGTCAGGTGGATCAAGTGAATTTCAGGGGTATGGGTTTTTTTTAGGACACTATCTAGCAGTTTAGTCAACTTGAGAGCAGGAGAGTTTCTCTTCTGGTTCTGCACAGGAATGCTGCTGCATCTCCAGGAGTGGGCCTGGGGGACGGCTTATTCTAATACAGGGTTGCCAGGTCATTTTCCACAAACACTGACCACTCATGTTTATCCCAGTACCAGAATTGACTAAGGAGTTTTCACTTTTAATGAAACTTTTAAAAAAAGTTTTGAGTAAAGTATAATTTTTCCTCGGGGAGGTTAATGCATTGATATTCTAGCCTTTTGTTCTGTGCTGCCTAATTTGCTGAGAGGAGGAATACTTTATTCTTGTCTGAGATGACATTGCGTTAGCAAGTAACAGGTCTTTGAGTAAGGAGCTGGAGCAGGCAGGGATGGGTCCAGGCCTTCCCACAAGATGTCTTATGGCTCCTGCTGTGCCTAAGTTAGCAGACAAGAAGCTTACTGAATTTTAGGTGATGTGGGTGAGTCAAGAAAGGGCTGTTTGGCCAATGGTCTTAATATAAATCGTTTCAGACTAATGAAAGAGTTATAAATCGTTGATAATGAAACACTTCACTGTTTTTCAAAGGGGACCCTTATAAGAATATTTGATACTTCATCAGGGCATTTAATCCAGGAGCTACGAAGAGGATCTCAAGCAGCTAATATCTACTGGTAAGGACTTCCCTCTGGGATAGTAAAGCCAGGGTAACGGTAGGGGCGTGAGGGTGCAGCCTGGTGCTGGGCTGCTGGGTCTCATCTCTTTGTTAGTCACTTTACTTTGTTTTGGGAAGTGTGCACAAAGATGCAATATTGTGGGCCCTCCTTCCCTTGTTTGAGCATGGATATGTTAGCCACATTCTGTCCATCTCTCCTCTATTCCGGCTTGCTTTCTGTGGTAGTTTATGGTAGAGGCCTTGCTGATTTGTCTATAATTATTATAACCACTTGCTTCCGAGAGTGAGTGCTTCGTCTGTAGTGCTCCAGCCCAGGCAGGCAAGATTTCGTACCATGTGTACAGCAAGAGCCTGGCACCACCCCGGCTACCCCAGGCTACCCCAGGCCTGTGGGTATTGAGCCAAATTTAGGAGACTAACCTGTGTGCCCTGGCCCTTGTGTGTAACACACTCTCCTGCACGTCTGCTGTCAGTACAGAATGCATATGGCCATGGCCTGCTTCAACACACTTGATAGCTACTTCCTCATGACAGTATATGCCTTTCTCACCTGAACCTCCTGAGACTGGCATGGAGGTCATTTCAAGAAACCCACACCCTTCACTGGCATGCAGGCATCAGCCGTTGTGCCTATGGGGCCCTGGTGAGCAGACAGATGGTTCCCTGAACTTTTGGCCTGTATCCTGACTCCACAATGGATTTGAAATCACTGCTTTTGATATGACAACACTGAGACCAGGGGTGTGGGCTAGTGCATTGTGTGTTGATGGCAAGAGAGTTGGATGTCTGGTCCTCTGTATCTGACCCAAGCTCTGTCTGGTTTCTCTGCAGCATCAACTTCAATCAGGATGCTTCTCTCATCTGTGTGTCCAGTGATCACGGCACTGTGCACATTTTTGCAGCTGAAGATCCAAAAAGGAACAAACAGTCTAGGTGGGTTTAGGGTTGTGGCAGGGGACAGCCCAAAGTTAGAGGATTACCTGGGCTTATTATATCTTATTAATTTTGATGTTTGTGGGTTTGAAACTGAATTTAGATTGATCTCAGCACCCATATTACAGCTCACACCGGTGACTCTACTGTCAGGGATCAGATGCCCTCTTCTGGGCTCTCTGGGCACCAGGCATTCATGTGCTGCACAGATACATGTGCAGGCACAATACCCATACACATAAAGTAAAGTAGTTTAAAAAAAAAAAAGTCGTAAACTGTAAAGACTTTTTAGAATTTTCATCAGCACCCTGGAATTAAGCCGGTGACTTCTGTGTCATTATCTGTGTGCGCATAAACCCCTCTTTTCTTCTTGTTCTTATAGTTTGGCATCAGCCAGTTTCCTTCCAAAATACTTCAGTTCCAAGTGGAGTTTTTCCAAGTTTCAGGTTCCTTCAGGCTCTCCATGCATCTGTGCCTTTGGAACAGAGCCCAGTGCAGTCATTGGTAAGTGTCTGTCCTGTGGGGGCCTCGGTGTGTGCTCCAGGCTGCACCAACGCCCAAGTGTTCAGAGCGCTATTGGTACTGGGAACTCCAGGTTCCCAGGAGTGCTTTGAGAGCAGATCTGGGCATAGTGAAGATGACCCAAGGCTATTTTCCAAAGTCAGCCCTCATTAGATAAGCATATACCTTGGCAGGCCATAATTCCTGGCTAACTGTGCTCAGGTTTCCTGAGTCTTGTTTGACTGCGGGAGGTAACACTGTGTATCAATCTGGTCTCCTTTCCCAGCTATCTGTGCAGATGGCAGCTACTACAAGTTCCTGTTCAGTCCTAAGGGCGAGTGTGTCCGGGACGTGTGTGCACAGTTCCTGGAGATGACCGATGACAAGCTGTGACTGTGCCTGTGAGTGCAGGTGATGCCACCACCCAGCCGCCTGTGGATTCCTGGGGCTGGTGCCAGTGCCCCAGGCCTGTAGGTGAGGGGCTCAAGGACCCCCCTCGAGGACCTTGGTCTTGAAGCCATACATGGTTGTCTGCCTTCCTGAGCAAGGCTTCTCATTCTCATAGGAAAAGGATCATCATCATGGCTCTGCAGACACTCCGTGGCTCTGGGCATCTTGTGCCCTTGCTGGCCACTACCCTTTAGTTCAACTGTGATGCTAGCATTAGTGGCACTACCATACCTTCATGCCAGTAGGCTCTCTGCAGTCCCTGGGAACTATTCAAGCACGAATCAACGGAAGCTTGTAGGAATGAGTGTATCAGGACTCACATACTAGACAATTCCAGTTAAGATACTACTACCAGCTTGTCTGGTAGAGCGCCCTCTGCCGCACATGAGGAGCACTGTTCAGAGCACACACTGAGGTGTTCTGACCTTAGCCATTAGAGTGAGTCCCATCCCAGACCTACCAGAGAGCAGAATGCTTGTGGCACCCATATGAGGCACAGTCCTCAGGCTGCAAGGGGTGCACGGTCTCCTGGTTTAGTTTGGGTTAAAACAGAAGGGAACAGAGTAACACATAGTCTTTAAAAATTAGTCCCAGAAGAAAGCATTACTTTACTTAGGGGCCTTCTCGTACCGTGTCCATGTGCCTCTAGCTCCCGTTGGTGTGCAGGGTACTGCCTTGGCCTGTGGCGTCTATCCTGTCTCATCTCTCCCAACATCCATAGGAACACACTAACATCGGGGATGGCAGGCACATCCTGGTACTGACACAGACTATAGATTCTGTGTCTGTACCACTTGAGGTATATGTTTAGTTTTTTTTTTTACATATCTTCTAAGAAGCTCAGTTTTGCGGTTTTGATTTCAGGTTGCAAACATTTAAATTGTGTACAGCAGCAGGTTCTCAGTTCTGCCAGTTCCTTTATGCTCCTGTAATCGGCTAACTGTGGATTTGATGTCAAGTATGCATGTTACCTTATGTGTATTTAATCATGAAACTTAATTTTGCACACTTGTTTGTACTGTTTTCTTTGAAATAAAAGTGACTAATTTTGTTGTACTCTATCTGTAAAGAGCAGAGCCACGTGTAATGAACCCACGGATTCTCTTCCTCCTGTCTGTAGAATGGGGATGGGGGTCCTGAACCTGCTGCAGGGCAGACCTACAAGCTGTCGACCCGGTAGCAGAGTGCCCTGTTATGTGGGCACTTTACCAGCACAGCCATTGAAAAGAGAAACTGAGTGTGTAAGGTTTAGGGTCAGCCAGGGGGCAGGTACAGTTGTATAGATGTCAGCATGCTGCCCTGTTAGAAGATACAGAGACACAGTCATCTATAGATGTGGGGGGCAGGCAGTGTTATTTCTAGCTTGTGTTCCTGAAGGTACTGTTAAGAGAATCCGTACAGAAGAGTGGGTCTTCCCACAGTGTGAATTGGTGCTTCAGATGCTTCAGAACTGAGGGGTGGGAGGTAGGGCTCCCTCAACATCTGAAGTTGGTATCAGCTTTGACGAACCTTACAGGGGATCTTCCAGGCTCCTCCTACTTCTGTAGGGACAGTGAGTACATGTTGCTCCCCATGGGTGGCAGGGTAAGTGTTAAAAGGAGATCCTAGAACTGCTTGCTCCCCAGACTTGAGCTTGTCTCTGGGTAAAGACAAAAAGTGGTGGACTGCCGGGCTCTGTGGGTTTTCAGGGATCAGCAGACAGTGTTTTCAAACATCTACTGCTGTGTGGGCCTGACCCAAAAAGGGACACAACTGTGAATGCCCTTCCAGGGATTCCAGAAGCTCCTGATTGGCTATTTCTCCCATGGATGTGCAAAAACTGCAGTTTGTTTCTGCCTTGCAAGATAAAATACCACCTTTTCCCCTGCAACTGCCAAGTCGTTCCCCTTCATTCACCTCAGAAACCACAGGCTCACATGCTAAGTGAACCTCACCATATGTGACACTGGCCCTGGGTGTATCTTTGGTCATTCCTCCTGCCCTTTTGGCCAATATCTCTGTAGGACCAAAGGTTCTTGTTTAATGTTTTCTTTCTGCAGGCAAAGGATACCTCTAAATGGAAGCATGGTTTGTAGCCTGGAGGTCATAGTCATAGTACAGTCCATCTCTTACAGTCGCCTGTAAGAGACATTTGATGATGGACTTTGACATTTTGGAACTGGTATTCTGCCAGAGTTTTTCTCATCAACATGGATTGGAAAGTACTTAATAATTTAAAAAAAAAAAAGTAGGGCTTTTTGTTTTGTTTTTGTTTTTTTAAGACAGGTTTTCTGTGTAACTCTTGCTGTCCTGGAACTCCCTATGTAGATGAGGCTACCTTCAGACTCAAGAGATCCTCCACCCTACCCTGCCTCCTGAGTGCTGGAATTAAAGGTCCTTCAAAAATAGAAACAGAGAAATAGAATGTTGTAGAATTGCCCCATACTTCGACCACCAGAAAAGACCCTAGACCTTGATATAATAATTTTAATTGGGTGCTTTTTTTTTTTTTTTTTTTTTTTTTTTTTTTTTTGAGAACATGGTCTTATGTAGCCCAGGTTGGGCTTAAACTATTATGAGACTAAAGATGGCCATGAATTCCTTGAGCCTTCACATTACAAAAGCTGTTTAAAAAAAAAAAAAAAAAAAAAAAGGAAAGAAAAGAAGTTCTAACTTAGAAATACTGGGGCCAGGCGGTGGTGGCGAACGCCTTTAATCCCAGCACTTGGGAGGCAGAGGCAGGCGGATTTCTGAGTTTGAGGCCAGCCTGGTCTACAGAGTGAGTTCCAGGACAGCCAGGGCTACACAGAGAAACCCTGTCTTGAAAAACAAAAACAAAACAAAAACAAAAAAAGAAGAACTGCAGCTGCACACAGACATCTGCACTGTTTACTGCACACAGACATCTGCACTGTTTACTGCACACAGACATCTGCACTGTTTACTGCACACAGATATCTGCACTGTTTACTGCATAACCAATGTTAAGATGGGAATACTTGTGCACAGAGACTTAAAACCTTGGCGATTTTTTTTATTTTTGTAATAAAGGATCTGTAATTGCTGGGTCAGAAGGTTTTCAGTTATTTATACATTATTTACACATTTGTTTGTTTTTATTATTTATGGCAAGCTGTCCTGGAACTTGCTGTGTAGACCAAGCTGATATCCAACTGAGAACCTTCAGCCTGTGCCTATGGCGTGTTGGAGTTAATGGGATTAAAGGTGTGTGCACCACACAGGGCTCCAGAGGAGGTGTTAGCTTCAGTGCTCGCTCACTTGTTTAAACCTCAAGGACCAGACTATGAACAGACACATTTTTAAAAATTTTATTTATTGACGCAGTCTTCCTATGTAGTCCAGCCTCAAAACCAATATTCCCTCTTGCCTTTCCTGGGATCACAGGCTCTGCTCTTAGCGCAGCCCATTTCCAGTCTTTGAAGAGTAAGATTTTGGTGTAAACAGGTTGGATTATCTGAACATGCTAGTCATCTGTGACTTAAGTGCTTATCACTTTCTGTACCTGTTTTATAAGACTTTGCGTCAAATAGATTTAGGTGTTTATTTCTTAACTGTTTAGCTTTTTTAATTTTTACTGTTCTGACTCATTGTCTCATGTAGCACAGGTTGACCTTCAATAACAGATTCTCCTGCCTTTGACTCCTGAGTGCTGAACTACAGGTGTGCACCACCATGCCCGCCTTCCTTCTTAGCCACCTGGTCTTTTGAGACAGGCTATTGGTCTCTAGCTTAACCTGGCCTTGCACTTTCAGCAGTCTGACTTGGTTTTCGGAATACCGAGATCACAAGAATGTACGACTGCTGGGCTCTCTTACTCTTAAAAGTTCTTCCTGGTTTGGGGCTAGAGATAGGGTTGAGTTAGTTGAATGGCTAGCATACACACACAAGACACTGAGTTCAAGTCCTAGTGCTGTACAAAGGATTACAGGCATAGTAGGCACTTTGTAATCTTGGGGAAGTGAATGGCCTGCCTGTCTCAAAAATAAAAACAAAAAAATCCCAGTTGTCACTTATCACTTCATTGTTTTCCTGCTAACCCAAAGCACTACTCTAGAAAAAACAACTGACTCAGGCTGGAGTGATGGCTCACAGTTAAGAGCACTGGCTGCTCTAACAGAGGGCCCAGGTTCAATCCCCAGCACCCACTTGGCAGATCACAGCTGTATGTAACTCCACTTGTAGGGATCAGGTAGCATGGAAGGAAACTGGGGTACACTGAGGATTTGGAGACTTGAAGGGCACATGCATGCCACTAGGAATACTGAACTTTGTCCAATTTTTTTTTTTTTGTGCTTACAGAAATGATTGTATCTGGGAGGGAGGATGGAATGGGGGTCTCCAGAGGGGAAACTGGGAAAGGGGGTAACATTTGGAATGTAAATAAATAAAATATCCAATAAAAATGATTATATCTATTTTCTTTTTTTAAAGGTTTAATGTATTTGTTTTCTTTTTAAAAAGATTTAATGTATTTTGTCTTCCTATATGCATATGCATTTGTGTACAGTGCCTGCAGAGTCCAGAAGAGGGCATTAGATCTCCTGGCATTGGTGTTACAGGTGGTTGTTAGCCACCATGAGGGTGCTAGGAAATGAACCTCAGTCCTGTGGAAAAGCAAACATACAAAATAGTTTATGGGAGGCTTACAGTGTGTAGAGGGTTTGAGCCCATGACCGTCATGGGGAGCATGGCAGCAGGCACTGGAGCAGCAGCTGAGTGCTCACATCCATATGCAAGAGGTACAAGGAGCTGGAGGGACAACTCAGGGTCTACACCCAGTTATGCATCTCCTAATCTTTGCCACTCAGTTCCAACATCTGTGGACCAAGCATTCAAATACATGAGCCAGTGGGCCATCATTGAACCACAAACAGGTTAGGGTTTTGTTTGTTTGTTTTTAAATCAAGTCAGACCATGTTTGGCATGTGTCATGATTAAAGGGCAACTTGCAGGAGTTGGTTCTCTTCTTTCTACCATGTGATCTTGGTGATTGAACTTTTACGGTTTGGGCAGGAATCCCCTTTACTTGCTGAGCCATCTCGCCAAGAAAGCCCAGCCCTATGGCTCAGCTGGCATCACACTGGCTTTCTGTACAAGAATCACAAACCACCCAACAACCAAATATGTGCTACCATGTTCTCTGCAGTTTTTGAAAGTTTTGTGCTGGGAATTTAACCCAGGGCCTTTTGCATTCTAGGAAGGGACTCTATCACTGAACTATATCCTAGATGTTTTTTAAAAAAAAAAAAAAAGCTTTTGTAGTGCTAGGTCTTAAAGTTTCAAACCTGGAACAAAGGTCTAAGGTGCCTATTTCACACATCAAATGAGATCTGGCCACCAGGTTCTCCCAACATCCCTCAGTCTCTACCTCTTACAGGGTGTAGCTGGCATGCCACACCCTCTATCCTGAACTCTTCAGCCCATAGGCTAGGGCTGGGCTGCTCTTCCTCCCCCACCCCACCCCCAGAGGCCTTTCTCCCCTATTTAATCCAGACACTCTGTTTATTTTTCCCTTTTATATCTTTGGCCTCCTAGCTGCAGGACCTGGTTCCCTCTCCCCCTTCTTCCCGTCCTCCCAGCCCAGCCGAGCCTGGCCATGTCCATTCAGGATTCTCCCAGATGTTCCTGTTCATACCTCTACCTGTGCTCTTCCTTTTCTCTACAGAAACTTCTCCACCATACCTAGAAGTCATGTCCTTTGATCTGCTTTTTCTTCTCTCTCCTTTTTTTCTATTCACAAGAAACTGAAGCTGGGGCTTTGCATGTACTAGGAAAATACTCTACCAGTAAGCTGTACTGACAGCCCTGCCTCTGTAACTGGTATCCAGTAAGCTGTACTGACGGCCCTGCCTCTGTAACTGGTATCTCAGGCCAACTATGCTACTCATTACCAAGAGTACTGTATATGAAGTTTGTTTCCCTCCCTACTTTCTTTTCTGCATTTTTCTGAATTGTTTAAAGGAAAAATAAAAACTCACCTGTGGACTTTGAGCTGTTTACTAGGTTAACAATTAAATAGTAGAGTATAAAAAGCTAGCTTTCCAGTATGAATTTTACTATTTCAAAACTCTGCTTCCTTCATAGAACATTAATCAACATTAATGTTCTAATTTAACAATGAGAATTCTGAAAGTCAAATTGCAAATTTTGCTTTGAATGACTTCAATAAGGAGGCAAGTTAGAAGACGACATTTTTAAAACATGAGAAAATTAGTTTATTTGCTCAAATAGCTCAATATTTTTTTCATTCCTGAAGGTTTAAAATTCCCGGCCTTTACATGTTATGTGTGATAATCCATCAAATGAATGAACAAGGACTTCCTTAGCAGGTGTAAGCAGCTGGGCAGAACTCTGCCTTTGCTTTCCAAGAACACCTTGTTTTGCTTGTTCTTTAGGCCTTTAAAGTCTCCAGTTTTGCTGTGTCCCCTCCCTTCATGGATCTAAGATAACTTGTCTTCCGTGGAGCTACAATGGGTATAGCCTCTACCCATGGCCCAAGCACACGCACTCACTTTTCTTCTAAGCTAACTCCGTCTTCCTCCTTTTGCAGGGAACCAAGGAACATACATGTCCCTGAAGCTTACTTTCATTTCCAAATGCTCTAACCCCTGAGCAGTTTATGTCTAAGATCTGTAACCTGTTGATGGATTTAAAGAGCATTTGCTCAGCTTCAGGAAGCATAGCTGATTTTAATCTAATGGCATCTGTTTTACCTACATTTGGGTCCCACTGGAGTTGATAGCCGTCCTTAGGTTGGGCTTCCTTTGGCCGTTTGCTTAGTGAGTTTTACCTTGGCAAGCACCACCGCTGAGCAGACTTCATGTTTGCGTGTGGGAGTTCTCCCGCCTTTTCTGAACTACTTGGGTCACACCCTGCATGCATTGCTCAGACAATTCAGTTCTTTCAGGTCAATTTTGCCATGACATCTGCAGACAAATATGGGGCACAGTATTACAGGGAATTTCTACCTCCCTCTGCATTCCGGTACTTCCAGATTCTGTCTCTTTGGCATTCTTTCTGTCTGTGAAAAGGTTCACATCTTAGCCTCCCTATGCTACAACAGGCTCAACTCGGGTCCTAACAATCAGACCCACCAGCCAGCCAGTGTCCCAGTCCCATCTTTTCTTTAAGAGCCGGTCTCATGTAGCTCAGACTGGCTTCAAACTTGCTGTGTAGGCAAAGATGACCTTGAATCTGATTCTCCTGCCTCTACCTTCTGACTACCAGGATTACAGGTTTACCACACATACAGTGGGACCAAACAGTATTCACACATGCAAGACAAACATTTACCAACTAACCTTCCCAATTCCTTGCCCATGTCCTTCCATGTCTTCAGTGTTCCCAATGCCACTGCTTGCAGGAGCACTGTGGGCAGTTCCTATTGCTGCCTATATGGAATGCTTGCTTTCTCAGGCCAGGCCACTGTGTAAGTGCTCCTGGCTTTGGACACGCCTCCCCAACCTGCCATTCCCATGTATTTATTATTGGTTGTGTGGGCGGCCTGGGACAGCAGCTGGGACAGCAGCAGTTGAGGGTTACAGAGGACGTCTGCCTGTACACCTTTTCATTATCCTAGGTCACAGGGCAAGCACTGGGTGTGTGGGGACAGACAATCAACGTAGAACACTTTTCTTAACTCTAACAATGAATGTCAGTAAGATGCCACACAGCTGACTGTACCCTGTGCCCTCAGCTCTGAGGGAGCCTGTGCTGCTGCCCATCTGTGTTCCTGGTCCAGTCTCCCCAGCACAGGCTAAAAAGTAAGATAGATGTATCTGCTTATCAGAAGACAATGATACTCTGTATTCAATTAAAATTAATAAAAATATTTTATTGAATTTCAGGAACTTGGTACTTTTTAAAAATTCCAAATCTTTGCACACAGATCAGCACTCTGCTTACTCTGGAACCGCAGATGCTTGGACTTCACGATTGTCGCTTCTCTCCTTGTATCACACAGCATAGAAAACCCAAGTCCTGATGTTCCCCACCCTTCTGAACTACTACAGCTACTCTGTGACCAGGCCCCCAGCAGAGGACAAGGAAGTGGGGTGGGGTGTTTATGGAGACCGGCTGCTGTCTGTGAACACATTCTGCAGTGTGGGGACAGCTATACAAAGTTATGCCACACACACATTCTGGAATGCACTGTATCCAGGACACAGGTAAATTTCCCTTTGTGTTCTGTGTGGTTCAAGCCAACGCTGCTGAAGTTATCCAGTCCCTGAGGGAGCTCACAAGTTTGGTAAAGGTCAAAGAAAGACTCCTTAAGCATTCAACAGTGGTGCTGCAGTGGACCTGGGAACTGCTGCAAGCTACTTGTGTCAGGATCATATGTCCCCACATCAGATATCTGTTGAGGGCTAAAGCCCATGAACCCAGCTCTGGTGTGTGGAGGGGCTTCTGGGAACTCAGATGAACATAAAACTAAAGCAGTGTCTTAAACACTGGGAAGAAACCTGGGTTTAGTACTCAGTTAATCTACAGTTCAGCTTCTGCGGCTGCTCTCTCCGGCAGCTTTACATTCCTGTGTTCCAAAGCAGCAGCAAGGCCGATACAGCAGCAAGGAGAAGAGATGAGTGTGTACCCGTCGGCACACTTCACCCACTCGAGACTGACAAGGTGGCCTTAGAGAAAAAGAAAATTCTCCTTCCATCTTTATTTTTTTTCTATGATCCCCAAAAGAAATCCCTGCAGACCCGTAAGGTCTGCTTGGGGCCCAGAGGTAATGAGTGCAGACCTCACTCACACAGGGAACAAGCCCTGGTCGAGCATGCTACACACACGTCTCCAGATACACAGTATGTCCAGCTGGTGGTTACCTGAGCCACCCGTGACTAGGGTGGCCTCCTGCCAGCGCACCATGTTAACTGAGGCCCATAGTCTGGACGCACATGCTGGGCACAATACACCCAAAGTTCTTTAAAGTACTCTGCACACTGCAAACCTTGACGAAATAGATATTCCGAGGTTACCTGCAAAACGATGGCGGAGGCAAACTGCTGTGGGCACATGCGTTCTCACTCACATGATGTCTCACCTTTATTGTTTAAGAGGCTGAGTTATATAAACCCAGCTGTGTGCAGTAACTCCACATCAACACGCATCATCTGCAGTAACATTGTGACAGCTCCGTACTGTGGGTGAAGCAATACTTAGAACAGACTTATCATATTTGGTCTTTATGTAAATAATGTTTTAAATTGCCTAAATATACCATTCTGAGCCATTTCATTCTACCAGGAAAATACAGGGTTTCCCCCCCTCTCTTAAAAAAAAATTAAATACCAAAATAACTACATTTAAATAAATAACGTTATGATGATGACATTAGGAAAAAAACTCACAATGAGGCTAACGCCCTCTGCCTGTTGCTCAGCTCTAAGTCCAGAATGCTCGGGAAAGGTGAGCGGTGATCCTGAGTGTGGGCCGGGCTGCTGGCCTCCCACCCCGTCACCCTCGCCTCTTAGTTTTACTCACTCTATGACATAAGCAAGGATTAGTGTGGGACTTCTTTCTGAAAAGCCAGAGAAACCTCTTGAGAATCAGAAAATGGCCTGGGTGCTTGATTCTTGGCCACAGGGTCTTACTTCCAAGACCCTCAAGTTAACTGGCAACATCTCTCTAACAGCTCTTGCTATGAGTGTGCCATGTAGATAACCAGTCAGAAGCCAGAGCTGACCCCTAAGATTCCCCAGGTTCTGGGAGAGATTTATGACCTTGGTCAAAAAAGGCGTGATAGAGGCCTGGATCTGTTTCCCACGGAGGGAGGGAGGATCTTTTGCTTTAAGCATACACAATATGTAGGAGACTTGTTTTACTAGAGTGGGAAATTACGCCAAGGACAAAGTCTACATAAAGAAACAGACAACAAAACCCGCAAGTTACAGCAGGTACGTGCAGCCTGAAGGCTAGAAGGCTCCCAGAGTCTCTTGTCCCAATGACCCCTGGCCTCATGGGTCCATGCAGCCTCAGCCCACCCACCCTCTACAATGGCACAAGGTAGGTCAAATTCATCAGGTAACTGCTCTAAACGGAAATGGGCAGGTCAGTGTCCTAAGGGAGAGCCACCCATACACAGGCAGGACAGACTAGAGCAAACCATCCCACGGGCTAAAATCAAACCACAGAAACAAACAGAATGACGCTCTTTCCCCCAAATGAATCTAAAATTTCCAGAGTAGAAATGGAGTGATATGAAATGTCAAAGACCCCATTACTTAGTAAAGAAAGGACATCCCCAAGTATTCTAATTCCACATGTGGACAACAAAATACTGTCTTGTCTCTCAGCCACAGCCAGCAGTTCCCATGAGGGCAGCAGGTGGCTGTGGCTCTGTCCCCTAAAGGAAAGCCAGCGAGATCCACTTGTAGCAGGTGCTGGGTCCTCACAGGAGACTCAGTCCTTTGGGACCTGGAGTTCTTGCTTGTAGTAAAAGCTGAGCCCACAGACGACAGCCCAGCGAGTGCTCTGTCGGAGACACCACCTCTGGAACCAGGGTTGCTGTTGTGGGTCTGTTCAAGTGTAAGATGTCTTTAAATTAAGGAGTTTTAAGGCCACCTGGGTTCATGTTTTCAGTGCTGAGAGGTGAAGTCCAACCGCAGGGCCCTTTACCCACTGAGGATGTGCTCCCTGCTTCAGTGAGAGGCAGCATCTCCTTTTGGCACCACAAAGTTGATGTCTGAAGAAAAGGTCTCCCGCAGCTAGTTCTGGACCGCCTTTTCTCTCACGGCTGCTGGTGGTGCATCCACGCTCAGGGCAATGACGATGCTCTCGCCATCTTCTGCTTTAACTCGTTTGAGCTCCGGCTGCTCTGCCTGGTCACCATTCTGGCGCTTCGTGGGCAGGGATGCCGATGCTGATGCATGGGTGGCCAACATATGGAGAGGACTTGCCACTGCTGAAGGGACACAGTGAATCAGAACCCATGCTACTGCAAACACCACACCCTCTGAGCCTTACACCGAACCCCAGGGAGAGCCCTACAGGGACAAAGCCAGAGGTTCCTGAGCAGAGGAAGCCAATTCCCATCAGTACAAAGAACTCTGTAGCTTCTACAAAAAGCACAAGCCACTCAGGGCAAGGAGGCTTCTGTTCACTGGGAGGATGGAGAACTGTTCCCTCCAAATAAGAAGTAAGGCTGTTCTGGTTTGAGAGCCATTTCTCAACTGTTCAAGACATTATCTAAAGCATATGTCGTCTACAAAGAAGACATGCTTACACTAGGAAGATAGCTTAGAACTTGCCACCCAAGCCTGAGAACTTGAATTCTATACTCAGAACACACATGGTGAAAGGAAAAAACTGACCCACAAGTTACTCTCTTGACCTTCATGTGTATGACCCCCCCACACACACAATAAATGTTGGGTTTTCTTTGTGGGGGGCGTCTAGGAGATAGATACCCACATCTCACCCACCCCTTCCTTTTAATTTTTAAAAGGACTATGGCTCACTATGTGGCTCTGGAATTCACCCCACCCCCGCCTCCAGAGTGCCAGAATTAAAAGGGTGCAACAGCACACCCAGCCCTGACATTCTCAAGGCTGACTTCCATACAGTGGGCAGTCTCACAGTCAGCTTGTCTGAGGGAACCACTATTACCTGTTAACTAGTTAGGAATCTAACTATCACCACAATGATCCTGAGGGTTTCTGTCAAAGCTATTGTTTATGTAAGATAAACACTGAGCAAAGCAAATTACCTGCCAACCTAGATGGGCCTCTCACCACATTAACTGAGGAACAAGCCTGAGGACTCTCAGTGAGGACGAGTCCTGTTTCCACTCGGCCCTCCTACTGCAGCAATCCTCTCTCCTGTCCGGAAGGTCTGTCTGTCACACCTCAATGAACAGCTTTAGGTCTATTCTTCTCAAGTTGTGATCCTCCTACATGTATTACCAGCATGTGCCACCACAACCTGCACGGTCTCTTTTCTCCTAGCTGCATATATTCACGTACGTTAAGCCCCGCTGGCTGTTACTCTGGATAGCTCCAGAATACAGGTGCCAATGGGAGGTTGTTACTGTTCTTCCAAGCTTTAGCTATCCTTGTTGCAGGTGGTGGTATTCCTGATATATGTAAGTCATCACGTCACAGGGGGACAAGGCTCAAGCTGAACAACCCAGAAAGAACACACTGGCTTCGTCACACCAGCTCACTGCGTATAAAGGGAAAGACCCCTGTCCTCCAGCCCAAGTCGACAAGTTCCATTCTTTAGAGCAGAGCCCTGTAACTCACAGGCACCAGTAAACATAAGCACAGCATGAACATACCATGAAGGAAAAGACCCTGCTTTGTCCCACACTCAGCCTAACTGTTTTCATTACTTTTTAAAGGCTGGAGGATAGAACCCAGGGTCTTGTGTATGCGAGGCAAGCTCTGTCACATCCCTACCCCACTGTACACGCAGCATGAGTTGCCATGAGGACTTAGGAAAACATGTTAAAATCTAGGAAGGGGATATCCAACTGTCAGTGGCAGGCATGTCATCGAGCAGCTATGGAGAAGGCACTAGCTACCCTTCTCAGCTCCCGAGACGTGGCTGATGCCGAGCGTGGCCATGCCTAATCATTCAGGGTCTGGGCAAGTGGTCTAGGCATCCTTAGGCCCAGGCTATCTCCAGCTTATCTTGAAACTCAAATCTCAATCCACAGCCTCTTGCTGTGGTATTCTCCCTCAGCTCGTGTGTGCACTTCTGCTACAGATGGCTCCCACACAGGTCCTGCCCGCCCACTCTGAGCTGTGAGAAACATAGGCAGGAGAGCCTCCCCCCACTGTGGGGAGCCGACAGAAGGCGGCTATCATCCTTGCAGCCATCTTGAGCCATATACCCTGACAAGAGACTTGTTTACAACAGCCTACAACAGCTGAGCACATGCTGATAACATCTTGTTTTATATACCCAGGATTTTTCCTTGGGTGTGTGAGACTTAAAGCTGTGATTTAGAGATAAGACCTAAGGGCGTGACTTAAAGGCATGGCATAGAAGTGAGACATATAAAAGGTGAGAAGCAGACAGAAGAAATTATTAGACACTTGAGAGTAGGCACTTGAGACTCGAGACAGGCAACTAGGATTAGACACCTGAAAGAGGACTTGAGACTTGAGGCAGGTAACTTGGAACTGGGAAAGAGACTAGCAACTTAGAACTAGGATTAGGACTTGAGACTTTGGTGCCAATGCCCAGGACCTGAGACTTGGTACTAGGAACTAGGGACTTGGAGAGAAGAAGAGAGACTGAAGAATAAACGGGATTGAATCACACTCTGTCTGGTCTTCATTCTTCACATCCGTCCTCACACTCTTTCTTGCTGAACCCCGACCCGTGGACTAGAGCAGCTTGGGGTAGTGTGGGCTCTAACAATTTAGCCCCCAAGACTTTTGGCAGTGCCGGTTCCAACATTGATAGAGTGGTCCCCGACATTTTGGCCCCCAAATGTGGGGCAGAGCGGTTCTCAACACCCCACCCCAGGCCAAGGCTATGAAGCTGGGAGTACTGCTGAGAGCAAGAGCTGCTGTGCAGTCCTCACTGCATGCCCTCCTCCTGTGACGACAGAAATCTAACTGGAAGAAGATATATACCTTCAAATACATGTGTCTGGGAAGTGTCGACAGAGCACCAACTCAGGACACAGTGTCACTGCAATGGCTTCAGCATGAAGACTGTTCTCACAGTAGATTAGAGTCATTATGAGGGACCCTGCTTTCTGCCACACCAGCAGGAAGGTTTTCAAAGTAGATGGTGCCTTGATATTGACCAGGCCAACAACCTTAAGAGACAGTAACTTTTTCACTAATTATGACCTCCCTAGTGTGAGATACTCTTACAGTAACACAAATGGACCAAGACTGATGTCCAGCCTGATGTGGAGTCAGTTAGTTCTCTAACTCACAAGTCTTAAGTTATAATTAGTAATTCTGAAAACCATGACAGACTAATGGTACATTCTTCAACCCAGCCAGAGAGAGCAGCAGGGTGTACAAGCACAGCCCAGAGGAGGTACAGAGCACACAGGCTGGACAACAAGTAGCCAGAGACTCAGACAGCTGAGTTCTCGTAGACATAAATATCAGGTGTCAGACATCTGGGCCAGCCTTTATGGAGTGACCCTCTCCGCATGGAGACGTGCTGCTTCCGGGATGGAGCAGGGAACTCTAGTTCTTCATCTTGAAGTGCTCAACACCGGGCTCAGGTGTGGACCTTTACCCCGCACTCAGGGACCAGAGTCAGACAGACACTGAGAGGGAGGAAGAGGAAGGGAGGAAGGCCATGAACTGAGTAGGTGTATCTATGTAAGGGCTGTGCAGACCTGACCCTGAGCATGAGCCATGAGAAGGTGGGCTGAGAACCTCATATCCCCTAAGAAGATGCAAAGTCCCAGGTACCAGTCACCTAGTCTTTCCCACCACACGGATGTTGTGAGTGTCAATACTGACACAGCTACCCTCAGGAAGAAGTGCTGACCTCGGGTAAGAGCTTTTGGTACCAGGAGGGCACATCGGGTTTGTCAATACAACAACTTGAATTAGGGTAAGCAGGGGTACAAACGAGGGTAGATGGGCATGCCCATGTGTGTGGACCATCACTGGATGTCTTCCCTCGTCTCTTCTCCACTTTCATTTTGAGAAAGTCTCTCACCTGGCCTGGAGCTTCTATAGCTCGGCATGGTGTTACATACTATAGCTGCAACTACCTAGGAGGCTGAGAGTAAATCCCTGGAACATGCCAGGCAGCAGGCAGTCACAGAACCGCACCAGCCGTAAGGTACTCTTGTACTCTTGTAAAGAAGCACCAGCCCAACGATCCCAGCTCTGACTGAGCTACAGGTGAGCCACAATCACAGAGTGCTGGTCCACTTCCAGAGGACCCAAGTCTGGTTCCCACTGCTGGGAACTGAACTCACGGCCTCTAGAGGAAGAGCAAGTGCTGTTCATTCAATAATATCTTCAGCCCCAGCTTTTCAAGAAAGAACATAGCAACTCTGAAAACTGTGAAGCTGCTCTAAGTCCTACACTATCAAATATTAAGACAAGATTTAATTCTTTATGTAAAAGTAACTAAGCACATACATCTTATTAGTATGCAGTTGATTTTGTCTTTATGGGTCAGCATAAAGTGCCTCAGCAGATAAAGGTGCTTGCTGTCTACTTGTGACAACCTGACTTTGATCCGGAGAACCCACATGAAGGCGGAGGAGAGAACCAACTCAACAAAGGTGTCCTTTGACCTTCACACTCACAGTTTTTATTCCTACTGAGTTAGGAAGATAAACCTATGCACCAGCGTTCATCTCTCTCTGCTTGCACCAGTAGATACAATGTGGCTGGCTACCTGGAGCTCCATGGAGGATTACATCCTCAAACTCTAAGCCACAGTAAATCCTTCCTTCATGAAATTGCTTCCTGTTAGGGATTTTGTCACAGAGACAAAGAAGGTACCTATCTGCATACCTATCTATCTGGAATGTTGTAAAATTTCTGGGGGAGAGACTGGGAAATAGCTCAGTGGTTACGAACACTGCTGCTCTTATAGAAGAACCACGCTCAATCCCAGAACCCACGTGGCAGCTGCCTGCACCTGCAGTCCAGGGGTCTGATGCCCTCTTCTGGCCTACATGGGCACTGGATGCATGTGGTGTGTACCCATAAACATAAATGAACGAAAGAACGAAGATAGAAAACTCTCTACAAATTAAGGGGCTGTGGCCCTACTCATGTGGAAGGCCCATGGCCAACTCCCCAGCACCACTGCACTGTCCAGGGCTTCAAAACTGCCAAGTCAGGACAGAAGCAAACATGGAAGCCCCATCTATGAGTTAGGAGTCTCATAGTTATGCTCCCAGTCGCAGCCCCAGAGTGCCAGTGAGGGCCATCAGGAGCGCAGATGCTGCTTACCATTGTTCACCTGGCTGTGCACTGCTGTAGGCATTGGTACCACGTGAGTTCCGTTCTGCGTTACAGTTTTTATTGGAAGCTGGTGTTGACCTAAAGGCGCCTGCTGCACTATGGTGACTGTCTGAACAGGGGTGCCCTGTGATGTCTGGATGATCCGGCTAGCAGCGCCCAGTGTGGCTGGGCTAATTGCAGGGACAGGTTCTACTTTCACTGAAATCAAAAGAAAAGGGAGAGATTTAGCAGTTTTAAAAACAAGGCTGGCACAATGCCGAATCCCAACATCCCAACATGAGTATCCAAGACAAGATCACAATAAGGCAGTCGTGAAACCGTGTATCTAAAAGGCTGGGCGGAGGTGGGGGGACATAGCTCAGTAGAGGAGTGGAAGAGCAGTGGCCTAGCATGTACACGGCCCTGGGTTTGACAGACAGCATTGCAAAAAAATGTTTAAAACCAAGTAATGGAGTAGAGACGCCTCAATGGTTAAGACAGACAGACAGACAGACAGACACACACACACAAATTGAAAAACAAAAACAAAAGTAAAATCTTTAAAACCACATAACACTGGGTTGGGGTGTAGCCTGGTGATACAGGGCTTCTCTAGGATTTATGTCGAGCCAGGCTTAATTTCCAGCACTGCTAACCCCAAAAAGGCAGCAAAGAAACAACAACAACCCCCGAGGAACACATTACAACAGGCAGAACAAAGCAACAACCCCCGAGGAACACATTACAACAGCCAGAACAAAGGCTCCCATGGTCTTGGGTGAGTCAGGAATGAGAAGCTAACACAAGGCTTTTCCGTGCTCACCTCTGACTTCTCTGTGGTCGCCATTCTCTTGCGGTTCAGCCTTAGGAGGAGCCAGCACCGCAGCCTGAGTGACCACAGCTTGTCCAGCAACTGTGTATGTGTTTGCTGGGGCCAGTCCAGCCACACTGGTGACGGACACTGCTGGTATCTGATGGACAACATGGACCGTCTGCACAACAGGTGGCTGAGAGGTGGGGGTGGTCACTGGGGTTGCAACAGTGTAGGTGACAGGCTTAATGGCCGGGGGTAGCTGCCGCTGGACGGTGATTAAGACGGGCTGACTAGAGAGAGGTGACCCTGTTGGGAGACAACATGAGCAGTGTTGAGCGTGCACGGCCCCTTCATCTGACAGTTCCCACACTAAGTAAGCTCTTACTAACATGAACATGGACTTTAAAATACAGACCATTACTAAGGAGAGACATGTAATATCGTTTTACTAAATTTTTCCAAGATTTATTTTTTTTACCTGCTTAAGTGTTTTGCTTACTTTTGTGTCAGTGCACACAGAAGTTTGAAGACAGCATAGAATCCTTGAGAACTGAACCACAATGTGGGTACTAGAAACTGAACCTGAACTCAGGACCACTGCAAGAGCAGGGAATGCTCTTAACCACTGAGCAATCTCTTCTGCTCAGATGTAGTATCTTAACAGAGACACTCAGTTTCCATATCTAATTACTAAAAACTGCGAACTCTTTTTTTTCATTTATTTTTTTATTGGATATTTTATTTACATTTCAGATGCCATCCCCTTCCCCTCCCTAGAAGACCCCTATCCAGCGAACTCTTTTCTGATTTCTGCTTCTTTCCATGAGTCCTCCTTCAAGGATATGGCCCATACGAGGGCCTAAAGACCTGCCATGTGCGCCCAGAACCAACACTGTCACTCTGGTAGGACAGAGGCACAAAAGCAGAAGCAGACCCAGGGATGCAGAGCCACTGCCTTTGTCTTTCAGCAGTGGCATCAGCAGCTGCAAACAGCTGGCAGGCAGGGTCTCTCTGGGCCATTGAGCCTAGAGGTCAAAATGCCCATCCTCTAACTTTACCAAGGTATGCATTTTATTCCATGTTGTAGCTCTGCAACTAAACTGTAAATATTCATCTACTCACTAAATGGATACATTTTTGTTCCAATCAGGGCCTAGTTTGTGTAACTTCTTTTGGTGGGGAAAGGGCTTTTTTTTTTTTTTTTTTTTTAATTTAAAGGAAGCAGTTGAAAAATATGAATTCTTTTTAGCTTTGTTTTTAGGAACAGGGTTCCACTATATGCCAGGCTGGCCTTAACCTCACAACAACCCTTGCCTCGGCCTCTTGGTGCTGTCATAGTGGTCACACACTACCATACTTGCATGCTGATTAAAAAAAAAAAAAAAAAAAAAAAAAAAAAAAAAAACAATCCCAGTGCCACCCCTTTTTCCAAAACCTTCCTTCCACATAACACTCAGGTACAAAGTGCCAATTGGCAGGTCCAAAGCTTCTCGAGGCTCTACTGCTACTTCAGTGCCAGATGCAGGCATCCGTCTGGCCCCACCCAAGCCCCTTTGCCACCTCTTCTCCTGTGGTCTCACCTGGTGCACTTTGGGCAAACCTCGCCTCCTGGATGACAGCAAGTTTGGGCTGTGAGGCTCCAGGCTCAGGCTCCAAGGGGGCTGGGGAGCCTTCCCTTGACAGGCTCTCGGGGGTCTGGGCGCCACTGGAGTGAGCAGACAGCACTCCGGCATGGTTGGGAGAAGCTGGGGCACTCCTGGGTCACCAAAAGAAGACAGTGGGATTGTTACAGTGATGACCTAAAAAGGATGTGTCCATTTAATCTTTATAAAGGAGGGCTTCTGTCTCCTGCCAACTGAGTGCAGGTCTGTGTGTCTGACTTTCTCTGTACTCACAGACTGAGCTGTAGACCCAGGGACAGTACCAGTGCTATGTCATACAGGCCACGGGCTGCTGGGTTCCATGAGAAGGCTGCTACCTTCTCAGAGCAGTGTCTATGCAGCCAGGCAGCAGTAGCTGGCAGTGAGCAGACTGTGGGACTAAGGCTCCTACTAAACTCATTTCTTTTAGGTTAAAAACATTCCTAATGAATGTGAAGCATCGGGCTCTAAACTCGGGCAAATGAGAAGTCTTGAGTTTACAAAACTGAAAGTCACTTTAAAGAACTGTTCACCTACCAAAAGAAATGAAAACTACCACCACGTGGTGCCATGACCTTCCTACTGGAGTCTAATTATTCTAAGATATGCATTAAGTTCAAGGAAACAGCAAGCAGTACAAGTACAACCAACCTTTCCCAGTTCCCCATCCCAACACCAGTATGGGCATCCGCAGATCTTCTTTTTTGGAAGAACTCTCTGCCAACATGCTGAGGTGGCATTACTGACAGTGAGTGCAGGCTCTGGCTCCTGTGTCCTTACCTAGAGGAGAGAGGTCCCAGGGGGGTTCTAAAGCAAGGCACGCCCCTAGGCCGTCTTTTCCTAAAAGCCTGCTCTACCAGCTTGCTCTCGGAGGCAGGATCTATCCTCCAGAAGGAGCCTTTGCCTGGTTCTTCCTGGGAACGCGGCACTTTGATGAAATAACGGTTCAGAGAGAGATTGTGGCGAATTGAATTCTATGAAACATAAAAAAATACGTAGAATTCATTTTGTTGAGAAATGAAGATATGCCCGAGCCTTAGTGTCCTGTGAAGCAGAAACCTAGGTGCTCAACTGCAAACACAGCAGTGAGGCCTCAATACCCATCCCTCCCTGTTGATCCGCTGACAATCAGACTGCTCTGGGTTGGAGCCTTCGTGGCCACAACTCAGGGAATCTCGGGTAGGGAGGGGAACCTGGGCATGACAAGGGTTAAGACTCTGCCATTTCCCATTTCTTCCTATCAAGGTAGGAAATAGGCCTGTCATTACCACTTTGGCTTCTGCCAGATGGGAGTAAAGACTATATTGCCAACTCTTTCTGTTTGGAGACAAACAGCGGACACAAGCCACCCCTTTAAAATGTTTATTACTGAGTGTTTTTGATGAAAGAATCTGTCATGCCATTTAAAGAACATCAGTATAGTATAAAGTATTTATTTAGCAAGTCAGCAAAGACCAGGAGTTATAAGTGACTCCACCTTCCAGTCCAGTACTTGGCTCTGTATTTGCAAAGTACATCCATGTGATTATTTGATCTTCATCAATAATTCCATTGGGGAAGGAGAGAAAAATCAACTCCTAAGCCATCATTCTTCTTCAAAAAGTTCAGCTTCAGGTTTTCCAAGGTCTGAGACAGTGCCTGACTTGTGACCACTTGGCTTGTGGCCACAACACTGAAGTACACACAGGACAAAAGTCATAAATTAATAGCTACTATCTCATATTCTTACAATCTTTGAGTACATTTTAAAAAAATCAAACTTTCAAAATGGTAATAACTTAAAATATGGGGATATCCAAAAAACTTCAATTTTCTCTATTCCCCATTAATATTCTAATAAATCTAGCCATGGCCTGAAGTTCTAACTTGTCATAGGCAGCTAAGAAATCTAACAAATGTTCAGTATTTCTTTACAGTCATTCCCAGAGACTGTTCCAGAACCAATTAGTCATAGGTAGGAAACAAGGCCTCTGACTGTGGACCCAAGTTACATCATGGGCAGTGTGAAGGGGCCTGGCTGTGTCTGACTTTCGAGATTTGGAATACTTGAATAAACCAACATATATTGCTTCGATGTTTTGTTATCAGGTATTGCTGACAACCAACCTTTCTTCCAATTCCAGAAAATCAAAGGGGGCTGTTCTTGGTGCCCATCAAACACAGAAGGCAAACCTTCACCAGCTGCATTCAGACCTTTTAGGTTTGGAGGAGAGGCAGAGTCAAAGGCTGTATGTTAAGAGAAGCAACCCAAACAAAGATAACACAGGCTCAGTCAACATCCCTAATTCAAAAACCCAAATCCAAAACTTTAAGGAAACGTGGTGCTCCAAGTAGAAAATCCCCACCTGTCCTCATGTGCCATGAAGCACTGGCACACTGCAAAATTACAAAAAATTACCCTCTGACTATGTGTACAAAAAAAAAAAAAATCAATGAATATCATATTTAAATTGGTTCTTTCCCCTAAGAAATCTTGTTATAGACAGGCAAATATTCCAACATCTGAATCATTCAGATAAAAGTCAGTCAACTCAAAAAACACCACCTGAAAAGCCCTGCAGCTCCTGTGGATAAGCCACTCCCATCACTGAAGACCCCTGTCCCTTCAGAGCACAAAGCCACAGAAGAGACATTCAGAGACTGCAGCTACACTATGCTCCCATCACCAAAGATTCCGGAGACCACAGCGACACTAGCATGGAAACAACTTAGCTTGCACATGGTCACAGTGGGAATGTGGAGGCAGTAACTAGGCTGGCTGCCCCTCTCCCCCTCATGTGCTGAGGACACTCACGCAGTGCTTGGGATCAGGGAACTGCTACTCTCAGTTCTGAATATTACAGCCTCCACCCAGTCTGGGTCCCCTTCCAGAGAATCTGCACACAGCATGTGGTCAAATTCACAAATGGTCACCTGTAATATCTTATCCAACACTCTACAAATAAGGGAAACAACAAGATTCTTAGTTCAGATACAAAGAGAAACGCACCCATTTTTCGTTATTATTTTAGGCCTGCATACTATGGCCAAGCCTTCAATCTGCTCTTACAAATGAATGTAATCTTAAGAAAAATTCTTCATCCTTCTTCAAAGAAAAAAGAGGGCTGCAGTTCTTCAATGCTAACCATAAAGAACATCTAAATCAGCCCGGGCTCAGCTCCCAGCCTTGCTCGCACACTGCTGTGCAGCTTCAGTTCCCACATCACAGCGCACTGTCACCCACTCTAGTCCCCTCCCAGGGCGACAGCCCACCTTTCCTACTTTTTTGTAAGTACAACAAACACCCAACACCTGGCTGGTAAAGCTATAAAGAACCACTGGAAGCAGGCGTAGAGTACACTTATAACCCTGGTTTCTGAAGAGGCTGAGGCAGGAGCATTTCAAGTCTGAGGCCAGCCTAGACAACACAGGGAGACTTGCTAGATAGGGAATGAAACGGGGAGGAGCTATAAACAGAAACGGAAACCTAAGAAACAAATACCCATCTTTCTATACAATCTAGTTGCCTCATTTTGTGGTAGAATTTCCTCTGTAAATTACAAAATAGCTAGCTGTTCAACACAGAGACCCTGTAATATCCTAAAAGTTAAGACCCAGAGGCAGTCCTATGGATGCAGAGCATTTGAGATGAGAAGGAAGAACACTGCCATCCTGCAAACACACTGCTGGAGATCAGGACTCAGCTGGAAACCCACTGCTGTGCGTGTGTGTCTGTGTGTGCCTGTGTGTGTGTGGGGCTGTGCATGTGTGTCTATGTGTGACTATGTGTGTATGTGTGGGACTGTGCATGTGTGCCTGTGTGTGTGCGGGCTGTGCATGTGTGCATGTGTGTGCCTGTGTGTGTGTGGGCTGTGCATGTGTGCCTGTGTGTGACTATGTGTGTGTGTGGGACTGTGCATGTGTGCCTGTGTGTGACTATGTGTGTCTGTGTGTGCCTGTGTGTGTGTGGGGGCTGTGCATGTGTGTCTGTGTGTGTCTGTGTGTGACTATGTGTGTGTGTGACTGTGCATGTGTGTCTGTGTGTGACTATGTGTGTGTGGGGCTGTGCATGTGTGCCTGTGTGTGACTATGTGTGTGTGTGTGGGGCTGTGCATGTGTGCCTGTGTGTGACTATGTGTGTGTGTGGGGCTGTGCATGTGTGTCTGTGTGTGACTATGTGTGTGTGTGGGGCTGTGCATGTGTGCCTGTGTGTGACTATGTGTGTGTGTGGGCTGTGCATGTGTGTCTGTGTGTGACTATGTGTGTGTGTGGGGCTGTGCATGTGTGTCTGTGTGTGACTATGTGTGTGTGTGGGGCTGTGCATGTGTGTCTGTGTGTGACTATGTGTGTGTGTGGGACTGTGCATGTGTGTCTGTGTGTGACTATGTGTGTGGGGCTGTGCATGTGTGCCTGTGTGTGCCTGTGTGTGTGGGGGGCTGTGCATGTGTGTCTGTGTGTGACTATGTGTGTGTGTGGGGCTGTGCATGTGTGTCTGTGTGTGACTATGTGTGTGTGGGGGGTTGTGCATGTGTGTCTGTGTGTGACTATGTGTATGTGTGGGGCTGTGCATGTGTGTCTGTGTGTGACTATGTGTATGTGGGCTGTGCCTGTGTGCCTGTGTGTGACTATGTGTGTGTGTGTGTCTGTGTGTGACTATGTGTGTATGTGTGGGGCTGTGCATGTGTGTCTGTGTGTGACTATGTGTGTGTGTGGGCTGTGCATGTGTGCCTGTGTGTGACTATGTGTGTGTGTGGGGGGCTGTGCATGTGTGTCTGTGTGTGACTATGTGTGTGTGGGGGCTGTGCATGTGTGTCTGTGTGTGACTATGTGTGTGTGTGGGGCTGTGCATGTGTGCCTGTGGGGCGGGGGGGGAGGGGGCAGAAAATAACCTGGAGTTTCATTCCTTAGGAGCCAAACATACTGGGAAATTTTTGAAACAGGGTCTGCAACTTGCCTAAAGACTCCCAAATAGCCTAGGTTTTTTACATGAATTCTGAAAATGGAACTCGGGTCCTCCTACAAACCTTGTTTATTTATTTATTTACTCTTTTTAACCAACTGATCTGTTTCCTCAGTCCTGGAGATCCAACGTTCTTAAATAAGCTGTTCTGTTAAGAAGTCTTCCTCCTGACCCAGAGAAAGGTCAGACTCAATGGAGAGCTCTCATGGCAGGACAAGACCAAATGAATGTCAATACCCCAAAGCCAAGGACAGGAGCACGTTACAAATGCACGCCTTTAATCCCAGCACTTGAGAGGCAGAGGCAGGAGGATATGAGTTCAAAGGCAACCTGGTCTACATAGCAAGTTCCAGGACAGCCAGGGTTGTTACACAGAGAGACCCTGTATGGGGGTGGGTGAGTAGGGGTGCCTGTCTATGAATTAAAACAGATTCCAGAGCAGTTAATCTCTCTCACGCTAAATATCTGGAGCCAGTAGGAATGAAACATTCCACACTCAGGTAAGAGACACAGTCATCTTTATGAACCTTGATCTGTACAGAGAAGAACATGTCTGAGTAAAAACAAGAGTTAACAGCATTCTTTAGCAAGAAAACCTCAGGAGCTCAGGATCCCTCGGGGCAACATATACCAGAAACACACAGACAAGAGACAATCACATAGCTTGAGTCTTACTCAAGCTTTCAAAACCACCTCATCTCAAAGCCCCTGGGAACTGATATTTCAAATCATCAGCATTTTGAACATTAAAAAACAAAACACCCTTAGACCTTAGGGTCCTTACATGCTCACACTGACTCTGTCCCAGGAGATCCCATGGGATCGAGTGGATAAAGTCAATGCTCTTTGGGGCCTTTCAAAGTCACCAGTGCTTTAAGCACCAAGTCCATTCTGGGGAGGGCAGGCAAGTGCTGAGGATCAAAGCTACAACATGCTGAGCATTCTACTGAAGAGCAACGCCTCTAGCCCACAGGCTATGTTCACAGATTAAAAACTACTAAATACAGTTGGGACTCAATATGTAGTACGTTAAGGCCCTTGACACAGACCAGATGATGGCAATGTTCTCCAAATCCCGTGACTTCTTGGAGATTATTAAGCACAGTCTGTGCAGATCAGGAAGGGAAGGTGGAAAGGTGAGGGCCTTACTTTTCACGTTCTATGACTAAAGACTCTTTAAAAGTCAGTAGCAAGGATCTAGTTAACACATCTATACATCTGCAGGAAAAAAGGGCTTTTAGGGCAGTGCATGGTGGCACACGCCTTTAGCCCCACACTCAGGAGAGGCAGAGCTCTGTGACTTCAAGGTCAGCTTGATTGACACAGAATGTTCTAGAGCATAATAATTTTTTTTGGTTTGTTTCTGTTTTTTGAGACGGGTTTCTTTGTGTAACAGAGCCCTGGCAGTCCTAGAACTCACTCTGGCCTGGAACTCACAGAGATCCACCTGCTTCTGCCTCCGAAGCACTGGGATTAAAGGCATGAGCCATCACTGCCCAGTAAGCAGACTAATTCATAAAAAGTATAAAATGTTTAAAAAGTGTAAAAAGTATATAAAAAAATTAATTTTTAAAAGTTTTTCCTTTCAATAAGCAGAAAAATCACCCCCACATAACCACATTATAATCTCAACTGAACATTTTAAAAACTGATCTTTATTCATCAAATCAAAGCCCCAAAATAACACTGCTGTCATTATTGGATATTTTATGAATTAAGAAAAAAATCATAATACATCTCTCTTCTTTGTTTTTTGTTGTTGTTTAACACTGCATGGCAAACTTACCCTTTTCCAAATCACTTCAATTCCTAAAGTTTTCTACACACCCAGTAAGTGGTAATATATACTAGACACACAGAGAGAAAAGCCTGTGCAGTGTATGGTTTAAAAGTTACAGAGAGACCAGGTATGCATATCATTAATCCCTGCACCTGAGTGCCAGAGCCAAGCAGACCTCTCAGGAGTTCAAGGCTAGCCTGGTCTATACGGTGAGTTTCAGGAATGCCAGTAAACTATACAGTGAAACCCTTTCTCTAAAAAACAAAACCCAAACCCACCACCAGCACCAGAACCAGCAACCTTCCAGGGAACCCAGGCCCCAGAACAGCAGCATGGTGAAGAATTTGGAGGCTCTTCACGGGGGAGATTACAGGGCCTGTCTGTATCTGTATTACCTACAGGCCAAGTATAAAAGCTACATTCTAAACACAAAGTCAGGATAACCATGGTAAAACAATTTAAAAACCAGTCTCTGTGAACTGTGAAGTTCCTGTACTTCCAGAAGCACAGGTGGATGAACATGAGAGGAGAATGAACTTTAGTTTAAAACTCCCCAACATTTTCAACAACCAGAAATGAAAATCCCCCAGGCTTTATGCATCCCAGGGAAAGCCTTTTCCCAGACAGAATAAGCATCTGTTTCAGTTTTCTCCAGAACTGCTGTTCCCTCTCTACCAAAGGGCAGGGCGAAATCAGGCCTAGGATGCTCTCAGGAGACTCCCTCCCTAATGACCTCTCTGGTGTACATCCAGGTCAGAAAAAGCAGCATCCCAGTAACTGAGGCAGACTTACCTGCCAGCCCTTGTCCGCAGTCCTGTAGTACGGATAGTTCTTAGTGATGTGTGTATAAATCCCATTTAGGGTAAGTTGTTTATCAGCAGCCATTGTAATTGCTTGTACTATCAACTGTGCATAGGAATAAGGTGGTTTCGAGTCATCCTGTGTTAGGGGGAAAAAAAGCACCTAAGATTCCAGAGTATTCTTTTATGCATTCTTGTAACAGTATTTTTATTATAGAAGTAATATAACTGGGAAACTTCCGGAAACGTTAGTTGGAAATCTGTAGAATGTATAGAAACATTAAAAATCACCTGAGGAACCAGCACTCGAGGCAGAGGCAGGCAGAGCTCTGACTTCAAGGCCAGCCTGGGCTACAAAGAGAGTTCCAAGACAGCCAAGACTGCTGCATAGAGAAACTCTAAAAACAACAACAACAACAAAAACACAACACAAAACAAGCAAAAAGAAATAATCAAGAAAACCAAAAACAACCCAAACCAAAACAAACAAAAAAAATCACATAAGGAGAAAATTTAAATGGCAAGAACAAAACAGTAAATATGAGCAAAGCCACTGGACTTCAGAGCCCAGCGCAGTACAAATCAGGAGCGCCTGTGACACGGAGAGGAACAGGCATGTCCAAGTGTGATTCTGAGCGAGCACAGCACAATCGTGGTTCTGATAGGGATCTTTCCACACATCAGAAGTCACAAGGGCACTTGAGGTAGGACTGTTCAAATGCCCATCTACTGCCAAGGCTCTGCATGCGAGGACATGCCTGTGTAGGAGCCTCGTTTCTGTATGAACTTCTAGAAAATGCATACTAGCACTGGGAAATAGCAAAGCAATGTAAATTAAAAGAAGCAATATATAAAAGTCAGTATATTCAAATGATACCACTTATTCAAAGCACACTCAGCAATAAGCCTGGGTTTGATCACCATCACTGCAAGGATGTGTACTGTTCATAGATGAAATACGTAATTTATTAATGTGTAGGTGTGATGCCTGAGTGTGTGTCTATCCAGCACGTGCATGTAAGTCATGTAGGAGAAAAGAGCAGGGCCCCTTAGAGCTGGAGTAACAGTTGTTAGCCCTGTGTGGGTGCTGAGATTTAAAGCAGGTCCTCAGGAAGGGAAGAGCAGTTAGTATTCTTAACTGCTAAGCCATATCTCCAGACTCTTCCCCAACCCTGCCTTGTATTTTTAGAATTTACAGTTTTAAAGCAAACCACTATTGTGCTACACGTTGAGTTAAGGCCAGCCTACAGAATAAGACCCTGAATCCCGATTCAGTAGAGATGCACTTAGGGATAATGGCAAAATCAGAAGGCATAAAGAACGAGGGCTGATGAAAGCTCAGACGGCATGAGCTGACGTGTGGAGATGTTTTTCAGTTCTCTAAATGGAAACCCTTAACACACCACCCACCACTGGCAGCATCCCACCTTAAAGGGCTAACATTTTGCTAATGATTATTTTGCTGGAAGAGAATCAGGAACATCAAATACCCAGATCTGAGAAGTGGCTGAGCAGTGTCCTTGCACCTCCATCCTGCTCAGGAGGCCAGGGTGTTTCCTAGCAAGTTCTTCTTACCTGTTTCTAAGGATGTTCTCATTTGTTCCAGAAGTCAATTTTCTTCTCCTGCTATGTGGATCCCAGGAATCAAACTTAGACATCTGCCTTTATCTGCTAAGCTATTTGCTGACCTTAAAAATGCTATTCTTGCATTTTTAGAAACAATATCTCACTATATACCTCCAATAAACTAAAACTCGTTATGTAGACCAAGATGGCCTTGAACTCAAGAAATCCTCCTGGTTCTCCCTCCCAAATGCTGAAATTAAAGCATATACTACCATTTTTATTTTTAAATAATTTAACATAGAAAACGGTCAGAATATCCTCACACGGGTAAAGCAGACTTTGTAGCTCCTGTTCAGAAACCACTCTCGGTTCTGGTACTGTAGCTGCCATATTTCTACTGCGACACTTCAACCCAGCGCCTAACACCACTTCTGTGTGCACAGGAACATGGCTACGTTCTGCTCACTCCATCCATGGCTTTTGTGTGTTTTGTAAGTATGTCACATTTTATAATGATACAGCAGAAGTAACAATATGTACAGATTGTTCTTCTTAACTACAGCAACTGCCCTTCTGTGTTACTAACAATTTCATATAGTCTATAGTTGCCCTGGGATCCTCACACAAGTGTTGAATAATTTTTTAAAAATGCACTATAAGCCAGGCAGTGGTGGCGCAGGCCTTTAATTCCAGCACTTGGGAGACAGAGGCAGGCGATTTCTGAGTTCAAGGCCAGCCCGGTCTACAGAGTGAGTTCCAGGACAGCCAAGGCTACACAGAGAAACCCTGTCTTGAAAAACAAAAACAAAACAAAACAAAACAAACAAAAAAAGCACTACAAATCCTGATGCCTATGTCACACTCAGAGTGACATGAGAATCAAATCCACATAGATGCACATGTCCCGTGATGGTCAGCTTTTGTCCACTTGACAAAAACTAGGGTCAACAGGGAAGAGGGGACCTTAATTGAGGACTTGCCTCCATCTGAGTAGCCTGTGGTGCATTTTTTTAAATTATTAATTATTGGCATGAAAGAGGCCAACCATGTGAGCAGCAGTGCTACCCCTGGGCAGGTGGCTCTGGACTGTAAGCAAGCAAACAAGCAGCACTCCTCTCCAGGTGTCTGCTTCAGTTCCTGCTTTCAGATCCTTGCCCTGGCTTTTCTCAATGGTGGACCATTATATGGAAATGCAAGACAAACAAGCCCTTTCCTCCCCAAGCTGCTTTTGGCCAGCGTTTTATCATAGCAACAAAAACAGCTAAAACAACGTTTTAGCTTAAAAGACTTGTTCCCAATGTCTGCATTATGCCCTCAGGTCCACAACTACAGAACACTCACCTTTGGGCTGTCTCCACCTGAAGCTTCCTTTTCATTTTCTGGCTGTGAATTGTCAGCCATTAAATTGAGGTCAGATGGTATCACACGGCCCATTTTGTACCCTGAAGACCCTGCTCCCCGAGGACTGGATGGGCAGGAGTTTGCAGCACTGTGAAAGAGAGGGAAAGAGTCTACTTTAAAGCAAACACAGTATTGGTCTTCAATGATCAGGGAAAACAAACATTTCTTTTTAAAGATTTATTTATTATGTGTTTTGCCCACATGTGTGCTGTGCACATGCCTAAAGGAGGCCAGGATAGGGTGTGGGATCTCCTCAAGCTGGAGTTACATTTCTCTAGCCCCATTTATTTTTCTTATACTTCATTCTGCACTGCAGGCTGGTCTTAATGTGCAGCAATTTTCTTGCCTCAGTTCTTAAGTACTGGGATTTTTTGCGTGCTATTATGTCTAATTAAACTAAAAAAAAAAAAAAAAAAAAAACCCAGGCAGTGGTGGCGCACGCCTTTAATCCCAGCACTTGGGAGGCAGAGGCAGTCGGATTTCTGAGTTCAAGGCCAGCCTGGTCTACAGAGTGAGTTCCAGGACAGCCAGGGCTACACAGAGAAACCCTGTCTCAAAAAACCAAAATAAATAAATAAATAATAAAAATTTTAAAAAAGATTTATTTTTAAAAATATTTTTAAAAACTGAAAAAAATTGAGAATAGCAATATTTCCTACGTGTAAGGAAATGTAACTGTGAAGACAAACTGGGAAGGCAATGTCCCTTGTGTCCTGCCAGAGAGAGTGAGCCACCACAGCCAATAGGAACTTCTTTTTTTTTTTTTTTAATTTTATGTGCACTGGTGTTTTGCTTGCATGTATGCCACCTGTGTTAGGTATTAGATCCCTGGAGCTGGAGTTACAGATAGCTGTGAGCGCTGGGGCTGGATCCTCTGGAAAAGCAGCCAGTGCTCTTAACCACTGAGCCATTTCTCCAGCCCCAAACTTAAAAGAAAATTTGAAAGATTTATGTTTCATGTTTGAAGTGAGTGTGTGTGTGTGTGTGTGTGTGTGTGTGTGTGTACTACACACAAGCCTGATGACTTCTGATGACGGCCAGAAGAAGGTGTTGGACTTCCTAGAACTAGAAGTCGATGTTTGCGAACTGCCATATGATACTAGGAACTGAACCTGGGTCTTTCTGCAAGAGCAGAACGTGCTCTAAAGAATGAGCCGTCCGTCCGTCTAGCCCCTTACAGTTTTAGATCTCAACTTTCAGTGTGGTGCCTAGAGCCTCAGTCACTCTCCGTCTGTGAGGAGATCTGGAAGAATAGAACTACACAGTCTGTCAGCTCCTCAATGAAGAATACCCCAGACAGCCCAGCCTCACCCCTACCCCACATACCCCAGACAGCCCAGCCCCACCCCTGCCCCACATACCCCAGACAGCCCAGCCTCACCCCTGCCCCACATACCCCAGCCCCAGCCCTACTCCACACTGCTTCCCTCAATGCTTGCCCATCAGCAAATGAGAAAGTCACGAATGCCCACAATTCTTAGAATATTGATAGGTGAGGGTTCAGTCAGAAGTAAGGCATTTACACTATCTATCCCCTCTAAGGCTCAGGAAACAAGCAGGAAGACAGAGACAATGGCTGTGAAATCCCAAACTCTAGGCAGGACACAATCAATGTAATCATAAACTCATAGCAGGTATAGTTACTCAGTCTGGGTCTGCACAAGGCAAGCCCTCTTCATCATCAGTCATGGATGGCAGAGGGGCTCATGGGACCCTAACTAACTCTTACCTCTGGATTACAGCAACTCAGGAGACTTTGGGAAGAATGCAATTGCCTTCAGTTATGTAACACTGGTGTGCCCACCAGACTCCAAAGGATAATTCCAATTCTAAGACCACAGAAATGGCCCTGGTAAAACAAACCCAAAGGGGTGCAGACAAAACAAGAATCCCATAACCTGCCAACCCGTGAGAATTACAACTTACAACACGGAAACTGAGGAGACTCTTGGTAGCCAACTGCAGTAAAATCAGGTAGGGTCACTTTGGGTATGCTTAAAGACCTGTGGATGTGCCACCTCGTGCCTCTGCTGTACCTGATAGTTCCCGTGGGGGAGGGGAGGGGGCTGATGAGGTGGGCCATCGTGTCTGGAATGTTGATGGTCAGCGGTGAGATGTGCGGTTGCACAGGCTTCACTGGCGACTCCGGTGCCTCCTGCTTCTCTCCTTTCTCGCTGGACAGGGCTGTGAATGTTATCTTGATGTTTGTGCTGGGAAACCTGAAAGTGCACCTGGAAAACAGAACCTGACGGTCAGTTCATGTCTGCGACCACCAGACACCCGAGCTTTCCCCACAGGCCCTGCAAGGACACAGGTCCTCACCACCTCAAAAAACACCTACAATGTATACCAAGGCATCTAATGAGCAAAACCACAAACAAGGAATTTCATAACACTAGCCTAGTGGCACACACCTGTGAACCCAGCACTTGGGAGGCAGGAGAAGTTCAAGACCAGCTCTAGCTAAACAGCAAGTTCAAGGGCAACCTAGGCTACATGAGACACCCCACCTTCACCCCAAAAAGACAGAAGAGAGTGACAGAGATAGTGTGAGAGAGACAGAAAGACACACAGAGAGAAACAGTACTCAGAGCAGCCATTAGAAAATAAAAATTATAGAGCAAAAAAGGAAAAAAAAAAATCAAATGTGTGCCAGGTGTGGTCCCCAGCAAGGGCTAAGAAAGATCTAAGCTTCCGTTACTTGAACAAAAGTTACACTTTGAACATTTTCAGCTCTGGCAGAATCCTTCTACTGGCCTCTACTGTACTAGCTGACAATGTTTCCTTTGCTGTACTATCCAGTCAGCCAGTCTGGAGCATTGAGCTGAGAGACCTAAGGCTCTACCAACATCTATGTTTAGATACAAACCAGACCTTTACGCTAATATACAGCCCCATGGAAATCAATCATACTTAAACAGTCTCTAAATAGAAAGGCAGTTTAAAATTAGAGTTGTCTCGTTATACAAAACAAGTTCAACTGACTTATCAATCTGTTTTCAAGTATTCCCAATAGATTCCTTACAACCAATCCCTCTCCCCCCAAGTAACGAAGCACTGTTCCTGTCCTCTGGGAAACCAACACCTACCTGGCTTGGAGTTTCCTCAACTACCCCCCACCCCACCCCCGGTGGTTCTATGTTCCACTGCATTTCAGGTTTTGAGACCAATTCTTTCTCTCTTACCTCTTTCATACTGACATCCATGATCTTTGGGTCTCATGAGTTAGTTCAGGTTCCTCACAAACCCTAGAACAATGTTTTGACTGGGAATTGTCTCTCCCTGTCTCTTTTTCCCCACTTTCAGAACAGTGTCTCACTATGCAGTCCACTGTCCTAGAATCCTATGTGGACCAAGTTATCCTTGAACTCACAGAGATCCTCATGCCTCTCTGCCTTGACCTCTGAATGCTTGGATTAAAGATGTGTGGAACACATCTGGTTTTCTCTCCTTTAATTCTCTTTAATTACCCCCCCCCCCCCCCAATATGTGAATGGGTGTATTGCCTGCATGTATGTCTGTGTATCCGGTGACCCATGGAGGTCAGAAGAGAGGTCATATCTCCTGAAACTGAAGTTACAGATAGTTCCAGGCCCCCATGAGGCTACTGGGAATTCAATCTGGGTCCCCTGCAAGAGCAGCCTATGCTTTTTAACTGTTGAGTCATCTCTCTAGACCCCTAAAACACTTTCTTAAACTTCAATTCTGAAGCTGGTGTGACAATAAACACCTGTAATCCCAACACTTCAGAAGTAGAGGCAGGATTACTAGTCAGCCCTAGCTACATGAGCCCTGTCTCAAAAACAAACAAAACAAAACCAAACCAGTAAATTCTTAAAGAGAAAAAATCCCTCCTTCTTCCTAGGGTAGAGAAAAAAAAAAAAAAAAAGAAAGTGCAGAAGAGAGAACAAGCAAGAGTGAGAGCAAGAGAGTGAGAAAGCCAGAGAAAGAAAGAGGGGGGAGGGGGAGCTTCCAGTGAGCCCACATTTACTCTCACTGCCACCTGTGTCAGTCAGGAATTGAATAAACATTGAAACTTGGTAACATTAGTGGCCCTTAGCTATTCAGTGTGCTCACACACAAACTAAGTGAACAAACAAACGAATGAATAAATGAAAACATTAGCAGGTAATACATTTCCACAGATGGACTTGTTTCTGTGCACACCTATCACAGAACCTTGATTTTGGACTCTCATGACCTGATGCAGGATCCCAAAGGCTTGTGATAGCAAGCTGAGTGACTCATCTGAGTTTCTTTATACAGACAGTTTTGTCTTGACTTTTGTCCCAACTATCCCCTAATTCTATTAAAAACGACTCTGAAAAGAGCTGTCCGCCCACTATTCTGTCTGACAATTTGCTGCCGGAAAGGCTGGCTCAGTAGTGGTACAGGCCAGTAATGCCAGCTACTCAGAGAGCAGAGACAGAGAGGATCACAAGCTCAAGGCCTGCCTGACTACAGAGTAAGACCCTATCTCAGAATAACGAGTAAAAAGGTAGGGAAGGACCAGATCAGTTCAGTGGTTGAGTGTGTGTCTAGCACATATGAGGCTCTATCTTCAAACCAGAAAGAGAAGAAACCAAGGCAATGGGAAGACAGGTAGAGCAGAGAGCAGCTCCTGCATCGTAACACAGATATCCAGCAGTAGGAGAACAGGCACACACAAGTTCACCCGGGCAACAGAGCGCCACTTAACAACTGTAGAGCCACCTACTCATGCACAGATGCAGTTCACAGACGGAGTTTGAGCCATCTGACTGCATTAATGAAATCCTGAAGATTACAACTGATCTTTCCTCAGGAAGATGATCATGCAATTCTGAGGGTAAATCTCATCTCCATTCTCCAGACTGAGAGGCAGACTGCCAGGATGTATATGGGCATCAAGCAAACTCTTTAAAAAGGCTCCTTCAAACTAGGTTTGTTCTGTTCTATAAAAAGTATACTTCAAAGAAAGGTTACTTAAAATAGCAACCAAGTCAGGAAAATGATCAGGGGCTGGCAAGACAGACAGACAGCTGTCTGCTGTGTGGCCCTGATCACCTGAGACAGACAGCTGTCTGCTGTGTGGCCCTGATCACCTGAGAACCAAGGCTGGAAGTTAAGAACAGACTCCTGAGAGTTGTCCTCTGACCCCAACACATATTATGTGACAAGTGTGCATACTACTGCTATACAATAATAATTAACTTAAAAACTCAACACCAACCAAACAGTAGTGTCCTTACCCCCAAAATGTCAAAAGATTAGACACTACAGTTTAGGGTGCACACATATAACTCTGTACAGTTTAAGGTGCACATATATCAACTCTGAGAAAGTATCACTTTTGTTTTACCTATACAGGGTCTGAGCAAAATGAATATAATGTCTAGAAATGTTTTATGTAATCACTAATAAGGTTGACAATTACATATTTGACTTTGGGTAAAGTATATCAGGACTCCTGATAACAAGACTGTCCTCCACCAGTTAGGCACCTGCAGGGAGAAACATCAGAAGCCCACCATGATTCCTTATACTGCAAGGCTTCACACCATACCTCAGCTTAAGAGGATTGTCTTTAAAATGTCACCAGAATAACTAATAAGCACACAAAAAGATCCTCAAGTCACAAAGACCCACAAAGGTCTGGGTAGGACACACACACACACACCAAACTTTTAAAAAGCTTCCTCACTTAAAAATCTATCCAAAGATATCCAAAAGTCAGGAATGGTGGTATGTGCCTTTAATTATGACAGTCCTGAGAGTTCAGCAGGAGAATCAGGAGTTCAAGGTCATCCTCGGCTACATATGTCCTTGGTCAGCCTGGGCTAAATGAGACCTTTTCTCACAAATGTAAACAAGAGTACTTGAGACTATTCATAGCAGCAATGATAGCTCCAAATAAAACTTATTTTATATGTTCATCTGTAGAGTAAATTTTACTAAATTCACATTCTTAAAAACTTTACAGAAATGAAATGAGCCACAGTTTTGTTAAAGAAATAAGACTGATTTCTTAAGCATACCATTCAAATTCCTTCACCTCAGGGTCCCTTCTTTATTCCATATGCATCCAAAGGGAAAGATGCCCAATCTATGGCTTAGAAGTCAGGATAGTTGTTCCAGAGCTGAGAAGGAGGCATAGCATGTGTGTGGGTGTGAGGGTGTGTGTGTGGGGTGACAGTGTGTGAGGGGGGTGACAGTGAGGATGGATGCTAATGACCTGCGTCCTGTGATAGGCTACAGGAGCGGCAGAAGCAATGACAATCATGTAACTATCTCCTGTGATTCAAGGGGGGTTGGAGAAATGTTTAAGTGAGAAAGAAGGCACAAGTAAGTAGTTCTGTGGACTCAGAAAAGCTATGAAGAGGATGGATCCACCGGCTGTGGAAGGACACCACTCTCTCCAAGGAGGAATCCTGGAAGACAGAAACAGCGGGGCTGCAAGAGCACTGTCACCCTAAGCCTTTGTTCTCCTGTCCTTCCCAGGGGACTTGCTTTGGAGGTCTATAGTCCCTTCTCCAAACTCCAAAAGCAAAGGATCTGAAAATCTAATCTCAAATCCCCTGGCAGCCCCCTCTGACCTGCATTGAAGAGGAGTTAATTATAGCCTTCAACTGCCCCACTTAGTGAGAACAACTTTGTGTTTCTTCCTCCGAAGTCTAACAGTCTGGATCACGAGGTGCTGGGAGTGCTGAATCATATGCAGTGTCCACCAGACAGACCTGGAGGCTTCCAGTGGACCCACAAGCATCGCACCTAACACAGTACCACTTCTCACAGGACTTCTCTAAAATACCCTTATTTGTTAAAGAGGCAAACCAGACATTTATATGGGAAGGAGTACGTTCACTAAGCTGCTGCCTTAAACCACTAATTAGTATTCCATCGTTACTGATAGGCAATGTGCATCCCCACAATACTTATCAGTGCCTTTGATCCTCTCACAACAGTGAGAAAATTACCTAGAGAAGCAAGCAAAGAAGCAAGCGGTTAACTCCTGCCCTCTATTGGCCATCGGAGTCTCAGCACCAACATGGCAGCCAGCAGCAGAGGTTCACATACCACTAGAGAAAAGTACCCAGCTGCTGCCTATTTAGTTAAGCAAAATCTCAACTCATAGTTTATATGACCCTTAGTCATCAGACAGAGAGAATAAAGAAAATGTCTTTACCCTTTACTTAACACACTGAACCTGTAACCGTGCAAAAAACATGTTAAAAAGATAACATTTCAGGCAGATGGTGGTAGCACACACTTTAATCCCAGCACAGGGGAGGCAGAGGCAGGTGGATTTCTGAGTTTTAGGGCAGCCTAAAACGTCAGCTCCAGGACAGCCAGGGTTGCACAGAGAAACCCATCTCGAAAACCCCTCTCTCCCCAAGAAAAGATATTTCAAATGCTTTGACAATACATTCAGTTTTATTTAACAATTCCAAACAGTTGGAAATAGACTTGGAAGTATCAAAGAGAACCCATCTGGAAGGTGACACTTGGGGGCCACTATGAACACACTGAAGTCAGACCCACAGTATGAACACACTGAAGTCAGACCCGCAGGGGTTGAAGGACTACATGACTGCACACAACCACAACACTATACTACACACTATTCATCCATTCAAAAAGCATAAGTGAGCTGGGCACAGTGGCACAGGCCTGTAGTCGCCACACTTGGCAATCGTGCAGCAAGAGGACTGCCTGAGCTACAAGATGAGGTCTTGTCTCCAAAAACTAAAGTTTAGCTCATGTCACTTCTTTCTGGATAGAAGGAAACACAACAACAACCTCCTGCATTTAAAGACAATTAAAGGGGAGTGTAAGTGTGAAGATCTGAGCTTAGATTCCTAGCACTTTTGTCAAAATAAATGCAATGTAAACCAAACACCAGTACTAGATTAGGTAGAGAGACGATAACACAGGGTCTCACTGGCCAGCTAGTCTACAGCCTATCAGAAAAGACCAACTTCAGGTCCAGTGAGAAGACAGAAGACAGACAGACAGACAGACAGACAGACAGACAGACACACACACACACAGACAGACAGAGAGAATACAGAGAGATAAACATGGGGGCTGGAAAGATGGCTCAGCAGTTAAGAACACTGGCTATTCTTGCACAGAAGACCTGGGTTTGAATTCCAGCACCACATACATAGTGGCTCACAGCTGTATCTGTAGCTACTGTTCAAAGGGATTCGACTCCCTATTCTGGGCTCTACAGGCACTGGCACTCACATGTGTCCATATATACATATATATACATGGATAAATAATTAAATAAAATTTTAAAAGGAGAAAAGAGAAGCTGGATGGTGGTGGTGCACACCATTAATCCCAGCACTGGGGAGGCAGAGACAGACCCCTGAGTTTGACTCCAGCCTGGTCTCCTGGATGAGTCTAGGACAGCCAAGGCCAAACTATTTTCAAAAGCAAACAAATAGTAAAAAGAAATAACCCAGCCAACCATGCCCTACGGTGGCTGGCAGGCTCCACTCTAACTGTCTCCTCCACTCACAGCTTCCTTTTCTCATCTCACATCAACCCCAGTTCTTCACATCCAGCATCAGAGACGAACATGTGCTTTCAGAATACTGTCCACTAATAGAATCACTTGTTTTCAAAGCATAACTCTATACAATCCCACTGGAGAGGGAGGGAGGAAAAGGAGTTCAAGGCCATCTTCAACTACCTGAGCTCAAGGCCAGCCTAGGCTGTATAAGACTCTATCTTAAAAAATAAATGACATGGCTGAGAAAAGGCTCAGCAGCTAAAAGCACTTACTGCGGACCCTGCCCCCACCCGCCGCACCAGGTAGACACACAGTACACACTACACACTGCCCCCACCCGCCACACCAGGTAGACACACAGTACACACTACACACTGCCCCCATCCGCCGCACCAGGTAGACACACAGTACACACTACACACTGCCCCCATCCGCCACACCAGGTAAACACACAGTACACACTTCACACTGCCCCCATCCGCCACACCAGGTAGACACACAGTACACACTACACACTGCCCCCACCCGCCGCACCAGGTAGACACACAGTACACACTACACACTGCCCCCATCCGCCACACCAGGTAGACACACAGTACACACTACACACTGCCCCCATCCGCCGCACCAGGTAGACACACAGTACACACTACACATGCATGTGAACAAAACACTCACACACATTGAAAATTTACATTTTCTTTGAGTAGTCACATCTGATTGTCACTTGTCTCTATTAATTTATAACAAATACATGTTCATAAGTTGAGAAGCGTAAATTATCATTGAAAATTCTAATTCTAAACTGTCTCAGAATCACTTATATTCTTAATTTTTTTCAACAAGCCCTTTATTCTTACCTAACCCCACTCTCTAGAAAAAGGTTCACCTGCCACACACATATGGACTAGAAGGCAAAGCTAGAGACAGCGTGTGCACAAAGAAGCATACTCAGGCTCAAACAGACTCTAGAGCTTCATGACTCTCACCAGAGCATCTAAGAAGGAACTGCATGCAGATTCTTCACTGCCATATACACCCAGCATGAAGTCCCTCTGAGTAAGAAAAGTATTTAAAGTTCTGTGAGCCTACAAGTGGCCACTGCTCTTTAGAACAATGTGTTTCACACTGAGAAGCCCAAGTGCAGTGTACTAGGAAATCTGCAAATGCTCACTAGAGCAGATCTCAGCTGTCAGTCTCCTTAGGGAACATGGAACTATCTAAAAGACACAAACTTGAAATGTAAGATGGTCCCTTCCCTCAAGGGCCTAAAGAGAAAAACTGGGAAAGGACTTGGGCTAGAACCCTGGTGCCTGGTCACACAGGAACAGAACCTGAAGCAGCAGGGTGTGGGCAAGCAATGGAGAAAATGGCATGAGAGGAAGAGGAGTGGGCACCAGGCCACAGCAGAGCAAGTCCAGAAGAGAGAGGGAATAATGTTCAAGGAGAAACACACAGGGGTCCAAGCCGCCAGTGTAGGTAACATGGAGGGGGACACCCAGGTCACTGTGTGCATAACTGAGGGGGAGGAGCAGTTCCACACAAATGCTTTCAGTGGGTCAGCTGCAGGTCAACAAGAACAAAAAAAGACCACTAAGGAGGGGGAGGGGAAGAGAAGGAAGAGAAGGAGGAAGAAGAGGAGAGGGAAAAGGAAGAGGAAGAAGAGGAGAATATGGTGGCCAATGGGGAAGTTAAGGTAATCATCTCTTATTTCTAATTCCCAAAGCTGCTTAAAAATTCCATTCTCAAGCTAGGGAGATGGCTCAGTGGTTAAGAGCACTTAGCTCCTCTTCCAGAGGACTCAGGTTCAATTCCCAGCACCTACATGGCAGCTCATAACCATTTGTAACTCCTGTTCCAGGGGATCCAACCCCACACACATGCAGGCAAAATTCCAATGTACATAAAATAAAAATACGTACATTTAAAAAATTCCATTCTAGGGCTAAACACAGCTCAATTGGCTATGTTTTCCTGAGGTATATGAGGACGTAGGTTCAATCCCTTCCTTTCCCAAGTTGCACAAGATGAACAAACAAAATTTCAGTTTTAAAGGAAGTTCAACAGTTACCCATTTATGTATTTATTTGACAACAGGAAATGACATTTCATTTTTCTTAGTCGTATCTCCCAAGTTTAACTGTTCCTACTATATGCCAACTTTATCCTCATGAACGGATTCTACGATGTAGTCACCACTCGACAGGTTTCTGTCTTCCCACCCTATGCATCACCCAACCATCTTTTTAATGAGATGATACTAAGACCAGGGTTAGTTACATGGCAGGATTTGTAGCAACTTCTTAAGAGTCCAGTAGGTGCCTCATCACCTAAACCCATAGCAACATTCAGGTCCAAGAAAGTAGACTAGAGAAGGAGCCGGTGTTTGCTTGGTGTAGAAAATCTACCAACAGTATGAACACAAATGCCACAGTAAGCCAGGCTCTCCCTCACCTCCCACTGCAAGGCAAGAAACTTTTTCCATTCACCTTAAATCCAAGAGAAACAAAGTTACCAATGCTGTCAAACGAGGGACCAGAGACAGATCTGGGCAGCAAATCTCCCACTAAAATCAAACAAACACACACACAGACAAAAAAAAAAAAGAGAAGAAAAAGAAAACAAGTTTGCGCCCTATAAAGTTTTACTTAAATTGTCTACGAACTTCAGATCCTGATAACAGTATTAGTCCGCACAAAGAATTTAATCTTCACAATAATCCATTAGCTCTTTGCTAGAAACTTTATTAGGCTAATTTATTTGAACATGTTTATTTATTTATTTGGGGAACGCACTGCCCACCAGAGTATGACACTTGGTTCTCCCGTCTATTATGTAGGTTCTGAAGACTGAACTCAGAACTCAGGTGACCTCCTTAGCCTCTAGCCAGGGAGCTGTGTTAATGGCTGAACTCAGAACTCAGGTAACCTCCTTAGCCTCTAGCCAGGGAGCTGTGTTAATGGCTGAACTCAGAACTCAGGTGACCTCCTTAGCCTCTAGCCAGGGAGCTGTGTGAATGGCACACATTAGTTTCATTTCTTATAATCCCAGATACTGAACCCACATTTTTAAAAACATTTTCTTTTTTTAATCATGAGAAAAACAGACTTCAGAGACACCTTACCTGCAGTGGCTGGGCCGTCTCCAACATCCGTTGTTACACCTACTCCAACCCTCTGAACTCTGATCAACAAACAAACAACACTAAACACCATCCGGCCAAGTCAACAACCATCACTGCTCTACTCAACGATAGTTCAAAACAAAACAACCCTGAGGCAAGAGCTTTGAGAGCTTCAAGGGAATCAAGACCTTCCAAAGTACCAGTATACACAAGAATAAGAATGAGAAACTTGGGCTGCTCCCCAGGCCAAGTACTTGAAGAGGGTGAGCCCAGTCAGAGCCATTCCAGAACTGGGAGGACTTCTTGCCTTCTAGAAACCTATCAAGGTAACAGCCAGACACATGATACACTAGCTAAGGAACAAATACCTCAGTTACTAAATGAAAGGTTCACATGGCTCAACAAACCAACGAAACCCCAACAAATTACAAGGCAAACATGATTTCCAAAGCTACCAGTTTTCAACGACACAAAAATCCTAAGTTACATACATAAAGAAGCAGGAGTGACTCACAAGATTTATGTATAGTGCTTGGTGCTAGACCATATGCTTAGCTTAACATATGTTAGACCCTGGGTTCAATCTCTAACATACACACCCACACACAAACAAGAGCAGTACAACAAAAAGAATCCAGTCCTGAAGAAAGACCAGATGCTGGACTTACTACACAAAAACTTTAAACAATTTTCTTAGCAAAACATGGTGGGTCATTTTTGCAGTCCCAGTACTTAGGAGGCTGAGGTAGGAGGATCACTCAAGGCTAGCCTGGGCTACACAGTGAGTTCCTGTCTCAAAAACAAAGGAGAACTGGCTCAGTGTTTAAGGGAGTGTGATAACCGCAAAGATCAGAGTTCAGGTCCGGCAAGGAAACTGTGAATGGTTCACAACCACCTACAACTCCAGTTCTAGGCTATGACCCCTCTGGCCTCCCTGGGAACACACACTCACATGCACAGACACAAATACAAATAACTTAAAACAAAGAAAAGACAGCCCAGTGTGGTGACTCACCCCTTTAATCCCAACCCTCAGGAAGGAGGCCCAAGTAGCTGGGTTTGAGTTCAAGGAATATCCTTGAACTCTAGAGTATGAGAACACCCAGGACTACATAGAGAGACCCTGTCTCCAAAAAATTATAAATAAATAAAGGAGAGCAGTGGAGAATACACACTGAGAAACGACCACAGAGAACAGGATGCTCTTGTTAATCCTAGCACTCAGAAGGCAGAAGCAGGAGGATCACAGCAAGTGTGTAGACAGCCTGGTCTTCAAAGTTACAGATCAGCTGAGGCTACACAGACTGTTTCTAAACAAACCAAAAAAAGAAGAGTATTTTTATCTTTGAGAAGCTAAGTTCAACTAGTCAGACAGCATCCTGTAAGAAACAGGGAAGAGAGGGAGAAACTGTCAAGCTACCATGCCACTAAACTCAGGTGGTCCAGTTAGGAAAATGTGCGAACTAGAAAAGGTCTGGTTTGGTAGGATATGCTCCAGTTTGGACACTCTCAGGAGGACAATCACCAGAATGAATAAGACAATAAACAAAGACCACCACACCCTACTCCTAGCCCAAGAGGTGAAGACGAAATCTAGGTCAGACAGGAGACAGAGTCACACATAATCTGTGGGAGAAGCAAAAGCAAGCAATGCAGGAAGATCAGGCCCCTCTGCGTAGCATCAAGAGAGGATCAACAGCATGCTGGCTTTCTTTAACAGACCGACAATGGTTTTCCAGTACCACTGTGAGTTCAATACCCTGACACAGTTTTACTTACGAGACCGTATGTACATGTGTCCCAGCTTCTACAGTATCAGCCGTCTTTAGCTTTAACACACACACTAGGAAAACAAAAGCCACTTTGGATTGTCCGTCATCAACCAAAACAGGAATGGGTGACTGGGAAGCCCACATCAATAGCCCCAAAACAAGAGAGGCATAGGCAGGCAGATGTCTTGAGTTTGGGGTCAGCCTGGTCTGCATAATGAGATCCTGTCAAGGGCACTCAATGGTACAATACTTATTTAACGTAAGTAAGGCCATGGATTTGACTCTCCAGATTCCCCAAAAGTGGAATTATAGTCAAGTGTGAATTGCCTGGAACATTTCTGTCTTGTTCTGCAACATTCATCAAACCCTAAGGTTTTCTGGTGTTTTGCTTGTAGGTATGTTTGTGAATCATGTGCATGCCTGGTGCCCAGAGCCAGAAAAGGGCATTGCACCCTTGGAGCTGAAATTACAGTCAGTTGTAGGTGTTGGAGCACCTGAGCTGGGTCCTCTGCAAGAGGAGCAAGTATTTGTAACTTGCTAAGCCATTTTCTCTAACTGACTCCCAAGTTGTGTTGTTTTAAGATTGGGGGGGGGGGGCGGGAGGAAGGGGGTCTCACTGGCTGGCCTGTTACTCTAGATTAGGCAGGCCTTTATAGAGATCTGTGTTTGCCTGCTCCCAAGTGCTGAGATTAAAGGCCAGCCCTAAGATTTATTTTTATGTATGTGTCTGTGCATGGGTTCTATAAACCGAATTCAAGTCCTCTGTAAGAGCAGCCTGTGCTCTTAACTGCTGAACTATCTCTCTGCATTCCCCAAAAGTCAAGTTCTGAAAGCCTATGACAACTGGTGTTTAATTCTAGCATGCAAGAGGCAGAGGCAAGTAGATCTGAATAAGAAGCCAGCATGATCTACAAAGTGAGTTCCAGGACAGCCAAGGCTACAGAGAAACCTCATCTCAGAAAACAAACGTAAAACAAAAAGCCCATCAGGCAGCTTCGCCTGTTGGCTCAACAGGTGGAGGCACTGCTGCCATGAATGCCAACCTGAGTTCTTTTTTTTTTTTTTTTTTTTTTTTTTTTTTTTTGGTTTTTCGAGACAGGGTTTCTCTGTATAACCCTGGCTGTCCTGGAACTCCCTCTGTAGATCAGACTGGCCTCGAACTGAGAAATCCACCTGCCTCTGCCTCCCAAGTGCTGGGATCAAAGGCGTGCGCCACCACTGCCCAGCCCCACTGAGTTCTATCTCTGCAACTCCTATAGGAGAGAACCAACTCCCATGGGTTGTCCTTTGACCTATATGTGTGTGCCCCCTCTGACCTATAACACTGTGTACATACTGATATGTGCACTGAATACATCCTTTTTTTAAAAGCTTACATTGAACAATTCACTAGCAAATACTGGGGAGGTCACAGGTCACAGTGCTAAGAAGAGAACCTGAAGAGGCGCCATCTAGGCCACAGGATGGTTACTTAGGTGTCTTTAGGATATACTTCAGTAGAAGAGTAGGACTAGTAGGCAAACACTCACTAAAAGCCAGGGTGGACAGCTAACTTTAAGCCACATATTTCCAGACTAAGCTCAGATTGCCATGAAAATGATCCCTCTAACAATTTAGAAATGGCAAAACATAACATTTTTACAACTCTTCTAGCTGTCTCTAGCAAACCTGTTTACATTCTGTTTAAGAAAGAATCAGGAGACGCTTTGGTCTTGCAGCTGAGTGAGTCTCAGTGTCTTGGACAGCTATCACTTAGTATGGCTATGGTGACTCTAATGCATATCTAACCACTCCAGTAAACCAGAGTGGCAAAGAGAGAATGCCAGTTAAAGAACAAAACAAAACCCCAACCAGTGTTGATCCAACCCTTATTAACCATATAAATGTGTCTAGAGGACCATGTCAGGCTAAAGTCAAAAAAGCACAAATGCCCAGTGGACGAGCAGCAGCTACCACAACCCTAGAACAGAGCATCCGTCATTCAGAACACAGAAGGGCATGGCACTGACAAGTCTGCTTTTTTTAAGTTCATTTTTTATACTCTTTTGGATATGAAGAATCTTTTGCTAGTTTAATGTTTGGTGGTCCCACACAGAGCCTAAACACTTCCAGGCTCCTTTTCTAGGTTTAGAAAAGGCATATTCTGCTGAAAGCTATCAGGACTCTAGTCAGGTACCATTTATATAAACACTCACCAACAAAACCCAACCACTTGTTGGAGTTTGGGATTTTAGGTTCCTTCAGAACTGTACTAAATCTTTCCAAGCTACTTTGGAACCACTGTTTGAAGCTTCAATATAGCTACTACAAGGTTTAACTCAACCTTGACCTTGGAGTCTTTTCAGATTCTCTATGAAGAAAATTCCCCCATAAGATTCACCAGGCTCTCATCCAGTCTGCTTAGAATTGTTGACAAAGGATCTTCAAGACTCAGATCTCAGTTCTAGTACCCAGGACCTTCCCCTCTACCAGAAGGCCCACACCGTGCCTCAAACAAGAGAGACTCAAGCAAGAAACCAGAACGCCCTCTGTTACAGGCAGAAGCCAGATGCTATTGTGGGGGCAAAATTGAGATGTCTCTCTCATAAGCCACATACAAACCCAGTCTGAATGGAAACTAAGGTCGCAAGGGAGTTGAGTGTGACCCTCAGATGTGCCTACAGTTGTGGCTATGTGAATGGAGTCACTTGGAGAATATAAAGATGAGAATTATGAAAGTCAGTTTAGAACTGAATTTAACCCATTCTTTCTTGCTGCTTAGTTAACACAGGTGAACCATGCTACTCTGCTGGGACAGGAGGCACAATAAGTTGGGCTTAATTTATGCATACAAAGAGTTCTGGGCTTTTTTTTTTTTTTTTTTTTTTTTTTTTTTTTTTTTTTTTTTTTTTAATGTTTTTTCCAAGACAGGGTTTCTCTGTGTAGCCCTGGCTGTCCTGGAACTCACTCTGTAGACCAGGCTGGCCTCCAACTCAGAAATCTGCCTGCCTCTGCCTCCCAAGTGCTGGGATTAAAGGCATGCAAGTTCTGGGCTTTTTTAAATAATTAATTTATACTCTTTTGGATATGAATAATCTTTTGTTAACTTAATGCTTGCGATTTTTAAGAACTACCTGGGATCTGAACATAGGTACTGAACATAAACATTCAGTACATGTTTACTTTTGTATTTAACCCAAGAGGTGCCAACAAGTCTCAGGAAGTCTAGGCTATGAGATAAAATTCATTAAATTTAGGAGGCTACTGGCATTGTGTGTAATGTGCCTTTAATCCCATCACTTAGACGGTAGAGGCCTAAAGATCTCTGAGTCTGAGGCTAGCATTGTCTATATAAAGTTACAGGCCAGCCAAAGCTATGTAGTAAGACCCTGCCTCAAAAGAGGGAGGTAAGAGTGGGCAGAGAGGGGGAAGGGAAAGAGGAGAAAGGGAGAGGAAGGTAAGATAGGAGACTAAGAGACTGAGAATAAATGAACTAGGTAGTATGGTTAGGTGTTATAATTGGGTTTTATGAAATGCTGGTTAGGGTCACTATTGCTATGATGAAACACCATGACCAAAACAACTTAGGAAGGAAAGAGTTTATTTGGCTTATGCTTCCATATCACAGTTCATCATCAGAGTCAGGACAGAAACTCAAGCAGGGCAGGAACCTGGAGAAGCCGATGCAGAGGCCATGGAGGGTGCTGCTCACTGGCTTGTTCCTCATGGCTTGCTCAGCCTGCTTTCTTACAGAATCCAGGATCACCAGCCCAGCGATTACTTCACCCACAATAGGTTGAACCCTCTCCCATCAACCACTAATTAAGAAAGTGCCCTATAGTCTTGCACGACCTTATGGAGGCATTTTCTTAATTGAGAGTCGCTCCTCTCAGATGACTTTAGCTGTGTCAAACTGACATAAAAGTGTCCAGCACATACAGTTCCTAAAAATTGGAACTGAAATTTAAAAAAAAAAAATTTTTTTTTTTTTAAATTGAGGTACCAGCCGGGAAGTGGTGGCACACGCCTTTAATCCCAGCACTTGGGAGGCAGAGGCAGGCAGATTTCTGAGTTGGAGGCCAGCCTGGTCTACAGAATAAGCACCAGGACAGCCAGGGCTATACCCTGTCTTGAAAAACCAAAACAAAACAAACTGAGGTACCAGAGTCCAGTGAAGGATCCACTGCCCAAGGACGCATGAGGATCTGAGCTCCACACCACCAACCCGCCCACTGCATACAAGAAGCCAGATGTAGTGGCAAGCATTCCAAATTCCAGCACCAGGGAGAAAAAGACATGGTACTAGTGACAGAAAATACGGTTGCAGCATCTAAGCAACAATACCCAAGGTTGGCCTCGGGCCTTCAAATGCATGTGCATACACCTTCACAAAAAGGAAATGGTATTCAAACCTTGCAGTACAAAGTGTGTGTGTATTATTAGGTTCACAAAAGAAAGTAATAGTGCTATGCTTCTGCAACTGGGATCCAAAGGAGCCTTTTAGAACATGGGGAGAACGAGTGAGGGAGCACAACCAGCGAGAATCCCACCCTATTATATCAGCACCTGAACATGTTTACTTAACAGTAATGTTAAACCAGCAGTAAATGCATAAATGTCAACTGATACCAGGCAACTAGGCTGTGCCATTTCTAGGGATCTCAAGTTTGTTTGGGATTTGGTGCCTCTGGAAGACTAGAGAAAAAGCTGGGCAAGAAGAGGAAGGAATTAGAACTCAAGATGCTAACGACAACAGATCACAAAGCACTGTGGACAGCAAGGAAGCCTTCTTGCTCTCTCTCTAAACTAGGCGATTCTAGGGGCTCCTGCCAGGTTCTTGTTGAGAACAGTGCATGACCAACCACTCTTCCATACCCTGAGCTGCTGTGCCTCCTGGAAAACAATAGACGGCTTCCACAGCTTACAGAGCTGTTTCAAATACACCTCCTTCCCATGGGCCTCAAGTATGTATAAACATAAACGTGAATTTAAAAAACACACATAAAAAGAGATTTAGAGACTGACAGAAGCCAAGGGGGACAATCACAGCACTATCAGACCAGATTCCAGAGTCTACTGGGATCCCATAAGGAAAGAGTAAGTCCTGATTCTCCACCTACTAGGAAACAGGAAAGTGGTTCACAACGTGAAATGAAGAAAGCAGTGTCTTATACTGGAAACTGGAGAGCCAGGACCTAAGTACAAAAGGAGACTGGGAACTTAAACAGCCTCAGGCCAGTAAGAGACACAGGAGAGAATCCTTACTTAGGAGAGAATCTCGAGGTCCAAGGGTGACAGACTTGGATAACTGCTCTGTGGTAGTCCTGCTGACCTCCACCTCCTCTGCACTTCCAACCTCCAGCAAACCAATGCTACAACTATGATCTCTCCATTCCAATTTTTGGAAACCATTCTCTGAGGAGCAGCAGTGCGCCTCTTCACCAACCACGCTCGCTCATCCTGGAGAACTGTCTGGGTGGGAGCCCTAAAACAAGATCCCTCATGGGCAGTTCCACATCTTCCTGGCATTGTCCCGGGAGACCCGGCCTCCAGCAAGCAGAAGTCAAATTCTTATGACCATTCCTATCCTCTAGAAAGACAATCAGAACCAAGAAGGATGGCACATGCCTGTAATCCCAGCATTCAAGAAGTAGACGCAGAATGATCACCACAAATTCAAAGCCAGCTTGAGCTACCCAGAGAGAAATCCTAACTCAAAAGTCAAATCAAATTAAAAACCAACCAATCAACCAACCAACCAAAAGGACACCTAGAAACTGCTGTTTTCTCTCTAAAGAATAGAGCGGTGTAATTTAAAAACCAGTAGCTCCTTTCTCCCCTAATAGAAGAGTAAACTGTAAACTTAAATGAAAACAAGCTTTAAAAAGGAAAAGCAGGGCCAGAGAGATGAGCAGTTAAAAGCACTGGCTGCTTTTTCCAAAGGACCTAGATTCAATTCCTCACACCCACATGGCAGTTCACACACTTCTCTAACTCCAGTCCCAGGTAACCCAATGGCCCTTCTAGCCACCGTGGGCACAAGACAGTCATGTGGTATTCATATATGTGTGTATGTAAAACATCCTATGCATGTAAAATAAATAAGATTTTAAAAAGGAAAAAAGAAAAACATCACCAAAGGTGTAAGGCTAAGGAACAAGCAGGCCTCTACTATCCCTGCTCTCTGGATCTGGTGCTGCCAAACTGGAAGATAGGATAGAGACAACAGTGGTGCCCGCCGTGTGCGCAAGCCTCACGGCCCTTCAGGACCAGGTTCTAAGCACTAAGCTGAGGTCTGTAATGACCAAAACAAATGAGGCCTCAGGTTTGTGTCCCAACTGGGACACAAATACAATACAACTGTGTTGTGATGTAGACACTTACTCCTCTAATCATGGAGGGAACAAAACCAGAAAGGTTAAGTGTGCTGGAATGTAGGTACCATCTATCCAGGAAGCAGTCCTTGCTGTCAGCCAGCAGGTATGCAAATGACTAACCTAAGTAACAAAGACACAGGCAGATCTCTGTGGATTCAAGGCCAGCATGGTCTACCAAGTGAGTTCCAGGACAGCCAGCAGCCAGGGATAAGTAAAGAGAACTGTCTCAAAGTTAAAAGTCGACAGCTCAGCAGGAAGAGGCACCTGACATGGAACCTGTTGACCTGAGTCCCATCCCCAGAACCTACATGGTAGGAAGGACTTCCACAGACTGTACTGACTGCTCATGCACAGGACGGACGGATGGACACACACACAAAGAGAAGATATATAAATGCCTTCTTTAAAAAGCAGCACGGTTGGTGGTGATGGTGCACTCAGGAAGCAGAGGCAGGTGGATCTCTGTAAGTTTGAGGCCATCCTGGTCTACAGAATTCCACAACAGCCAAGGCTAGTCCTGAAATAGATAGACACAGATGGATGAATGGATGGACAGATGGACGATACAAATTTTAAGAGCTGGGGCCAGGAGATAGTGTAGCAGATTAACAACTTACGGTAGCAAGCCCAAAACAGTACTTTCACCTGAAATCCCAGCACCCCTAAGGTGAGACGGGAGGTGGAGGCAGAAGAATCACCAGAAGCTCACAGGCCAAACTGAAGCCTGCAGAGTAGTGGAAACAAGAAAATTCTACCTTAATCAGATAGAGGAAAGGAGAACCAACTCCTGAACTGCACTCTGACCTCCATATGCATGCAGAGCATCCATGCAGGTGCCCGTGCTTACACACACACAAAAGGAAATTCTTTAAGATGTTAAAAATGTGAATAACTTAAATCGAAGACAGCCTACACTATCAAGTAAACATTAAAATGAACAGTGGGCAGGTCAGTCAGGAATCCACATAGTAGAAATGGTTCCTGCAGCTGTTCTCTGACCTCCACGTGTACTGTGGCACATGTACATGGACATATACATACACAAAGAGAGCATGATGGGACACACCTTTAAGGCCAGTACTCAGGCCGGACGGTGGTGACACACGCCTTTAATCCCAGCACTTGGGAGGCAGAGGCAGGCAGATTTCTGAGTTGGAGGCCAGCCTGGTCTACAGAGTGAGTTCCAGGACAGCCAGGGCTACACAGAGAAACCTTGTCTAGAAAAAACAAAAACAAACAAACAAACAAACAAAAAAAACCAAAAACAACAACAACAAAAAAGGCCAGTACTCAGGACACAGAGGCAGGCCAGTTTCTGTAAATTTCAGGCCAACATGGTCTATGATCTACACAGCACTTTCCAGGGCAGCCAGGGCTACATATTGAGACCCTATTTCAAAAAACAAATACAACAACATCATCAAAAGACACAAGTACAGAGATGTCTGTTACAGGGAACTGTGTCTCACCACTGGAGTGTCAAACAAATCCCTGGGCTGGCAATGGGTTCTCAACATAGGGAAGTGCCAATTCTATAGTGACTGCCCCCAGTGTCCACAACCAGTAATAAGATGCACAACTGTGCTGAGTGAATTGCACATGGACCTTGAGGGCAAGTCATGAAAAGCAACTACTGGCACAGCAGAGCAGTGTGTACAGCAGCTTCACCAGATCCTGGTCCTGACTGAGTCCAGGCTTTTATCTGCTCAGCTAAGCTAGAGTTGTTAAGCAAGGCCATCTTAAGCAACCCTCACAACCCTTGGTGAACAGATACCAAACCAAGCCTTAAGCCTTGCTGGGGTCTGCTTGGGTCCTTTCCAGCAGGGAACTATTCTCCAGCTCACACTTGTCATTCTGCCTTTAGGCAAGCAGGGTCTTTCTGCAAACCTGCTGAGGTACAAGGTCTCTAGGTCTCATCTTACCTCTCCATCCTCTCATGGCCCCTTCTCTACATCCTCTATCCTGTCTCTGTCCTCACCCACACCTGACAGCTGCTTCTTACTTCTCCCTTACTGATACTAGCATCATCCGAGAACCAACTCATTAGAGGTTGACAGGTCACTAAGAGTCCCTCCACTCATCTGACAAGCTGCAGAAGCCACTGACTGAACATCTGCAGTCTCTCTCCAGTTTTCTCTGACTTACAGAACAAGTCTCTAAATATGACCCTACTAAATACGATCTTCAAGTCAAACGCGATCACCAGCCGCTGCACACACATCTGTACTGTTCCAGCCATAGTCAAGTCTGGCTACATCATGAAGCACTGCAGAGAGCCAGTTAAATCAGTCTGAGATGGGAATAGGGGTCACTTTTCTTAACAAGGATAATTTATTTTGCATATTAAATAGATGGGGCAGCAAACATGGTGATACACACCTGTAATCCCACCCCCAGAAAAGGCAAGGCAGGAAAATCACAGAGTAAGGACACTGGCCTAAGCTATACAGTGAGACCATCTCAAAAAAATTACTTTTAGGCAACAATAAAATCAATTCTGTTTATGATGGCCATCAGTCTAAACTCTGATTAAAATTATGGACTTGGGGCTGAAGAGGTAGCTTGGCAGCTAAAAGTACGGGATGCAGAGGACCTGGGTTTGGGTCTCACACAGCAGCTCACAATGTCTGTAACCGAGTTCCAAGGGATTCAACACCCTCTTCCAGCCTCTGACGACACTAGGCATGCCTGTGGTACAGACACGTGAGAGTAAAACACTCATATAGATAAAATTAATTACATAACTGACATCTTCAAAGTATAAAAACAACCATTAAGCTGGGCATGGTAGTACATGTCTTTAATCCCAGCATTCAGGAGGCACTCAGTGAGTTCCAGGCCAATGTAGAAAGACTGTCTCACATACATACATACATGCATGCGTACATACATACATACGTGAATGAATGAGCGAGATGCTTATGTGAGGGCTGAGGATGGGAGCTGGAATAGCTAGCTCAGTGGTTAGGAGAATGTACTGCTGTTGGAGAAGATCTGAGTTTGGTTCCCAACACCCGGTCAACTCACAACCACTGTAACTCCAGCTCTGAAGGACCTGGCGTCATCCATACCCACATACTTATGTGTATCTTAAAAAGAAAAGAGTTTTACAAGTTGCTTATTTTTGAAAACAAAATTTGCTAATTTTGATGTTATATTTAAGTTCGCTACCATGACAACAGGAACAAACCCAAACTTTCTGGTCCCACTGATTTCTTTTATCCATTTTGTTTTTCGAAACAAGGGTTTCTCTGTGTGGCCCTGGCTGTCCTGAAACTCATTCTGTAGACCAGGCTGTCCTTGAACTCAGAGATCCACCTGCCTCTGCTCCTGAGTGCTGGGATTACAGGTGTGCAACACCACTGCCTGGTTACCCACTAGGTTCTTAGAACTTTAATCTTAGGCACTAAACTCAGTCATTGGATAGCGAAGGGCCCCGTACTCTAAGAAGGCTTTCTTCACTGACTGTATAGTACTTTTCTGTTGCTGTGATGAAATACCATGCAGAAGAAGTCTTACAAAAAAGTTTATTTTGGCATATCTTTATCTAGAGGGATAAATATTCATTTTGGTGGAAGGCATAGTAACAAGCAGCAGAAGCAGGAAGCTAAGAGATCAGATCTTGAACCGTGAGTTTGAAGGGGCGGCGGGGGAGGGGGGCCCCAAAACAAAACAAAACTAGGAGAGGCTTTTTATTTGAAAAGCCTACCCTCGTGACATATTCCTGCAAGGCACACTTCCTAAGCTTCCTCAAACAGCACACCAACTGGAAACCAAATATTCAACTATCTGAGCCTACGGGGTGGGGGGACATTTTCACTCAAGTGAAAGCAATGTTTCGACTGGCGGTGGTGGCGCACGCCTTTAATCCCAGCACTTGGGAGGCAGAGGCAGGCGGATTTCTGAGTTTGAGGCCAGCCTGGCCTGCAGAGTGAGTTCCAGGACAGCCAGGGCTACACAGAGAAACTCTTGTCTCTAAAAACAAAACAAAACAAAACAAAACAAAAAAAAAAAAGAAAGAAAGAAAAAAAAAGAAAGAAAGTAATGTTTCACCAAGTCCAGACAAACCCACACCTGCACTTGCACACCCTCCTCTCTAAGATCCTTCCCCAGCCTGGATTGCATCTTGGCTGATATGCATAATATGATATACATACTTGGCTGAGTATGCAAAGACAGGGATCTATAGAATCATGTAGATTTTTGTTTTTGAAAATATACATGCCAGGCTGGAGAGATGGCTCAGTGGTTAGGAGCACTGACTGTTCTTCCAGAGGTCCTGAGATCGATTCCTAGCAACCACATGGTGGCTCACAACCATCTGTAATGGGATCTGATGCCCTCTTCTGGTGTGTCTGAGGACAGCTACAATGTACTCATATACATAAAATAAATAAAACTAAAAAAGAGAGAAAAGAAAGTACAGATGCCCCCGTTGTCATGTATACTGAGTCCCAAGTCCACATCCACAGCGGGCACTGGGCTCACCAGCTACTGCAAAGATATCTGTACTGTTCCAGCCATAGTTACTAAAGATGCTCACCAAAGCTAGGGTAGCCCTACCCAAATAGGTATGCCAGCTCCATAGAGTATATACTGTTTCGATGAACTAATCACACTTTAAACCACAACTATTGTATTTCATATCCTTCCAAATTACCTTTGAATTCTGTTTTCTTAGGCAGGGTGGCACTTGTAGACCTGGCTAGCCTAGAACTCAAGAGATCCTCCTGCCTCCTCCTCCCAAATGTTGGGTGGGATTAAAGACATATACTAAGATGATAGCACTTCTTTGAATTTTTAAAGTAAACTACAAAATGCAAACATATAAAAACTGGAACTAGGATAAAATCATGATGGTTGAAATACAAGACCAACCAGCAGGGCGGTGGTACACACCCTTAATCCCAGCACTCTGGAGGCAGAGGTAGGCAGATCTCTGTTCAGTTCAAGGCCAGCCTGGTCTACAGAACCAGAGATAGTTCCGGGTCGCCAAGGGCTACACAGAGATACCCTGTCTCCAAAATCAAAACAAAACAAATACAAGGCCAGCCATAGACAGAATGCTTCCAAGCAGAGTGAGTCAGTCATGGTAGCTTATAGATCCCAGCACTCAGGGTTAGTGGATGCTGGACAGCGGTGGCACACGTTTACTCCCAGCACTGGGGAGATCTGAGTGAAGCCAGCCTGGTCTACAGATCAAGTTCCAAGGCAGCAGGGCTACACAGAGAAACCATCTCCAGAGGAAAAGAAAAAGCTGGGGTGGGAGACTGAACAAAAAGTTCAAGGCCAAGTTTACCTAGACTACTGAGGAAGCAATGTATCTGGAAACAAAATAACAAGAGTATTCACACCAGCTGTACCATATACCAGTTCCTAGGTGGAGGCAGTAAGGTCTCCAGTTCAAGGTCACCTTGTCATAGTTAGACTATCTCAAAAGTATTTCAGCCTCGGCATAATTCTTCCATTATACACTCTTTTACGTGTGTGTGCCAGTACCTATTTGTTTGTTTAAACTTAGAAAGATTTTGGGTGGCCACAGTGTTGGTTCTGTGGTTAAGAGCATTGGCTATTCTTCCAAAGGACCCAGGTTCAATTCCCAAGACCCACATGGTGGCTCAAAACTGTGTAACTCCAGCTCCAAAGAATCCAAAATCCTCTTCTGGCCTGTTCAGGCACCAGGCACACATGTGGTGCACAGGCACACACTGGGAGCTGGACAGATGGCTCCTCAGTTAAGGACATGTGCTGCTTCAGAAGAGCTAAGCTTGGCTCCCAGCACCTATGTCCAGTGGTTCGTAACTACCTTTAACTTCAGCTACAGAAGGAGCCTGCAATGCCTCTGACAACTACTTCACATGTACATACCAACACAGACACACACTCATGAGTTTTAACCTAAGGTTTTAATTTAATTTGAAATTTAAAAAATAACAATAAGAAATAACTTATAGGCCAGCAAGACGGCTTACTGGTAAAGTCTCATGCTGCCACATCTGATGATCTGAGTCTGATACCCAGGACCCACACAGCAGAAAGAACTGACTCCAGCAAGTTGTCCTCTGGCCTCCACATGTGTACTGTAGCGAATGCAAGCAAGGCACAGGTATAAGCAAATGTAATTTTACTCATTATTTTATTTAGTTAGAGGCAAGGGTTAGCCTTGGCTGGCCTGGAATTCTCTATGTAGACCAGACTGTCCCTGAACTCATGGAGATCCACCTGACTCTGCCTCCTAAGTGCTGGAATTAAAGGTCTATACCACTAAACCTGGCAACAAATGTAATTTTAAACTTTTCTATTTTATGTGTATGAGTATTTGCCCACCCGTATGTCTGTGTACTCTGTGCATGCATGGTGATCACAGCATTCAGAAGAGGGTGTCTGACGCCTAAAGCTGCAGTTACAAGCGGTTTTGAGCTGCAGTGTGGATGCTGCGAACTGCAGACACGTCCTCTGCAAGAGCAACAAGTGCTATTAACCAGACTGTTAATATTTTAAAATAAATAGATAAACAAATAAGTGAACTTTGTAGGCAAGCACAGTGGTGCATACTGGAACACCCTCCCAATTCCAAGAAATATGGAATACACACACATCAAACCTAAGTTAAAACCACAGCTTTTACCATTATCTCCAAAAACTGAAGGCAATTAAAAACTTCAGTCTGTGGCAAAAGCTACACTAGCAATGATCTAGAAAGGAACCCTGAGTAATAATTAGCATTTCCTGGAGAGCAAGGTTGTTTTTCAAGCACAGAAAATGTAAGTTTATCCAACCACAGAACCAAACTGAAATTGTTGTGTACCATGATTGGCAGTTCCCTATGAGGCTCCCTTGTCACTCTACACAATCTTGTAATTATTCCTTAAAAAACCAAACACTCTTTGTTCTGTCTTGCTGTTGTTGTTTTATGAGACAGGGTCTCACCATGCAACCCAATCTGGTCTAGAGTTTACTACACAGTCCAACCTAGCCTGGAACTCAAATTTCTTCTGTCTCAGCCTCCAGGGTGCTGGAATTACAGGTTGAAAGCACTACATCTGACTAAAGATGCTTCTTAAAAATTACTTTGCTGAAATTAGTATCCAGTTTTCCCATATTTCTAAGTTTCTGGACAGGCTTTTAACCCTTCATGTATAGAGTTTTCAATATTTAGGCTGAAAAACACCAGGGAAAGAGAACTGTTAGGCTGAAGAGGCTACCTCCAAAATATCTTGCCACTGAAACGTGAACAACAAAAAAAAAGGTAACAGGTATCTAGTCTTCATTTTAGATAGGTATTTTAGTCCAGGGCAGTTTTCCCACACACTGCTTAACCTCTCCCTTAGGTGCTTCCTCCCTGAAGGTTAGGCACAGAGCACCCGTAAAACTTCCACCCACTAAGGCTAGTGACGATGGCAGGGAGGGCAGAGGGTCGATGGCAGAAATGATGGTCTGTGTTCTGAGAGTCCCGTGTCAGGCTGGACAAAGGGCCGTGGGCTAGAATACCGGTGCCTGGGACCCGGCAGTCCGGGGGGGGGGGGGGGGGGGGTTGGGCAGACATGAGTGGGCCAGCAGGTTAAATACTCCGGGTGGAGCGCTGGGGGCTGTGGTCCCAGTTCTGGTAGCGGGCATTAAACTAGGGTAGGTCAGAATCAGTCAGGTCTCGGTTATGGGTGGCGAATGGGTCACGGTGGTGAGTCTAGCATTCCTGGCTCCTGGATAGCGGATCAGGATGCCTCCCTGATGGTGACCAGAAGGTCTGGTTCAGGGTCTGACACTGCTCATAGGTAGCTGACGTGGGTCTTCTGAGTCCTGCCAGATGATGGGCAGTGGGTGTGGGTCCCGCCCCTCCCTGGGGGTGGCTGCTGTGGGCCGGGGTCCCTCCCTGCTCGTGGGTAACACCGTGGGTCAGGTCCAGGCCGCAGCCCCCGCCCGCCACTCACACGCGCGGCAGCTGCAGCGGCGGCGCCCCACGCCGCTGGAACACCCCGTCCACGAACACGCCGTTCTTGCCGAGACAGCGCAGGTAGAAGTCGCCGCCCGCGTCCGGCCGGGGCTGCGCGGGTTCCGGGGCGGCCGCGCTATGGCCGCCGCCCGGGGGCGTGAAGATCTCCAGGTGGCGCCGCGAGATGAAGCTCGAGTGGCCCATGCTCACATCTACGGAGCCCTGCGACGAGTTGCGCCCGATGGTCACCGAACGCTTCTTCATGAGGTACTCGAACTCGCGGCCTTCGAGCCGCGCCACGGCCCAGCCGCCCGGCGGGGATCCGCCGCCCCCGGCCCCGCCGCCCGCGGGAGGGGCGCCCGCGCCCGAGAGCGCCGCCGCGGCCGCCATCGCCTGCGAGGCCTGGCCGATCCGCGCGGGCGCCCTAGCGGGCCGAGGCCCGGGCGCGGTCGTGGGCCGCGCGAGCCGAGCACGGTCGCGGAGACCGCCGGCCGGCGAGGAGAGCTGCGAGGGCGGGAGCTCGCACGGCCGCGCGCCGGCCCTACGACGGACGGGCACGCCGGCCAATGGGCGCGGCGCACGCAGTGGGGCTACCGCGGCCAGCCAATGGGAAGCTGCGCCGCCGAGCGCCCGCACGTCCGGCGTCGTCGCGCGACGCAGGTTGGCCGCGGCGGCGCGGAAAACCCGGGGCGGAGTGAGGAGTTGGCGTGGGGCCGCGCGCGTTCGCGGAGTGAGCGGGGGTCCAAGGTCATGACGGGCGCCAAGTGCGCCCCGGGAGCCGCTGTCCACTCTCACACTCCGCCCTAGGCTGCGTAGAAACAGGCACGCCGCTCGGGAACCTGCCGCATTGACCGGTGTGTCACAGCACGGGGTTGTAACAGAAATTACCCCAGAATACGTACAGTTCTGCACTCAGTAATTCATAGCAAGGGCTGCAAATCTGAGCGTTTTGCCAATCTCTCTGTCTCTCTGTCTCTCTCTCTGTCTCTCTCACACACACACACACACACACATACACAGAGAGAGAGGAGACTCCATCTCTCCCATTAATAAAGAAACCACTACGGGGGGCTCGTGGGAAGAGCAGAGCTATGAGTGCCAACACAGAGGTGAAGCCGAGACCCCTAGTGTCTTTCCCCAGGACCGAAGGGCAGTGGATGCACCTGCTTTAGCTCTGCTAAGAGAGGCACGTGGTCATAAAGAACGTCACACCAATATGGTGGCCCCTGGGTGCAGGCAATGGGACGCAGTGTTCTCTCACTGATGCACAAAAGGAGTACAGGTCAGGGAGAGTGGAAAGGCTGAGAGAGGTAAGATGGACATTCTAGCCAAGAGCTTCTAGAGGGCCCAAACTAGAGGCATCGGAACATTTTGCATCTTAATTCATTCTATGTGTCTGAACTTACAATAAATTCAATGGAAATTAATGTGTCTTTATAACATTTACATATCTTATTTGACATATATGTGTAATTACAGTATAAATTCCTGAGGGTTCAAGCTGCTTTGTACTATAAATATGGCAGAGAGCCATTTCATTAATTATTAATTTGAGGCATTGTAGGTGATGTAGAGATAACTATGGAAATGATAACTTGGTAAATATCTAGAGACAAAACACAGTCAAAGGAAAAAGCACGGTCAAGAGCAAGAAATGTTTTTCCATTACTATTGACACTGGTGTTGTCCTGAGCTCTTGTTCTAATACATGTTTGAGCCTAGGGCAGGTTTGAGGCTCTGCCATGTGCTTCTAGCATCTATCTATAACAGGGCTTAGTCTAACTTTTTACATCTGGCTATCCAGGTATATAAAGTAAACATACAAAGCAAACACTTGTGCTGCTTTGTTTGGCTTTTATGGTTGGTTTAGGTGTTTTGTGTGGGGAGGGAAAGACAGTCATATATAGCCCTGATTGGCCTGGAACTTACTATATAAGCCGAAATCATCTAGAACTCATAGAGACCCACCTACCTCTGCCTCCCAAGTGTTGGGATTAGATGCATGAGCCACCATATCTGGCCAAATCAAACACACAATAAAGATATTTATTTTAAAGCAGTTCTTCAATGTACATGTAAACTTAACAATTTATTACAGATGAAAACTACTCTGTATACTAATAGGATGCATGTGCTTGTCTGTTCCTATGTATTACAGTAGAGTGTATGTGTCCCACTGTGGGACATGTAGACACCAGGGATTGATGTCAAGATGTCTGCCTCAATGGCTTTTCTTCCTGTCTTTTTCTGAGACCTGGAGTTCACTGTTTTGGCAAGGCTGGCTGACCAATGAGACCCCAGGATCCACTTGCACATCCTCCTATGCCGCATTCCCACCGGCTGAATATTTGATCCTGTAGAATATAGAGCATCTTTGATGTTTTCAGAGTTGATCCATATGTTTGTTTGTTGTTTGGTTTGAGACAGAGTCTCACTATATAGCCTCGACTGGCCTAGAACTTAATATGTAGACTACCAGGCTGGCCTGGAACTCAGGAGTTACCTTCCTATGTATCCCAAGTACTTTGATATAATTTATACTCCAGCAAATTTTGATTTTATGATTATCAATGTTAAGAACACTGATTTATATAAACACACAGCTACAAAATAGCAGAAGTGTGTTTAAAATCATTTCAATAGTTGGCAAGCATTTCTCCAAAATAAATGTAAACAAAAATCATGATACCAATTGGAGGGAGTAAAATTATTAACATGACTGACATTATAAAGAGCTGGCGATGACATGAAGCAACTTAGACTAGAAACTGGTGAGGCACCATGAGAGATGGTTTGTCTCCTTCTTTCCTTCCTTTTGAAGTACCATGTACCCCAGGCTCACCCTGAAAGTTCTGAGGATGACCTTGAACTTCTGACCCTAACAGCAACCCCCATTTGGTGGGATAAAAGGCACTTGCCATGGTGTTCATATGGTGTTCAGGATAGAGCCAGGACCTTGTACATGATAGACAAGGAAAATACATCTGATTTTTTATGAATTTCGCAAATGAATAATATGTTCTATCTTGAATTTTTAAAAATATTCTAGGTTTTGCCTTTTGCAAGGGAGGGGGGATAGGTTTCTTTGTATAGCCTTGGCTGTCCTGGAACTCCCTCTGTAGATCAGGCTGGTCTTGAACTCAGAGATCTGCCTACCTCTGCCTGCAGTGCTGGTATTAAGGTTTAAAAATTTTTTGTATCCTTTGTGCATATGGATACTGCAGAGGCCAGAAGAGGGCATCAGATCCTCTAAAGTTAAAGGTGGCAGAAGCCAGAAGAGGGTATCAGATCCTCTAACTTAAAGGCGGTTAAGTCACCTGATGTAGGTCCTGGGAACCAAATGCGGGTCCTCTAGAAGAGCAGCAAGCATACTTAAGTGCTGAGCGATCTCTACATCCACCTCGGCCCTGAATTTAGTCAGGGTTTGAAAGGGAATAACACTAGACATGGTGGCTCATGACTCTAACCCCAGCACTTGGGAGGTGATGGAGGCAGGAGAATCCATTTACAGAAAGCCCTGGCTAAGTGTGACCATATCTCAGAATGAAGCAGAGGGAGTTAAAGGGAAAGGACATGGGAGAGGGAGACTTAAGTGTGGCTGGATGTAGTCTACAACTGTCCCCAAAACACGGAAGTCTGAAGAAAGGAAGCAGGAAGGCAGGCAGAGGGAAACAGAGTTCTTGTTTTGTTTTCTGAGATGGTTTCTCCATCATTTATTTCTGGCTAGTCTGAGACTCACTATGTAGAGTAGGCTGGCCTCCAACTAAGACATCCATCTGTCTCTACCTCATGAGTGCTGTGATCAAAGTTCTGTGCTCTCATATCTGTGTGAAAAAGTATGATTCTGAGACTTCATTGAATCTCCGCCATCAGTGACATGAGCCTGTAGTCACATTTGCTGGGCTGGCTGAGACAAGTGAATCCCATAAGCCATGGTTCAGGGACCAGGCTGTTTCTGTAGGGGGGAGAGTGAAAGGGAGAGACGGGGAGGGAGAGAAGAGAGAAAGCAGAGGGGAGGAGGGTGGGTAAGGGAGAAGGAGAGCTGGGGACAGAGCTCAGTAAGCAGAGTGCCAGCTTAGTATCCCCCAGCTCTGCATGCCGTCCCACCACTGTAAAAACAGAGCATGGTGGCGAATCTGTAATCCTAGCACTTGGGAAGTAGAGGCAGGAGGATCAAGGTGGAAAGTTCAAGGCCAGCCCAGGCTACAAAGTGAGCTGAAAACTTGGATGACTTAGTGAGACTCTGTCTCAGAATAAGAGAGCAAGAGAAAGGGGTTGTGTGTGCACTCGAGATATGGCTCAGTTGTAGTTTCTGCCTAGTACATGCCATACCCAAGTCCTATTCTCAGCAGTAGACAGGCAGGCACATGTGCGCACACACACACACACACACACACACACACACACACAAGATACGGTGCTTTATGAACAGCGAGATGTGAGGTGTCTTCTCTGACATAATGGACTGACTGCACTCTCTCAAATGGTAAACCAGAGTAAATTCTTCAGGCAATTTCCCATCTGTAGATGCAGAAGGGAACCCACACATAGTATGCCAAATGGAAAGGAAGCCACATTCCCTGCACTTCCAGCCAGCTGTGCCCCTCAGGTGAGTGATGTGCCCAGGGCAGCACCTACAACTTAGCTGCCAGCTGCAACCCCAACTCCTGTAGTTGGCTCACGTGTGATGCACCTGGAAAGTCCACATGCCAACCAGTAATGGATAAGGCACACACTGAGTCAAATCAGTATCACCATACTTCCATTGTGATGTAGAAACAGAAAGGCACTTGCAGTCTTGAAGAGCCCACGGGGCCACAGCCTGGCATCGATGAGACAGAAGGCCTACATCTCATATCTTAGCATCCAGCCTCGCTCGGTTGCTATTGTGGATGGTGCCATGAAGTTTGCAGGAAGTCAATCCCTTCCCACACTGACTCCCAGTGTTCCAAGCCTTCTCCTGACCTATCAGAAAAAGGTAGAATCACTCAGGCTGGGGCATAGTGGGGGAGGCAAATTGCAGGGTGTAGTCCAGGATAGTAGAACACCTGACTCCTTCAACTCCACACTCAAGACCCCGTTGCATTGTTTATTCCATAACCAATTACTTTGGGAATAGATACCCAGGCATATAGACTAAAAGCAAAAAAAAAAAAAATCATAATTTATAACAGTAGTTCTCAACCTTCCTATGCTGCGACACTTTAATATAGTTTCTCCTGTTGTGGTAAACCCCCCCCCCCCAAACAATTATAAAATTATTCTGTTGCTGCTTCATAACTGTAGTATCTCTACTGTTATGAATTGTAATGTGATATGTGACCCCTTTGTAGGGGTCACAACCCACAGGTTGAGAACCACTGGTTTACAACAACATATCCAGTTATGTTCCTAGACAGACTCACAGGAGTAACAAAACATAAGCCAGAGCTGACAATACTGAGGGCCAAGGTAGTCACATACTGAGCAAAATTCAGGGGCTTCATCAAACCCCTTTATCTCCTGGATGGACTCTAGAATGCGTCACATGATTCTGTGAGTCCCACCATTGGGCAGCTATTTCTGTGTGGACATACCGATTCCCCTAAGGCATGCTCATACTAGCAGTAGTGAGGGCTGAAGGGATGCTGTCCCAGATCAGTGGGCTTTGTGGAGAAGAGGGGCACTCCAGGCCTGTTCATGTGAGAAGGCACTGGGGAGTGTGTAGAGGAAGCTGGACATTACAAAGCTGTGTCACCCATTCCAGGGACCATGGAGCCTCAGCTTCATCTTCCTGCCCCACAGCAGTAGCCAGTGAGCTGCACCTACCTTAGAGCCCCAAAGCCTTGGTGGGCTACCCTCTTAATTCTCTACTTATTTCTTTTTAAATATAAATTGCATCAAATGCAGGGCATAATGCATGCCATCCTTGGCAGCCTTTCTTCTGAGGTGAGTCTAACTCAAAGCTACTATCAGGTCAAGTAAAAGAATGACTCATGCACACCAGTGCCCAGCTTGCCAAGTCTGCTGGCCTTCGGTGACTATGAAGAATATGGCTCACTGTTACAAGGACTTAAAACTACTGTAATGTTCTTTATGGTTATTTGGGGGTGTGGTCTCAGTGTTACATGTGTATACCATGGTGCCTGTGAGGATAACTTGTGGGCATGGTCTCTCCGTCCACCATGTGGGTTCCACAGATCAAACTAAGGCTGGTACCAGTGAGCCATCTTGCTGGCCCCAGAATTCAAAATTATTTTAAAAACTGTATACAAGTAAAAGAGCCAAATTGGGCCAGAAGCCTGGGCCTCTATAAAGGCCATAGTTATCCACTATGCAACAGCCTGGCCCTTGCTTACGTCTCCATTTCTGCAGCAATAATCTTAGGCTCCTGGATCACAACCCCAGGGTCTGATTCTTTAAGAACACATTTTGAACTTTTTTTTTTAAACCTGTAAATCAGGGGTATGTCCCTGGCCTCTTTGGGATCTTTCTCACAATCTTGGGATAAAAGGATAGGCAGAGAGGGAAAATGCTTCTCCCATGTGCAAACATTCCTCTCCCTCACACACTACAAAGATAGCACCGTGGAACTGCGTGTCCTGGAGTGCTGGCACAGCTGCAGTGACCCGTTGTTTCTTGAAGCACCCACCACTCTCCACTCAGAGCTGTCCCCTCCTGCCCTTCAGGCTTTGTCACCACTTGATATCCAGGCTGTCTGTGCAGGGCTCCAAGCTCCGGTAGCTGGTGTGCAGCACCTCCTGGACTTTGGGGGATTCGGTACCCTCCAGCCACTCCTGGTACAACTGCTGCACGTGGGCACTGCTCTCTGGGGGCCGCACGGGGATGCCGGAGTAGATCCCTTCCATCTGCTGCAGTAGTGCACGGTCTGTGTGGCCATCCTCAGCCTGCGCCTGGCCTCTGCCATTTAAGCATCCTGAAAGACACACAGGTGGGCCTCTTCTTCCCTGTGGGCGGGCTGTTAAGAGAGCTTTACCTCGGGCACACAGCTGGAGGCAGGTCAAGCATGGAATAGGCAGCACTGTGTGGCTTGAGACTGTTACTGGGGCTCACAGGATTGTCATGGAGCCTGCCCGGGAGGAGAGCCCTGGGTGTTCTCACCATATGCACTACCGGTAAACTGGTCTTACCTAAAGAGCACAGAATGGCCTACAGGCTACAAGCACATTGGCTTGCACACTCTGTTGTCAGTGTGCAGACCCAACAAGGCTGGATTAGGGCTGAGTGAGGTCTATGAGCTCTACATAAACCCACACTTCCCAGTCATATGGTCTGAGTATGTGTCGCCTCTGTCAGTACAACCTGCAGATGACACCTTGATGTTCCAAATGCCATTAAGGGCATAGCGGTGGGAGCAGCTTGGCAGTAGAGTGTGTATCTAGTGTGTTCGAAATGCTAGTCTCCAATCCTAGCATCAAGACTTTCATTTAAAAGAACCAGGAGATAGGCTGGGAATATAGCTCAGTGGAAGAGCACTTACCGACCACATACAATGCCTTGAGTTCAGAATCCAGCACCAGGAAAAACAAAACAAACAAACAAACAAACAAACAAACCAAAAAGCCGCAGCAGGAACGAATTCCCACCTGGTTAGACCTACCTAGCCTCCACTGGTCCAAGCCGCCTAGCAGCTGGACTGTTGATGTGCACCCTTTCAGTGGGTGTGACCCTACTTCCTCTCTTTTCCAGGCCTATACAGTTTTTCCCAGAAAGTAAGATGAGCCTCCAAGAGGCTCCATTTTGTCTCTACCTACTGTAGCACAAGCTCTAATACAGCATCTGCCTTGCTGAGCCTCAGGAAAAGTAGATGGCCCCTGCTTTCATCCCCTCTTCTAAATGCTGGATACTAACCACTTCCCTCTAGAAGATCCCTGAGGACATGGGCTAGAAATACAAGCCTCTCCTCTGTCAGACTCTTCATGGATCCTTTCTTCATTTCTGACTATTGTCAGAAACTGCCTGGCTCCTTCTGGGCCTTTCTGAGAACTCTAGTGTCCTACTTGAGTATTTTTCATTACCCCAAGCTCAGGATGACCTAGACATTCCTGATCTTGAGATAGCTCCTCATACCCAGGGGTGCAGAGGGACTATTTCAGATGGCTCCCTTCACTCTCCAGTACTTACACCTACTGTATGAGCAGGAGATTCAGGCACTAGGTCCTGTCCTCACTCTGGCCTGCTCTCATTGTCTCCCCATCCTAGCTGGGAACTTTCCTAATTTGCCTGGGTCAATTTTCCTCTGCAGCATGGGGAACCCTTAGACAGCAAGTAACATCTGCCCTTTCCTGCGGCCACCGTGCATGCTTCAGCTTCTACTCCTAGTAGACCCGTGTACTGACTCCATGTCAGTGACCTGAGAAGCTGGTTCCCATCTGCTATCAGTTGGGGTTTGCATATGGCACCTACAAGAGAAGGTCTCAGGATACAACTAGCTACTTCTCACATGACAATTGAGGGAAGGGAGCCTTCATGGCTGAGGATGGCATGACATGGTTACTTTTGGGCAGGCTGTCAGTGGGCCTGCTGAACCCCTTACCTCTGGGACACGCGAGGACCTCCACAAAGTGGTATGGGAGCTTGCCCTTCTTGAGCTTCAGGACCATGTTCTGGATGTTGCGGAAGCCGTATGCTGCAGCAAAGCGCAGTAAGACCTCCCCATTCTTCTCAAGGGTAACCTCATGGAAGTCTTTGTTTCTATAAACCAATAAAACTTACTTCAATGGCCAATGACCTAAAGATCACTCCTATCAGTCTGAGGTACAGTCTCATCACATAGCCCAGGCCGACTCTGAGCTCACAGTCCTCCCTCGGGCTCCCCAGTGCTAGGTTTAGTATATCTGCCCACTTAAGTTTCAAATGTCACCAAGATAATGTCAATGGAAAGACACACAACAGGCCTGTCTGTTGTAACCAGTACTGGTTTCCCCACGGAACAGCCACGGCTGAGCAGGTGAGTACACCATATACCTCAGGCACACCACCCATGCTGCACTAGCATCACACCCCAACTCTGGCTGATCTGTCAGCGCTGCCCCTGGTGCTAGATATGCTGGCTCCAACCTCAGTGCACGGTAGGTGATCTCCTCCACGTGCTCGCCAAACAACTCCTTGGCTGCATGTCTGAAGACGTGAGCCAGATGCCCATCAGAGCTCACTCCATCATGACGCTGGACCGCTACCTCCTTCACATCTCCAAACCTCAAAAGAGAGGACAAAACCTTCATTGGGCTGATGAAGAGGCAGCAAGCACTGACCCAGGTTTTATAGGAACAGAATCCAGGGAGTCACTTAGAGGACTAAGTCACTTTTAAACTTGGGGAGCCATGTGGGTGCTGAAAACCAAATCTGGGTCCTCTGAAAGAGCAGTAAGCAATCTTAACCACTGAGTCATCTCTACAGCCCCCAAAAGCACATTCTTCTTAATGAGTTCTAATGAACAATATCAAATGTCATTTTGCATCTAGCCCAAGATTGCAAATGGGGCTATTTCACTGGGTTCACTTGTTTCTTTGTGTGTAGCTATAAATGTACTCAGGGCAGGGTGACGAGTGACTTAAGCACGTGCTTAACTATGTCCAGGTTGTCACAGTGAGTTCCCTTGGTCACCCTAGGTCGTCAGGTAGTCTCTGACAGCAGGTGCTCCAGACTTACTCACCTCACCTCCCATAGAGGGGGACAAATGTAGCACCCAGGCTATCAGTTGGGCACTTGGTCTTTGCAATATACTTTGAATGGGACCCAGGATGCAGCAAGAGCCAAAGTCCTGGCTGGGCATTGGAGTCACCATGGGAAAAAAGAAACCCAACAGCTGTGTTCTTAATGAAGAGAGACTGGAGGGAGCCACTGCGTTAGGTGTGGAGCTCCGCTCCACACAGCTTCTATGCTTGCCTTCCTCCCTGAAGGAAACAGTATGGCCATCACTCGAGGAAGCCCCCGAGCCCCTGGCAGTACTAGAGAACAGTGTTCTCCTCCAGGATCCTGCCTGAATCCATTTCAAGGGCCAGGTTGGTAAGGCTGTAGGAACCTGTCAGCACTCACACGATCTAATCAGGGCAGCTCTGGGGCCTGCAAGGCTCACCAGAGGCCCCTCCCAACTTACAAAGACGCCACTTACAAAGTATCCACAGCAATGTCTTTCACCGAGAGGTCACTTTGCTCCATTATCTGAGCAATTTCACCTGGAAAAAAAAAAGAGGCATGAGTCACAGACAGGAAGACAGGTGGCCAAGGGCTCTGGGTCAGGCTTTGCTTCTCCCCGAGATTCTGCATTAGGAGCCTGGGACCCCTCCTTGCTATATAATCTATTCCATGTAGCAGGAGCCCTTCACCAGGATAAAGTAATGCTAACATCAAAAAACACTAAAAGGATGTGAAAACAGAATTTCTCCTTTGGGCCCTGAACTGAGGCAATTCTGTACCTGCTTCATGTTCCTTGAAGTGGAAGCCTGCGTGTGTCCACACTGCTCTGTTGTGTGGACACTGTGCTGATTGACAACTGCTCGTAACCAGAGGCACTTTCTATATTACCTTCTTTCTACAAAAGGGTTCCCAAGAAAAGCCCCCATCAGAGTTCCCTAGAGAACAGTGAGACACCAGGTACCACGAGACATTGAGAACATACAGCTTACACAGCTTACGTTCTCAATGTGGTTCTAAGATAGTCCGTCCCCGTGAAGGTTTTTATTCCATCAATATGAGTAGAGACCCTGGGCCCCCTGGTCAGGAAGCATAGAACAGCACCTTTAACCATCTTGCCCTCCCTGCAACACTGTCCCACCTTGGGGAAGAATCTTTCCATGTGTCAAAGCTAGACTCCCAAGACAGGGAGGAAGAGAGCCCCTGATCTTTAAGGTCATCCTGACAGATAGTAAGGACACGTGAACCTAGTCTGAACACCTTCAAGAATCAGTTTTCAGAGTCTAACTCAAGTAGATGAGCCTGGATCCTAACACGCTCCCAACAAATGCTCTTGGGCTTCTTTCCGAAAAGCTCCCGGGACACCAATGGATAATTTCCATTCCCAACCAAATCTGCCACATTCTCCAAGTCAGTGGTTCTCAACCTTTTTGATGCAATGACCCTTTAATACAGTTCCTCATGCTGTGGTGACCCCAAACCATAATATTACTTTCCTTACTACTTCATAACTATAATTTTGCTACTGTTATGAGGTGTAATGTAAATATCTGATGTGTGACCCCTATAGGGATCCTGCATGACCCACAGGTTGAGCATTGCTGCTCTAAGGCATAGCATCTGAAAAGTGTTACCAACGGGGCCACCAAATACAGTATCACTAGAGTACAGTTGAATTCCTCACGTTATTCAGCATAAAAACATTCTTTGTGTCCAGTAGTGTATTGGTTTTCTCACATGTGGAAAAGCAAGGAGGGTCCCTGCAGGGTTTATAGCAGGCAGAGAAACGATCTGCCAAAGACAAGAATGAAACTCAATTCAGGGCTGAGACTTGAGAGTCTGACCACCAGTTCATTTATTTTAGTATACTTAAGCACAGCATGATTTCAAAAAAAAAAAAAAGTTGTTTACAATTAACTCAGCTTAAGACATGTTTACACCGAAGCTCTTTACAAAGTGCACGTGGCTTCCTCCCTAAGATGGGTTCTTACTGATTTAGATACTACATCCATTCCCAGCATCCCATGAGGAAGACAGGTCAAACATCTCTTTAACCTGTTTAACCTTCCTGGCTTCTCTCTGCTTTCTGTGTGCACAAGCACTTTGTGGCTTCTACAGGAAGGCATGCTGATGGAGTGTGGGGTAAGAGCGCACCATCTAAAAGCCACGCTGTCCGTAAGGCTCTCCCAGAGACCTTCTCATCTGGAGAAAGACTCTGAAGAATCTTCTTCACTTTAGGCCACTGAGACCCCAAGAACCCTTGGCTATCAGTGCCATCAGGCAGCTTGGTCACGCTGGCCTGTCGGGGCAGCTATCACCTCTCACCTGAGGTCAGCACACAGTCAGTGCCCCTCGCACCATGTAAGGTAGTGGACAGTCCCTCTCGGAGCGCTTCCAGCTTCTTATCATAGCAAGGGGCCACAGCAACATGGAAGATCTTCTCTGGAGACAGATTCTGTGGAGGAGAGCACTCAGCTCAGCGAACAGGGAGGCAGTGATGGCGACAGAGCGTGGGGTAGTCCCAACTGCTGCTCCCACGCTGCCCCATGGGTGTTTCTGTCTCATGAGCTCTGCACAGGTAAGAACAGGTTTGTGCTGCCCCTGCTTTACCCGAAGACTTTCTGAAACTGTTCAAGTGACAACATCTAAGCCACCCCTCTGCTGAGACAAACACAGAGCCAGCAGTTGCCAAGTGACTTTTACACTGAGGCCCAAGAGAAAAGCCCTACTCAGGGCAGGGGTAGAGCTTAAGAGGAAACATATTTGATCCTAACCCCCAGGGGTTTAAGCCAAGAAGTTGCCAAAGGCTAGAGCTGTAGGCCCAGCTGTCCCCACTAAGCGCTGCAAGAGGATCTGTAACTTGGGCTCCCCTCGGAGAGCACAGGGCTGGCAGCCGGAGAACTCTCAGTGGGTGTAAGAGGCCAAGAAGAATATAGACCACTCCATAGCCAATTTTCTGTCCCATCAACTCCATGCACATACGGGAGTGGTGGGGTAGTAATTTGCCAACTGTGGTGACTTTATAAGTGAAGGGATGTTTTCTGTGGCTAAATGAGGTTGTCGGGTGGTGTGGCCTTCAGGCTGCTGCAGTGCTTGGGACGTCTGTCCGTTGGTATATTTTCTAATTACTGTGGGACCCAAACAGTTATTCAAATGAAAGAAGAAAGGCAGGGTGCAATCTATGTCTGGCTGCCCAACGCCTTTGAACTGAGGAGGAGGATGCACTGAGGGAAAGGTCATAAAGGAACACTTTATCATGTGACAGACAGTGTCAAGACCATAGGACCAGGGACTAGAGAGATGGCTCAGCACTTAAAAAGACTGGTTGTTCTTCCAGAGGACATGGGTCCAATGCCAAGCACCCATGTAGCAGCTCATGAATAGATGTAACTCCAATTTCAGGGGCTCTGATGGTGTCTTCTGGCCTCTGTAGGTATCAGGCATGCAAATGGTGCACAGACAGACAGATAGACAAAACATCCATACCCATAAAATAAGATGTAAAATTAAAAAAATAAAATAAAATAAAAGAGGGCTGGGTGTGGTAGCACATTTCTTTAATCAGCAGTGGCTGGCAGATCTCCGTGAGTCTGAGGCCAGCCCAATTTATATAGTGAGTTCTAAGACACCCAGGATTACAGAGAGTCCCTGTCTCAAAAAACCAAACCAAACCCAACCAAAACGGCAGACTAAGGATGCTATCTGTGGCCTGGCGCAAAAAGCCAGGATAGAGATGAGGCTTAGCTTCCTGAGGCAGCCAGAACAGCCGTCAGGCAGTGTCTCCATGGGTGTGGTCCAGGGCCACGCTATCCACAGTGTGCAGTGTTTCCCTTCGGGCTTTGCTCACCTTGAGTCTACCCTATGCTGCTACTCTCTAGAGACACTGGCTTACCTGCTGTCTGGCAAAGTAATCCTTCACCAAGGAGCCCATGACCTGCTGGGGGGACTTGGCAGTACAGAGATACGGGATGATGGGGTGTCCCAGCACCCGCTCAGCATATCTGACCCAACCTAGAGAGAGAAAAAGGGAAATAGAGTGGAAAAGAGAGAAGGGAGGGGAAGGTAGGGAGAGAGACAGAGACAGTGAGATGGAGAGAGAGGAGAGAGAACACACATATGAAGTCAGTTCCCACTGTTTTCTCCTTCCTTCTAGCACTGGGTACAGTGAATTCCTGAGACTGTCACCCTAGAGTGAGCCAACACGCCTTTATACTGTTCCTATTCATAAAGTGTTGTTATGTTTTGTATATGCTGGGCCCAGGGAGTGGCACTATTAGAAGGTGTGGCCTTGTTGGAGTAGGTGTGTCACTGTAGGTATGCGGTTTAGACCCTCACCCTAGCTGCTTGGAAGCCAGTATTCTGCTAGCAGCCTTCAGATGAAGATGTAGAACTCTCAGCTCCTCCTGCACCATGGCTGCCTGGATGCTGCCCTGTTCCCGCCTTACTGATAACGGCTGAACCTCTGAACCTGTAAGCCAGCCCCAATTAAATGTTGTCCTTATAAGAGTTGCCTTGGTCATAGTGTCTGTTCACAGCAGTAAACCCTAACTCAGGCAGGTGTCCTGCTCTACAAATCTGGGTGGGATGGGCCTGCCCTCCTCCAGCCAAAGCTAGGGCCATGATTCAGTTCTGGTGAGATAGTACCAGCATTGTGCTCACCAGGACAGGCAGAGGTCAACATGGGCAGCTCACGCTGTTCCTCACTGTGTTGGTGATACCGACGTACAAATTCCTTCTGACTCTCCAGAATGCTGAAATCTGCAGCGATGGTGGTATCAAACACATAGTGCACTCCTGCAGGAAAGAAGGGCATGGGTTCTTCTCTCAGACCAAGGATGGATCCAGATCACATCTGACTTCTCTGTACTCTGTCTTTCATTTTATACTAAGACAAGATCTTACTATGGAGTCCTAGCTGGTGCAGAGCTTATTGGGCTATACAGCCTTGGTTGTGATGTTCTATCTGATTCCCAAGTGTTCTGATACAAAGCACACAACACTTGGATCACAACACGTGGCTTTTTGTTGTTATTTTTGATAAGGTCTCTTTCGGCATAGCCCAAGCTGTAAACTTGGAATCTTCCTACCTCAGGCTCCCGGATGCTAGAGCTACAGGTCAAAACAACTATCCATGGCTTCTGAGCAACCTAACTATTGCTCAACTTAGCCACAAACACCGATCACAGATTTGATGGCACGTCTCTCCTTAGCCACTACCACAGTTAGTCTTGATACTTTTCTTACAACAGTGGCCTGGTTCGGACTGGTGTTTTACTTTTTTTCTTGCCTGAAACAAAGTCTTGGCCAGCCTGAAACTCACTGGGTTCACCAAGCTGGCTGGCCTTAAACTCAGGGAAGGTCCTCCTGCCTTTGCGTCCAGGATGCTATGATTATAGGTATATGTGAGAATGTCTTCTTGCCTCTCACTTTTATGTATGGGGTTGGGGGTAATGACTACACACCAACGCTCTCCTGTAAGGAAAGCCCTTACTTGCTGAACCATCTTGCTTGCCCTCCACCTTACTTTTGGAGATAGTTTTCGCACAGAACCTCAAGTTTGCTATTTTGGCTAGACTGGCTAGCTAGGGAGCCCCGAAAATCTACTTGTCTTCCAATGCTGTAGTTATAGTTGACCACCATGCCTAGCTTTTTTTTTTTTTTTTTTTCTTTTTTTTCAGGCAAGGGCTCACTGTTTACCCCTGGATGGCCTAGTACTTACTATGTAGCCCAAACTGACCCTGAACTCATAGAGATCTACCCACCTCGGCTTCCCAAATTCTAGGATTAAAGTCGTGTACAACCAGCCACTGTGGCAAACTCCCACTTTTCATTCCTCATATAAAGATCATCTGCCTGAGGGTGGAGATGGAGCTGAGTCCTACAGCTTACCTAGCTAGAGAGAGGTCTATAGAAAAATGGACATTAGTCATTGCAGAAACAATTATCAATTGATCATTCTGTGAGCTGGAGGCAGGTGTGGGAGCCTCCCAGTAACCCCTGTCCCTGGTTCACAGGTGTTCACTTCTTACTACTGAGGGCCAAGCTCACTGTAACAAGCATCCATCCACACACAGCAAGGCTGTGTGATGACACAGGGAATGGGGTCCTTTTCTCATTCCAGGAGCCTCTCCTCAAGTTTCTCTCTTCTGTGCTCTTGAAAGTTGAACTTAAAAAATGAAAAGGGCCCCTCATGAGCTCAAAGTATATATCCGTGCTAGTATAAAGAGGTGACTTACTCACCAAGACTTTTGAGGAAGCCACACAGCCTTCTAGATGCATCAGTGACACTGAGGTTGAATTTAGCAGCAAAATAAGGTAGAGACTGAGGACACACAGACACAACCAGCACTCTGTGCTTTGAGGTGTCACATCTCTAGAGGGAGAAACAATAATGTCAAATGTTTAATGGAAAATAGCATATAGTTTTTTGGTTGGTTGGTAGGTTGGTTGGTTGGAGTTTTTTGTTTGTTTATTTGTTTGTTTGTTTGTTTTAGTTTTTCAGGATAAGGTTTCTCTGGGTAGCCCTGGCTGCATTGGAATTCGTTCTACAGACTGGACTGGTCTCAGACTCAGAAACGCACCTGCAGTGCTGGGATTAAAGGCATGCTCCACCACATCCCAGCAAAACATAAAAAAGTTTAAATTACATTTTAAAAGAGAGGGGTGGGGAGAGAAAAGAAAAAGATGCAGGCTACAAAGCAAGTTCCAGGACAGCCAGGGCTACAAAGAGAAGAAAAACCATGTCTTGAACCACGTCGCTCCCCCCACCCCCCCACACACACAAAGAAAGCACAGGATCTTGGTGTGGTGGTGAGTGGTTGGCTCTTATCACCCCAGAGACTGGACTCCGGAGGATTTGCACCAATCTCCTCCATGCCGAGGCTCCAGTGTTTGCTCCAGTGATGGAGCCTCTGAGGCTCCAGGTGGGGCTCATCATCTCCAGGTGAGATATAGGATGACAGGGAAAGCTACATTTCCAACAAGACTCAATTCAGAAGTCAGCGTTAAGCTTCTAGGTTTTAGCCAGAACCACTTACCATTGTTGTTACTTTGTACCAGTTTAAAAGTTCTAGCCAGGGGTTAAGTGCACTGACTGCTCTCCCAAAGGTCCTGAGTTCAATTCCCAGCAACCATGGCAACCATGGCTCACAACCATCTGTAATGGATCCAATGCCCTGTTCTGATACGTCTGAAGACAGCTACAGTGCTCTCATATACGTAAAATAAATCTTTAAAAAAAAAAAAAAACCTATAAAACTAAGATACTTTGATAAAACAGCCAAATATTAAATTTATAAAATGCCACATACTGCCAGATGGTGATGGTGCACACCTTTAATCCCAGCACTCAGGAGGCAAAGGCAGGAGGATCTCTGTGAGTTCCTGGCCAGCCTGATCTGCAAAGAGTGAGTTCCAGGACAGCCAGGGCAACACAAAGAAATGTTGTCTGGAAAAACCAAATAAAATAAAAATACCACATACAAGACAGACATGTTAACCAACAGAAGAATTCCAATACATGGAATGTAACAATTAAATGTAGCATGTTTCACAAAACATCAGTAAACCCCATCACATCAAGAACAAGTTGCAGATACAAAGAATCAAGGAGCAATGACACACATGGATGGTATCCGTCAGGCACATAGCTGTCAATAATCCTGGATGTACTTATCTAATCATTTGAGTGTGTGTGTGTGTGTCTGACTATGATGGATAGTTTTATGTCAACTTGACACAAGCTGGAGTTGTCTGAAAGGAGGGAACCTCAATTCAGAAAATGTTTCCATAAGATCCCCATTATGGATGGTGCCCTCCCCAAGCTGGTGATCCTGGGTTCTGTAAGAAAGCAGGCTGTGTAAGCCATGATGAACTACCCTGTAGCAGCACTCCCCAATGGTCTCTGCACCTGCTCCTGCCTCCAGGTTCCTACCGTGTTCTAACCTGACTTCCCCTGCAACGATGCACTAATATGTAAGCCAAGGAAATCCTTTCCTCTCCAGCTTGCTTTTGATCATAAACTGGTCATAAACACTGATACTGTGTTTCATTACAATACACAGTTTGACCACACGGTGTCAACGTGCTTGTCCCCCTGAATGACCTCACAGGGGCCAGCATCTCATGTCTCTTACACTCCCCAGCATCTCTGAGAGCCTAGAAGGTGCTTATGTGCTCGAGGTTAGACGAGTGTCATAGCTCTCCCAGAAAGTGCAAGGCTCAAGTTCAAATCAGGAATGAGTAAAAAATGAAATAAACTAAAAACAATAGGACTCTATCATCCATCCATCCGTCTATGCTAAACAAATGTTCTACCACTGTAGTTGCCCAGGGTGGTCTTGAACTCAGTTTGTAGCCTAGGCAGAATTTGAATTTGCACGTCTTCTGCCTCAGCTTCCCAATAGCTGGAATTGCAGGCCTACACCATTCGTTCAGGCTGACACCATACCTTATTAAGATTCAGGACCTGGAAGAAGTCCTTGGTGCTCTGCTGGGAAAGCCGGACACCTTCCTCCACAGTCACACAGCTGTCACATGCCAGGCAGTCGCTCAGAAAGACTTTTGCATCAGCCAACTTATGAAATTCTCCCTTCTAGGAAAGAAATGCTGTTAACATTGTTTCTTTCTTTCCTTTCTCCCTCTCTCTCTTTTTTTCTTTTCTTTTCTTTTTCTTTTTCTTTTTTTTTTTTTTTTTTTTTTTTTTTGTCTTTTGAGACAGGATTTCAAGACCAGGCTGGCCTCGAAATCCCAGAGATCCGCCTGCCTCTGCCTGCCAAGTGCTGGGATTAAAGGTGTGTACCACCACTGCCCGGCTGTTTCTTTGGGGAGGGTAACTGCATAAGCACAATAAAGAAAAGAATTGACATTCAACATGGAGACAGAGTCACGGCTGAGGTGTCAGGAGCTACTGGGCAATGATTTCAGTTCTGAGCAACTCAGGGTGGTGGGGGCACATGTCATGGCACAAGGCCATTGATAGCTCGGAGGAGTCGAAGATGACAGTCAAGGGTGAACTGGCCCCAGCATTGTCCTGTGGGTAGATGATACTCCTGCCTGCGGCAAAGTGGCCTGATGGCCATCTCCTGCTTCTCTTCTTACACCCTTCCTCTCCAGCGCCTGTGAGCCAGTGTCCGGCCTCCCTGCCTAGTTCCTCCAGCTCCACACTAATGAGCAAACTTTCCATACAGTCAGGACTGGCTTGAGGTTTCCACCTGTGAGCACCACAGACCTCAGACCTCAGTTCCCAACTCTGAACTGTTGGTGTTCATCGTTGTTCGACCCCCGCCCCCTTAAGAAGGGGGACTGAACACCTGGATGCTGGGAGGCTAGGACCTTGGTCCCTTTAACCACATTTTGAACCTCCACCTCCCACTCCCTACTCTGGCCCTTTTTAGTCCACAGAGAAATCTGCTAAAGCACAAGCCACGTTTCCGTGGCTTGAAGCCCTGACAGCACTCTCTTGGAGCAGGGTTCCCAGCACAGCGTTTGCCTGCCCTGCCCTGGCCTGCCCCTCGGGGCTGACATTCAGTCAGACTGGCTTTGACTGCTCTTGAGTCCTTCCAGAAAATATCCCAAATGATCTCACTGGCTCCAACAGAGCTGGCATCCTGAAATTTATTTTCAGGGTTCATTACTACACAGTGTCAACATGCTTGTCCCCCTGAATGATCTCACAGGGGCCAGCATCTCATGTCTCTTACACTCCCCAGCATCTCTGAGAGCCTAGAAGGTGCTTATGTGCTCGAGATTAGGCGAGTGTCATAGCTCTCCCAGCAAGTGCAAGGCTCAAGTTCAAATCCAGAATGAGTAAAAAAAGAAATAAACTAAAAACAATAGGTGTTTAGTTAGTATTGGTCAGTTAACACAGGAAGATACTGAAGTAAGCAGAGTCATTTCAATCAATTACAGAAGCTCTATGCAGTCTCATTTTTTTTCATAGTTTGATATTTTTTAAATATTTATTTATGTATGTATTTATTTATATGTATGTATGTGTGTATTTATTTATATTTATTTATTTACACTGTAACTGTCTTCAGGCACACCAGAAGAGGGCATCAGATCTCATTATAGATAGTTGTGAGCCACCATGTGGTTGCTGGGAATTGCAGTCAGTGCTCTTAACTACTGAGCCATCTCACCAGCCCCTAATTTGTTGATATTTTTAGATAGGATCTTGCTATGTAGATCTGATCTGGTATTCACTATGTAGCACAGGATGGCTTTGAACTTACAGCAGTTGCATCTTAGAACTCTGAGTGATGGGATTACAGGTGTGTATCAATATGCTTGCTTGGGTTTTGGGGGTGTGTGTGTGTGTGTGTGTGTGTGTGTGTGTTACTTTAAAATGTAGTTCTTAGCTGAGCACCATGACATCATGCCTTTAATCCTAGCACTTCAGAAACCAAGGCAAGTGGATCTCTTGAGTTCAAGGCCAGCCTGGTCTATATAGTGAGTTCCAGGCCAAATAGAACTGCATAGTGAGATCCTGTCTCCAAAATAAGTAAACAAACAAATAAACAACATTCAGGGTCCAGGCTGGTTTCTTCCTTCCTTCCTTTCTTGTTCTTGTAAACTGCTAGACTCTAGGGAGACCCTCTTCTTTTGATACAGTCCTCACCATTTCCAAAGCAGCCTTCCCATTCCTGTCACCGGGGCCCCCAGGTCAACCCAGCATCCCCGCTGTACCTCTGGCTGTCTAACTAGGCACTGGAAGCTGAAGATGTCTTCTAAGTGACTTCCATCGATTCTCCTTCAGCTACCTGGCTTCATGATGATTCTGTAACCTATCCTAAAGCATACATCTGGGTGGGTGGGGGGCACATATACACAGATTAAAAAAAAAAAGATGCTAGGCTTAATGACACATGCCTTTAGTCTCAGGATTCCTGAAGCAGACAAAGGATCACTGAACTCAAGGCCAGCAGGGTCTACATAGCAAGCGTGACCACCTCAAAAGTAAATGGATAAACAGGAGCTGGAGATGGCTCAGCAGTCAACAGCACTGGCTGCCCTTTCAGAGGAGCCAGGTTAGAGTCCCAGAATCCATACACTGGTTAACAACTATCTGTAACTAATTCCAGGGGATCAAACATCCTCCTCTGACCTCAGCGGGCACCAGGCATTTATGTAATGCAGACTTCTGTTTGATGTTCCATCCCACCTTGAATTTTTACCTTCAGCGCCCAGTCTACCAACTCTTCCCCAGGACCCCTCAGCCTTTTAAAAATTATGTCCACACTAAACTGCCGAGAGGCTGGTTAGACTGTGTTCAAACTTATCTCATCCTTACCAGAACCCTGGGAGGGAAGACACCCAACTCTTCACAACAATGATAAGAAACGGGCCCTAAAAGGGTTGTTCTAATTTTTTGGAGATGGAATTTTGCTGTGTAGTCTAGGCCTCTATTTCTCAGGTGTGCACTAACATGTCAATGGGATTTTATGTGACAGGATAGGCCTAGTGTCCAAAGCATTGGCCCAAATTGACCCAGGACTCCAGGGCCCACTGCCTCTTGGTGCACTGCTGCTCCCCAAAGGCCTACTTCCCAAAGCACAGCACTGGCACACAGAGGAGGGCCAGAACTATGCCCATCAGATTAAACAGTACATCAGAACTACTAGGTCAAAGAAAAAAAAAATCCTGCCGCCTACTTCTCCCATGTCATTAATTCTACACTTACATAAAATGAAGTTTTATATTACATTGGCTGATTGTTTTCCTATTTGAGGTTTTGTGTGTGTGTACATATGTTGGTGTAGCGGTAGAAAGACAACTTATAAAAACTGGTCTTCTCCTGTCACCTGTGTTCATAAGTCACCAAATGTCACATATGGGTTCTGGGGCTCAAACTGACATCCTGAGACTTGGTGACAAGTGTCTTTACCACCTGAGCTATCTAGTAAGCTCTAAAATCTGTTTGTTTGTTTGTATATGATTGAGCTCAGAATTTCAGGCTAGCTAGCTAAGCAGTCGATCAGTTGACTAATCTTTAGTCCTCAGTTATTGTTTTGAGACAAGGTCTCATTACACAGCTTAGGTTGACCTTGAGCTGGGACTCCAGAGGTGTGCCAGCATTCCTGACTAGTCCTAATATTTTCTAAGAGAACAGTGACTGTAACCTTCTCTGTGGATCCATAGCATGGTGGGACACATGCAGAAGCAAATGCCTCTTCAGAGCATGAAGTGAGGCAGGTATAAATCTCAGCTCCAAGTGCAATACAGTATTTATACACATAAGCATTACTATTAGCTAAAACAAGACCTGAACTAAACGAGCAGTTTAGTTAACTTCAACAGCAAGCTTAAGGAACCATGGAACTTGAGCTTCAAGCCTTTGCATGCATTACAGAATGTGAGTTCCTTCCATTTTATAGAATACAGCTCTTAACACTGTACTACAATGCTCGCATTCCCCCCATGCAGTACCTGTCTGAGAAGACTCAAGACTGTCCTACACATGGCTCTTACCACTTTTCCTTCAGTCTTTCTTAGAGCAGTGAAGGTCAAGGTAACATGAGACCTTGACAGAAGAAACAACAACAGTAGCCACTCCATTCACGTTAGGCTGACCCGAAACCGAAATGTTTACTTGCCTCTTCCTTCTCCTTGGCTGCGCTGGGTGCATCAGCGGACACATTCTCCTGGTCATCGGTTTTTGATTTTTTACTACATTCCTTAAAAAAAAAAAAAAAAAAAAAAGGAGAGGGATGTTTGAAAGGAAAATTATTTTTATTTTCTCTATTTTTATTTATCTAATTTTTCTTTTTTAGATCAAGTCCTTCTACATAGTCCTGCCTGTCCTGGAACTCACCATGTAGACCAGGCTGACCTCAAACTCACAGAAAGTTTGCCTCTGCCTCCTGAGTGCTCCAATTAAGGTGTGTGGTACCCATAATAAGTTAGAGAGAGAGAGAGAGAGAGAGAGAGAGAGAGAGTCGTGATAAATTGCACTGTCTAACTTTGAGCTTATAATCTCCTGCCTCAATCTCTCAAGCACTGGGGTCATAGGTGTGTACCACTGAGCTCAGCCAAGAATAATTTAGTGCGATGCCAAAGACCAGAACATATCCTGAGCAATGGATCTTACTTCTAGAAACCCTTTCTACAAAATAAAATCATCCATACTTACAGAAGGATACACATAAACACACACATCGTCCACTTGTAGTGTTTGTGATAACTAAGAACAGAAGTGATCTAACCGTAATGGACATAAAAACACTTAGATGTGGCTATTACACAAGAATACAGGGGATTCTCTGAAAAAGAACAACGTATAGAGTATTTGGATATGATAGAATTCCTGTAAAAACAAGACTCCTGCACACGCATCACATGTGAGAAAGCAAGTGCGGCGGCTGTCAGTCACTTCAGCCACCTAGTGGAGCAGGACAGGAGGGCCAGCCTGCTGCCCCTGATTCCTTCTCCACTTCTTTTCATTGAAGTTTGTTGTTGTTAAGTGTAAGAGCCGCTCAAAGCATTTCTAATTACTTTATTAATCGTTCACTTCCACAATAAGGTGCCAGGACTGAGATCAAGCACTGGCCCCAGAACAGTCCCGGCGGTGCCCTCGCCCGCAGTGGACAACAGCCAGCTCGCCGCCCAGTCCTCCGCAGACAGGTGATGACTGTCAGAGGCCGACATAACACAGAGGAAGGTGCATCCGGCCGAGCCCGACCCTCACCATCGATGCGCCGCCTTGGCTTTCGCCCCTAGCCCCACCGCACGACGCACCCACCTTTCGTGTGCAGTGCTCACACTTCATCTGGAGTGGGACTTGCGGGAGGCCGACGCGCCTAAGCTGAGAGGAATAAGGAAGACTGGAACACCGCCGCCTGCCGCCCGCTAGCGACCTGCGACCCTTTGTTGTCTTCATCCACGGAGGCCCCGCCCCAAGGACTGGAGTAAACCAATGAGAGAGACGAAGCAAAATGAGCCACACCCCTGAGCCAATGAAAAGAGTGCAAGGATGGTATGGCACGCTCACCCCGCCTCCGCCACCTAAGCCAATGAGAGTATCAGGAAGTGGCCGGTCCCTCCCAGGAGCCAATCAGAAAATGGGGGTGGAGCTTGTGCTTAGGCAAGCAGCTGCTGGGCCGGAGGTATCCTCCTGGTTTTGCCTGGTTGAGGTCTGATGGTGAACGTTGGTAAAGGTAGCTGCATGAGGCAGGAAGAATGCTCTGACCGAGCGGAGGAGGCCGGGCCGCGGCGACTTCAGAGCGCCTTGCTCAGGGGCCGCGGCCTGGCCAGCTCAATCAAGTTAACGTCGTAAGGTCGGCTCTACTGCATCTCCTGGAGGGCGGAGCCGGCGCCGCCCTCTGCCGCCGCCATGGCCATCCAGCGAAGCCTCACGTAGGCCGGTGCGGCACAAGTGCACATGCGCAGCAGGCTTGCATTGCTTTGAGGGCTTTGCTGAGTCTGGAGGGTAGATTCAAAGTAGGCTGACCTTGAGTCTTGGTGAGTTAGTGCACGCCTTTAGTCCCAGAACCAGAGCCAGGAGGCAGAGCCAGGCAGATCTCTGAGTTCCAGGACAGCCAATGCTACACATGTACCTATCTACAAACACAATGGCAGGTAGGATACGCAGGCATACTGGATCCCAACACTCAGGAGGATGAAGCAGGAAAATGGTAAATTAAAGCCAACACTGCCCTATACTGCTACACAGTGAGACCTGTCTCCAAGTCAGACTAAGTGCCTCATTCTTTTGTTGTGTTCCAATCCCCTGGGAAAGACCAGAGACTTAGACTCAATTCAAATTTAGATTAAACAAATGTATTCTTACTGCTCCCTGAAGGACGGCAGCTTTAGAGCCAAACAACAGGCTGGAAGAAGGCTAAATGAAGGCTTTGTAAAGTGGATATCATAGATGTACATCACCTACAGAATAGCACACATTACATAATGAACAAAAGATATACATTATCCATGGAATCCACAGCTGGGTAAGAAAATTGTCCTGTGTAATAATTTTCATATAACTCCCCTGGGACAGCTAAAGAAACTTGCTATGGTACCAGGCATCCCATATTGACCTGGAATGTCAATAATAAAAATGAAAGTATAGGATAAAGGTGTTACTGAGGGAAGTGTCTCTAATGACTGGGAGAGAGCAGTCTGTTTCTGGACCTGCAGTAACAATGCCCTTAGGTTAAGGCTGGCTGTTACATCCTCACACTTGCTCTGAATTAACTTCTTAAATGGAGTTTGTTTTTCAGTATCTTCTAAAAGCTGAGTTTAAACATTATCATTAGGAATCTAAGGGAGGTGGGGAACTGATGACTAAGCACTGCTGTTCTTCAGAGGATCAGGGTTGGTTCTTGGCACCTGTGCCTGGCGAGAAACATCCCTGGCTCCAGCTCCAAGGATCGCCTGCCCCCTTCTGGCCACTGCAGGCAACAGACACACAGTGCATCCGCACACATGCTGCCAAAACACTCATAAAACAAAAAGAAATATGAATTTAAAGTCCAATGAAATGGTTTAGTGGTAAACCAAGGTAAACTCCTGCAAGTTGTCCTCTCCTCTATTTGCCTCTATGGATGAGCACACACACACACACACACACACACACACAAAATGTAAGCAAATAAATAAAAATTGTAATGTCATCGTGAGTCTACCTGACTTTTAGTTCACTAAAATTATTTTTAGTGATGTCACGAGTATGGGCAGTCTCCTGAGAAGCTCCAGGTTCCATCCCCTGAAACCAAACACTGTTCTGTTGCAAAGGCTAGCCTTTTGTTCTCTTCCTCTCTTCTGTATCTTTGGCAGCTTCTCCATATATATGGAAGTATATATGGCTATGTGTATGTATATGTGCATATATAGTGTATTAGTGTGCATACATGCAAACAGATAGAAGTTTGTCCTCTCCTACCATCTTGGTTCCAGGGATCAAATTCAGAACCAGCTTTAGGAGCCTAGCCATTTTGCTGCTCTTCTTGACTAACTGCAAGGTTGGGCAAGACTAGGGAAAGGAACTAAAGACAGGCATCATAAGACTGTCTATTTGGGAAGTTTCTTTTTGATCTACATCCTTTGAGCTACACTCACATAAACTATCATCACATTCTTTTAGTTCTGCACACTTATATAGCTGAAAGTGGTTTTGTTCTCAAAATTCTGGCAGAAATGACTTGATATCAAGAAGTCTCTGCATTAATTACCTATATAATTAAGATTCTACAAACATTCAATGAGATATTACATCTGATTTGGTTATCCTGCTGGGAGCCAGACAGACAGTATGATCCATACCTGCAGTGACTAGAAGCAATAAACAAACATTTAAGTCCAACACCCGACTTGTGGATTATTTACTTGAGCTTTATTAGGATGGGATCTTGTGAGGCTGGAGAACTGGCTTAACAGTTTAGAGCTTTTGCTATTGCAGAGGACCTGGGTTGACTCTTGATTTCTGGTGTTGGTTCCCAACACTCCCATTAACTCCTGATCCGAGACTATGTGACACCTGCTTGGTTTTTGTTATTCTTTTGTTTTTGTTTGTTTTGTTTTATTTTTGAGACAGGGTTTCTGTGTATAGTCCTTGCTGTCCTGGAGCTCATTCTGTAGACCAGCCTGGCCTCGAAATCTGGGGTCCACCAGACTCTGCCTCCCAGGTGCTGGGATTAAAAGTGTGCACTATCACTGGCCGGCAGCAACACCCTCTTTTGACCTCTGTGAGCACCAGACATGCATGTGGTACACATACTACATGCAGAAAAAACATTCACACACACAAAATAAAATACAAGGCCAGATGTGGTTTTTCATTCCTTTAATTCCAGCACTTTGGAGACAAGCAGATCTCCATGTTGTTAATGCCTGTCTGGTTTACACAGCAAGTTCCAGGCAACCCAGAACTGAAGTGAGACCCTATCTAAAAAATAAGTAAGTAAATAAAAATAATAATAAAATAAGTATTCTATACTGAACTACATTCCCAGCCTGCAAGATGTCTTTTATGTCATACTGAACTCTTCAGGTATATACTTATTTATTATTTTTCATTGTTGTGTGACAGAACTTCCTGATTTGCCATGTATGTCACAACATACATACTCACCCCAGAGAGGGTGCCCATGACAGACCAAAGTATGGATACCACAAAAGTCTAACTTGGTGAACCAACAAGTTCTACCGGGTTACTTGCAGGAATATGGGTGAGGGGTTACTTATGGGAGCAAAAATGACTCAAAGACAGCTACATCACAAAAGCCAACCACAGCTTGGGTGATAGCTCACAAATCTGGGACCCTGAAGCACAAGCCACAGCCTATGGGCAGCTCAAGAGGTTGGAGAGTGTCTCTTTTCTAGGTGTCTCAGTTGGTCTAAACCTCTTTCAGGCAGCTGGTCTGGTCTGAGAGTCTTCTTTGCAGTTGATCTTCCCGTCTGAGAGAGACTTTCAGCTTTTGTTGCTTACATGCACTTTTCTGCTGAAGTACTGGGGGCTGGGGAGATGGTTCAGCAGTTAAGAGCACTGGATGCTCTTCGAGAGGACACGGGTTCAATTCTAAGCCCTCACATGGCAGCTCACAACTGTAACTCCAGTTGCAGGGATGCTGACACCCTCAGACATGCAAGCAGGCAAACACCAGTGAATATATAATAAATATAAAAATATTTATATTGTCCTGTGTTGCTATTATAGGTCTGCAAGTGGATAATTATAAACAAGTTTTGCATAACCAGAATCAGTTTCTGGGAGACACAAAAATTGTTCAGTTTCATTAAGCATAGAGGCTGGAAAAACAAACTACCCCCACTGAACCCCTAGAGCTTGTTTTCATTCTGCCCTCCAGACTCTCAGTTCCACTCAGAAAAGTTCCACTCTGGCATTTCTGCGCACTAGGTAAATGCTCCATCACTCAGCTCTACCATTTTACTTACTACATAGGTACTATGTCACATCTCTGCAAGGAAAGGCTTTCTCAATGAAAGCAGTACAGCTTTGCTCTGAGGGGAAAAGTTTTCCACAATATAGTGTTGCAGCTCTGAGGGGGAAACACCAATGTCATTACATTGTTGTTACAGCTGAATGGCTTCCCCAACCAAGATGCTGCAGCTCTCGTGGAGAGGGTTTCCCCAGTGGAAGTGTTACAGCTCTGAGCAAACAGTTTTCCCCCTACAGAAGTGTTGCAGCTCTGAAAAAAGCATCCTAGCAACTGAGAGCCAAGGAATACCACAAAGTAACCCGGCACAACAAACCTCATACAAGAGATTTACTGGGACAGAAACAAAAGGGTGGCTACCTCTGCTTGGGTGAGAAGAAGTTTGGAACTGAACAGGAGACAGGCTTATATACATAGGGGTTTCTTCAGGGAGTTTTGCCAGGAGCCTGCCCAGGCAGTTTGTCAACAGGATAGCCCAGCCATAGAGGAGATAAAGAAAGGGAAGAGTGAGTGAGGACAATCTTGCACCTCTGACTAGCAATCAGGTGTTTCTTTATTTTATAGGTTTCACAGAAAAAAAAAAAAAAAAAACTCTTTCACAGAACATTGACTATCCAAGAAGTACAGATTGGATTTGATTTTTCATTTTATGTCCAGAGTTACAAGTTCTGTCACAATTAGGAAATACAAATAGAACAGATTTTATTTTTATCATCAGCTCTATAAGGCTAATGTAAAAAATCTAAAGACTGTCTTCTCCAAAGCAGACACATCTATTATATGTCAGCCTGCTTTTAGGCTGGCAATGTTTGCAGTTTTAAAGCACTCCAGACAAACAGAAAATATCTGAACCAGTCTTTATTAATAACAAATACTAATACCTAACTTTTTAATTACTTCATCTATGCTATAAAGTAGGAAAAGTTTATTTTAGTCAATCTATCTTATTTACTGAGTTATATTCCTCTAAGAGTGTATCCTGTACGACCTCCTATATTTAAACTTCATTTTCAGAAAGCTCTAAGCATACTGTAAAGGGGGCCTTGAATGTAACCTATTCTCCTGGCCAGTCAGAGTTTGTCAGTTGTCTCTGTATACCCTGCACCAATTATACTGTTTGAGTTAGCTCACTGGCTGATACACCAAGAAGTTTCCTGGAGTAATGGTCTCCAGGACCATTATGTGTTTATCTGTGCTTTAATGATCTCCAGAGCATAAGGAAGACTTACAAATACAGCCAGATAAAGTTAATTTTAGGACTTTCCTAAAAAGGACTCAGACATATTTTTTCTCAGGAAAAGACATAAAATGAATCATAATGCAGAAAGTCCCCAAACATGTACCACATAGAGACCAAAACCCAAAAGTGAGAGACAGACTGCCAGCAACTGAAGCATTCAGGTTATCTTTACTGGAACTATGTCAAGCAGCTGTGCTGGCTTCTTGACCTTCACTGTTCCCAGTAAATGTGGCTGTGCTCAGGTTTTCCAGGATGGGGATTGGTGAGATGTCAGTCCAAGGGGATTGGTGGGATTTCTAGATAAGGGACTGGTGGTTTTCATACTCAGGAACTGGTGGGGTTTGATACATTTTCAAACCCAGAAGTGAACTTGGATCTTTTACCCTACAGGTACAGGCAGAGAAGTCACCTACAGCAAACCTATTAGGAGAAATAATTTATTGCTAGACTGTGTGACCTCCAAAGTTATTTTTAAAATTAACTAAAAGCAGCTAGGTATGGTGATGCACACCTTTAATCCCAGCACCTAAGAGGCAGAGGCAGGAGAACTGCCTGGTCTTCATGGTGAATGAGTTCTAGTGTAACAGGGCCTCAGGCTTTAGCACAACTGACTCCATGATGGAAGTACCATTCAAGCTGTAAATCTCAGCACACAGCACAGTGATGGCCAAGATGTTCATGGCTAACGCTAATGTTATGTTTAAAAGTTTATCTCTGGGTTTCTTAGAGAACTATAAAGCAAAATTAGACTTCCAAATGTTAAGGGCTGTTAAAGGTTTTTTTTTTGTTTGTTTGTTTGTTTTGTTTCTTTACTTCTGTTTCTGCTTCTGTAAATAAAGCTTGTTTTGTATAAGAGAACCTTCTGCTTGCACTAGAAGAGAATGTAACTTGTGTTCTTTTTCTTTATAAACCCCTGACTGAGGGGGCTAGGGCTCCATTCAGGAATCTCTAATCCTGGGTGTAGACCTGGTGCCAGCCTATAAATAAAAGTTTCTTCTTGAACTGGGCAATTCCCAGCACTCAGGAGGCACAGGCAGGCAGATCTCTGTGTATTTGAAGATAGCCTGGTCTACAGAGTGAGTTCCAGGACAGCCAGGGGGATACCCAGGGAAATCTTGTCTTGGAAAAAAAACGAAGAAAGAGAAAGAGAGAAAGAAAGAGAGAGGGAGACAAAGAGAGACAGAATTGAAAAGAATGCCATTTTTAATTTATTCACTAACTAGCACTGGAGATTGAATGCAGATCCTGTGTGCATTCTTAGCAAAGCAGTCTCCCACTTTGTCACACCTCCTGTGTCACTAGGCTGCCCATATCGCCTTGAACTCACTCTGAATCCCAAGCTGGCTTTTCTGGAGTGATTCTCCCCCAGTCTTCCATGCACTTTGGCTACAGGCATGTATCAAAATGCCTCATCCAGTTTTCTCAGTATATACTATCCCTATCTATTGACAAAACTTCCGGGGTTATGCATGCTGCTGTGTGCTTTTATAAAGTCATTATAAAATTATGAAACATGTAACAAGTAGATCTAAAGAGAACGGCAAAGTAATGGAAATCTCTGCTCCAGCACCCACAGATCACCATATGTGTATTGGAGGCAGCTACAAAATAGGGACAAGTGATCCAGGTTTTAATGTCACTAGTTATTGTGTGTTAGAAACCAGGGACAAATGGCTAACTGAGGTGCTTATTTACTATCAAAGTGAATGATGGCCAAGCTCTCAGTAAGTACCCGGTACAGAGTCCTGGTTGCTCAGCTCCTGCCCACTACGTTAAGCCTCACTAGCCCCGGAGCTTCCCTTCCCTTCCCTCCCTCCAGCTTCTCTTTGCCTATAAAACTCGGCCATTGTGACTACGTGCTGTCTGCCCTCTTGGTCTTTTCCCTCTCCGGCTCTCCCTCTGCGCCTCTCTCTCTGTCTCTGTCTCTCTGTCTGTCTGTCTCTGTCTCTCTCTCCTCTCATGGCTCTGTCTATTCTGCTGGTCATGTTCAGTCAGACTCTTCCACGTGCCCGTGACTGTGCTCTCCCTCACATCTACAGTAAGAACCTCGTCAGCAATACCTAGGAGTGGCCATGTCCCCACTTTCATTTATTGTGCATATTTTGTTAGATTGACTTCAGATGGTCCACGTTTGCTATACTCTAGGGGTCTGGTGAATATAATCTCTCATTTCCTTAAAAGTTCAGATCCAGCCAGGAGGTAGTGGCACATGCCTTTTTAATCTCAGCACTTGGGAGGCAGAGGCAGGCGGATCTCTCTGAGCTCCAGGCTAGCCAGAGCTACACAGAGAAACCTTGTAAGTAAAACCGGAAAAAAAAAATCTCCCCACACCCCCAAAACAAACAAACAAACAAACAAACAAAACCAATCCAGAACCACTCCTATGGCTTCTAAACCACGCCCATATGCTGCTTGGGTAGGAAATGTCCCATGAGTGACATCTTCCTTGGCCGGCTAAGGGGTTAAATTCAGGAGCCCTATGGACCGCCGGTCCCCAGGAGTGTGGAAGCACAAAGGCACTACCCGGGACTGCGTAATCACTCAGTCTCCACCCTTGGGAGGTTCCTACCCGGCTCTTATCCCGGAAGTCCGGGGAACAGAAGTCCGGAAGTTCGAGGGGCTGTTCTCGCCCACTAATTCTCGTACACGTCCCTCGGTGCCGGCATAGGTGCGTGTACTGCACCTTTTCGGGTTCCGACCCACTGTGCCCTGTGCGGGTCACCGCTTGCGGATCTGGATTGGGCGCAAGGCAGATTGAGCAAACCGGGCGTGTGCACTCCTCCAGAAGAGCTAGCGGAACGGGCCGCTAGTGGCGCTTTTTGGTAACTGAAGCCAGAGGGAGGCAAGTTGTGTGTGTGCCTAAGTAGGATTCATGAGGATGTAGGGTATGAAACTTGATTGCCCCTGGACATCCAAGGAGCCACTCAGAACTGGGGCTTTAGGTGCTAATCTCCAGAGGTCCTGCCGCAGCGTCCCATTAATTCGGAAGCGTTTGGGCCATTGTTAGGTAGTCTGGAGTCAGTAACAGGGGTCGACAGCTTGTGACTGTAGAGACTCATACACGGTGGTACTTTCACTTCCCGTTCTTGGTGGGAAGAGTTGTTTCTGGAAGATTCGGGTAAGGTGCCGGAAGCCTGAGTTGTGTGTCTGTGTCGGGGCGGGGGGGGCGGGGGCTACTAATGGAATAACTTAAAGATGAGGGTTCAGTCAAGAAAAGGGTTCACAAGACTGGGGTTTGGAAGTGAGACCAGACAAACACTGGATTTGTGAGCTGTGTATCCCCGATGCCCATACATAATTGTGAGTTGAGGCGGGCCCCTGGCCTCCTGACTGGACTGATGACGTGCTGCCTATGTGCAGTGGTTGCAGGCTTCAGCTGTGTTTTTCCAAGCCTGGTCGGCTGTGCAGTGGAGCCCAGGTTCCAGGGATGTATATGCAGGTGGAGACACGCACCAGCACCCGCCTCCATCTGAAGAGGGCTCCAGGCATCCGGTCTTGGTCCCTGCTGGTCGGTAAGGCTTCCCAGTTTTTCCCCACACAAATCTAAAAAGCGACATAAGCTTCTTTGTGTCCTATTAGAGGTTCTCCTCAATACAAGGCCTTGATAAAGCATGTTTCATTAACCCTCAGTGTGCCCTTTCCTTCAGATGGTATGCAGGACCCCTTTGCATGCTAGGCACACTCTAACATTGAGATGCCCTCCCAGCCTTGCATGCTGGACACACTTCTTCAACACTGAGATGCACTCCCAGCCTATCTGCTTTTTTTGAGGTCACCATAGTTTTCCTTCCACGTGACAGGTGATTGTGGGTTCCCATTTTTCCTCTTCCCGGTCTCAGACCTCTCCCTAAGTGCACTCAGTCTCTTGTACTCTTCCTCCATCACTGCCTATCAGCAGGCTCTTGTATCGCAGGGACGGCTGCACTTGTGTTGGCTGGGCTGTGCAGAGTCTGAGGTGAGGCACTAGCTGTGGCTTCAGCAGCATCTCTGTAGTTTGTCCTTAAAATATACACATGCCCCTTCTTCGTGTCATGCTGTGTTGTAATTCTCTGTGTAGTCTTCATCCCTCATCCCATGTAGGCAATACCCACATCAGGGTCATTTGTGCATTTTTCATTTGTTTGCAGACAAGTCTGGTGAATGCTATGATGGCATATCCTGCTTTTTAATTTTATTTTTAAATTATGTGTGTATATATATGGGGGGCGTCTATACAGGTGCATATAGGTGCCTGTGGAGTCCACAAGAGCACATGCTCTCTGGAGCTGAAGTTACAGGAGGTTCTGAATGGCCTGACATGGGTGCTGAGTACTGAACTGTGTCCTCTGCAAAAGTAGTATATACTCTTAACCAATAAGCTCTCTTTCCAGTCCCCTTGTCCTCTGTTTTGAAACAAACTTCTTAGCTGTTTCACCAGCTCTGCACTAGGTAGGCTCTACCTGCTGCCCCTGAACAAACTGTCCTGCTTGCTGGCAGCTATAGCACGGTGAAGAAATGGGACTTCCCTTGGCTAGTTAACAAGGCACTCACGCGCTCTTCTCTCTACAGGAATACTATCCACCGGCCTGGCTGCTGCCTATTACAGTGGAGGTAAAGTATGCTCTTTCCCCATCAGCTTCCTTGCACTTGGTAATGAACAAAAAGCAGTCACCTGTGAGCAGTCTTGGTGTGTGTGGCTTTGGGGTAGCCTTGCCTCTGCCTTGCCTTGTGTGGGACATGATCCCAACCCATGTTGTATCTTAAATCTCTCCCTGTGTTACAAAGTCCTTTTGGAAAGCTCTTTAGCCTTTCTTTGCCTTCCACCTTGCTACAGGGAGGATGTGTCCCACCTCTGTGACAAGGCTGTATAGAGCTACCCATCTCCTAGGTGGAATTAGGTGGAGTGTGGGATGCACATGTCTCTGGTGACAGAAGCACATTGCCTAAGCCTTTAATCTGAGCCAAAAGAAAGGCTAGGCTGGGAAGGACCACCTATGGACATATCACCTTGGCTCCTGTCGCCAATGAGCTGATACACTTTGCTTGCAGATAGTCTGGGCTGGAAGCTCTTCTATGTCACGGGCTGCCTGTTTGTGGCTGTACAGAACTTGGAGGACTGGGAGGTAAGATGGTACAGTAGTGCCCTTCCCATTTAGAAGCATCTGCCCCAGTTCAGAGGCATTGGGTTACCCGGACTCAGCCCTTCCCTTGACTTTGCTTATAAAGATCTCTGGACTTTTCTAGAAGCTACTCACAGCTCTTTCACCAAGGTTCTGTGTACTGTGTTTTGTTGCAGGCTTGCCTCAAACTCAAAAGTAAGCCTACTGCCTCAGCCTTCTGATGGGCATAAAACACCACACTCACAGCTCTTCTCCCCCCCCAGTACAAGTCTGTATTGTTTCTTGGCTGGGCTGGCTACACAGGGCAGGGACCTGAGAACATTCTGCTAATTCAGTTAGACTTTGAAGTTCGCGGGTTGGGGGCTTCCTGACCACCCAGGTCCTCACTGTACACCTACAATAGCTGACAGAAATCTGGGCCTGGGTAAAGTCAGGTGGTACCTTTTGGGGAAGCCCCCTTCCCTTAGTCTTGGACTTCTCAGAATTCTTGAAGCTGCCTGGCCTGGGCTTCTGCTTTTTTGCTTAATGGCCTCATTACCATCCTGTCCTTTTGTTCTTTTATTTACCCAGTACTTAGGGTTGAACCTGGGGCCTCAGACCTGCTGGGCTCTACCACTGGGCTGGATTCCCCAGCCTGGTCTTGTTCTCATGTAAAGAGAAAAGGGCACCCACTCTATCTGCTTTCTCTCATGTCCCCTTACTTGGGAATACAAGAGGTCAGGCAAAGAAGTTGGCTCTGGAAGAGTCCTGAAAGCTTTGGGTTTCCACTGGGCAAATGAATATTTGTACCAATGTGGGTGGGGCTGATAACGTCAGCATCAGCTTGGGCCTCTCCCTGGAGTTCTGTGTGTGGTTAGCATACATTGGTTTGCAGGAGGCCATTTTCAACAAGAGCACTGGGAAGGTCATCTTAAAAACATTCAGCCTCTACAAGAAGCTTCTGACTCTTCTCAGAGCAGGCCATGATCAAGGTAAGATGTGGGGGACCTACAGCTTGGTGAAGGTTTGGTGAGGCCTGGATGGCTTGGGTCCAAGTTCAACTGCTCAAGGAATGAGGGTCCCCACACTTATCCTGGCTTGCAGGGATGGATCCAGGCAGATAATTTGCATATTTCAGGACTCAGCCTGTCAGGAAGGATGGAAATTCCTTGGCAGCTCTCCTAGGTTGAGTGAGGGTGACAGGTTACTGTGCCAGGTAGACTAACAGGGAGCCATCCTAGTCTTCAGGAGCCACTCGGCCTTTCTTGAGTGTCAGCTCTGCTAGCCCTGCAGTGAGATGGTCAGAGGAACCCCACAACCCTTCTGGGCTTGGGAGGTAGCCTAGTTGTAGCAGGTTCTCATAGGTCTCCTTCCTATGAATCCAGCCCAGCTATTGTGCATTGCAAACATGAAAGTAAACCATGTGCATGCACAGGCCCCTCAGTGGGCTTTTAACATGAAGAGTTAGGCCCCAAGGCATCTGCTGGCAGTGAACAACTGAATGTGGCACAGATGAAGACCAGAGCTGGTTTGTGGGGCGTGAGTTTGTGCACTGGCTGAACTTTCCCCTAGGCTGCTTGTTGGGAGCCCTTGCGCATCTGAGAGCGAGTCCCCGCAGGATCCAAGCCACATGGTCATCCCCCATGTCACTGTGACAGTGAGCTGAGATAGTGGCTCTCTCATAGAGTGAGTTTTCCAGTGGCTCTTGGGAAAGCAGTATCAGCCATACATTAGTTATGCAATGGTTTTTTTTTGTGTACAGAACTAACTGGCAGGGCTACCCCACTGGAGCCAGACAGGTTTTCCAGCCTAAGGTGAAGTCAGGCAAAAAGGATATCACAAAGGTGGCAGCTTGCATAGGGTGAGAGCATAGGGTGATTGCACATGAGCAAACCCTTCTGTTCCCAGTGGTGGTCCTGCTGAAAGACATCCAGGATGTGAATGTGGAGGAGGAAAAGGTCCGTTACTTTGGGAAGGGCTACATGGTGGTGCTCCGGTTTGCAACAGGCTTCTCTCATCCCCTTACACAGAGTGCAGTCATGGGTCGACGCAGGTAAGAGCGGTATAGAGCAAGACTGGGGTATCCCTTGGTGCTTCTCAGGGCAACAGAGAAGTTCTATGTTGTAGACAGGATATGGGGCTGTGCTTAGGATGTGTGTGCTTAGGAGCAACTCTGCCATAGCTTCGGTAGGGGAGGCATCAGAACAGGATTGGGGGTCTGGTGAGAGTAGGACTGAGGCCAGAAATATTGGGCCCATTTGGGACCCCTGGGGGTGTTGTAGATATATCTTGGGGGATGAGACAATGTGGGTCTTTTGTGGTGTGTTGTGGAACTGCACCCTTTGCCAAGGTGACCTGCTTTCTTGATGATGGCCTAGTGATGTGGAAGCCATTGCTAAACTCATCACTAGCTTCTTGGAGCTGCATCGCCTGGAGAGCCCCTCAGAACGGTCACAAAGCAGCGACAGTGAACCTGATGTCCCTGGTGGCCAGAGCTGACAGTGTGGAATGGCTGCTGGAAAATGTTGCCCACTTCTGACACATTTCCAACTGACGTGCTAATTATAAGGGCACAGGCAGATCTTGGGCACCTGCCTGTGGCTCCATGGGGAGTTCTACTCCGGACCACCTGCCTTTTGTTTGTTTGTGCTTCTACACTTTGCAGAACCATGAGCTAGACCTCTTCCACAATCCAGAAAGGTTGCATCTATCAGGATGATGGGGATGGATGCTACATCTAGGGGGAGGGCAAGGTCTCAGAAATTAGTGCCTTCCCTAGAGGTATACTGCAGCTGTGGGTTGGGCAGCACAGCCTGGTCTGGATAAGCTCACCCAAGGGCAATCTGAAGCATAAGATGCCAAGCTTTCTTCAGCATAAGCCTAGTGCCTGCCTTCAAGACGCCTTGCCACCCCAGGCTACTGCGGGAAGACTCCACTTCACAGTGAGAGTGAGACACCCACATTCACGTAGGAAGGACCCACTCCTGTACACGCTGAGGTCTACTGTCCCTCACCATCCCTCAAGATGGACACTCTCGGTGGTCAGGGGCTTCCCTGAAGGCAACTCTGGATGTTGGAGCTGGTTACAGAACTCTCAGAGAAATCAGAGTGCTGCTGACTACCCTGTTCCTTCTTAGGCCACTTGTCTGAGATCGCAGGGTGTTGGAGTGCAGCTGTCAGGAATGGAAGGCTCTCCCAACCCAGCTGGGGAAGGGAAGGTCACCTCTTTTGGCATCCTGCAGCCTTTAAGACCTGGGAGCTCCTTTACAGAAACTGAGTCTTAGCCTTTCAAGCCTGGAAACCACCTGGAGAAAATAGGCACGTGGAGACACAGCCCTATAAATCCCAGTGTTCAGAAGTGAGGCGGGAAGAAGGTTCCAAGGCCAGCCTGGGCCATGGCCTCTTCTAATAAAGTTGGTACCAACCACTAATGGTCCTTTTCTGCCCTTCTAGTTTCCTTCTGAGTGGACTCAAGTCCCTCAAAAGTACATTGTTTACTAAGTTCCCAGCTTGGCCTCTAGGCCTAAAGCTGTGGATCTCTGGGCTACACGCAGCTCCTCACAGCTGCAGACCTGTACCTCAGGTAGAACTGGGAAACTAAAGAGTTATACAGGCACAGAAGTTAAGGCAGCCTTGAGGCCACTGTCCCTAGGCTGAGCAGAGTAGTTAGACAAGAACTGTGACCAGGTCTTCTGAGTGACTGCCACTAGTCCTGATTTGGGGACATTGAACATGCCATGTCATGTCCCTTGAACATGCCAAAGTGACCTTTTTAAATAGTTAAGTTAGAGATTTTTCTCCCCAGGTGAAATGTGAAATATAGCTTGTTGCTTTTTGACATGTTGCCTACAGACTCTTAAGGTACTTTAGACAAGAGAGGAAGGAGTCTGTCTCTTAGGTGCTGTCCTGTCCCCTTTTGATACTGCCCAGTGCTGAGACTCATTCCTGGGTGAAGGCATGAAATTCTTTGTGGTAGTAAAAAGTTGAAGTTTCTGTTGGTGGGACTTCCACTTCTACCGGTCTTTTTATTTCAGAAGTAATAAAGTTCTACATGCAAATTGCAATTGTGCTTCTGTGTTTTCTGCTTTGCCCAAGGTTACTGTTTATACAGTTTGAGGGCCTGTCTGCACAGATGTCTGGGCTTAGCAGGAAGAGCACAGGCCCCACATGGCTGGGTCACTGAGGCAGAAATCTTGGTGTTGTCCAGGTTGATATACAGGGTCCCATCCCCTCAGGGGTTCTGACCTGTGTCCCAGCCTGGGCTGGTGGGTGGTGGCTGTTGGGCTGCCGCCTCCCCCAGGTCCTGCAGCAGAGCCTGCAGTCGCTGTGTACTCGGGAGCACGTTCTCCTCCATCCACTCCTCTATGGCGTCCGGGTAGAAGGCCAGCTGCAGGGCCGCCTCCAACTGCTGCACAAGCTGGTTCCACCTGCTCAGAAGGCTGAGGGAGACAGCACCCAGGAATTGACTTGAGTGTTCCTGCTAAGGTTCAAGTTTACATAGCTGCACCCATCTCCTCAGTCCCTGGGGCCAGTACTATCCCATGCCTCTGTTTAACTTTGGGATTAGCAAGTAAATGACTGGTCACATTTTAACAATCAAAAGCACACCACTGCCTGGCAGTTTTTCTCACAACCGCGAACGGGTCATGCTATTGGCAGCATGTTATTCATGTTACACTTATTAGCTTAGCTTAGAGTCTTAAACCAGGAAAGGACAATGCAGGTAGCCTAGGACTCCAGCCACAGGGCACTTTACCAGGTTGTGCCAGGAAATGACAGGGCCAGCATGGACCCCAGGTGGCCTGATTCCAAAGATGAACCTTGGGTCAGCCTGGGCATGTGGTTGATGAGGCCAGGAACCACTTAAGATTCTTGCTACTATTAGGGGAGGTGCTACTAAGAAGTAGCCTATCAGTTCATCCAAGATATGTAGCTGCAAGACCTGGAGAGCCTGTCTTGCCTTAACACTGATAACCATAGTCATCACTACTGTGTGTTCGTGAACGGGACAAGGTGTTCCGGGGCTGAACACCTGGGAGGATATGATGGTGGCTACCTGAGTGCCTCCGGCTGTATGTGCTGGATCATTACTGGGTGAACAAGCTTCCGCCTGCGATGGTAGGGGCTGAACCAGCCAGTGACATACCTGGAGCAAATCCAGACAGTGTCAGTGGAAACTTGGTAAATATTTTTATAAGTCTTTCTAGAAAAGCCTTTGTAAAGAACAATGGCAGGAGACATGCAGGAGGCACTTACCGGTTCCTTTCCAGAAGCGTATCCACAGAGCTGCGCAGGTGGAGACTAATTTGTGTGACGAGGGCATGGATGTCACTGCCAGGGAAGGAGCCAGCTCCCTCGCTGCCAGAGAATCACACTAAGAACAGTGGTCCCCGGGAGGGGGGGGGGCATGTCAGGGAGTGTGGAATTACCTTACAGTATCCGTTATTTCCAGGCTTGAAACCCCAAGGAAGCGTTCCACTCTCAGCCTCACATCCTCAGCAAAGCCTCCTGAAACCATCCACAGGCAGAAGTGGTCAGGGAGATCCCTGACCTTTGGGTGCTATGGGCAAAAGGCACAGCATCTTGGGGAGTCCCGGCCAGGCCAGCTGGCTGCTCTTCATTGAGTACGTGAAAGATATTTGTTATAGATTGTTGTAGGTAGCAGCACAATCTGCAGGAGCCCCTGGCCTCAGCACATGGTTCATGTACAAGTGTCCAGGCTTAATCAAAGGTGGAGTATTCTAGACCACCTGAAACAGGGTGTAAGACCAGAGCAGACACACCTGCACAAAAGACTGTCTCAGGAAGCCATTGACAGAGGGTTCCTGGCTCTGCACTGAGGGATCTGGGTCCCAGCATAATCACTCCTCCAAACCAGGAAGGGCTAAAGCCACACACTCACATCAGTGCGTCTTCAGCGTGGTGAGGGCTGTTTGTGATTATCACTTCCTGTTTTTCTACACATTCTAGACACTTTACAATGAACAACTGTGGGAGGGGGAGCCAAAGTAAGACCACTTCTCCATCGTCCCCCTGGCCACAGAGCCTGGCTGTTGGGCCTTCTTTACATGTGGACATCCTCTGAGTGTTGTAAACTCCTGCATAGTTTTGTAGTTTACATGAACATGGTTTATTTCACCAAGGCTGCATGGCCTACACTCGCTCTGAGCGGTGCCCATGCCTGTTTTCTACAGCCGGTTGTTTCCTCAGGTCACCTGGGTGTGGGAGCACTGGGATCAGGCTCCTGCAGCAGTGGAGCACCCAGACCTGGGTGTGGGAGCACTGGGATCAGGCTCCTGCAGCCGTGGGGCGCCCAGTTCTGCAGAGTCCTCAAAATACTTAAGCAGCAAAGAGAATCTGCATCTGCACCTGAAGCATGAATTTCTCACGTACATTCTCTGAATCTGTGGGGCCATGTCCCTTCTAAATTCCCAAACTACTCAAGGCTCAGGATGAGGAACTGGGTATAGGCAGTCCTGGACCAGTGGCATTTAGGCAAGTGGGCAGACTAGAAACAAGAGCCTTCTTCATCCCTGTGAAGGACAACAGTCCAGACAGAGCAGGACAATGATCAGGGGAAATCAGCAATTGGCGCCTTTCTTCCTGTCTGGCTAAGAGTAGGTAGGAGGACTGGGACATACCATGTACAAGTGACTGTAGACAGGCAGCCAGGGATGGGATTCCCACAGGGAGCAGCTCACACAGCACAGAGAAGTGGTCGTACCTATGTCCAGAAGAAGACTATTCAGCTCTACAGCCCTCAACCATTTCAGCCTGATGAGTATGCCTGATTTGGGATGCCTTTTCTTATGTTTTGAGGGATTCCCAGACTAGGAACCACCATGGGTAGCCTGGTGTATCCCATTACCTGGCTCAGGATATCCAAAGTGGGTTTCATGTCATGGGGATTTTGCATTAGGTTTGCTATGATGCCCGGGAGGAGCCTGTATAGGGGAAATAGGGCACACTCCACAGTGTATGCCTGATGTACAGCTTCTGTAAAGCCTTTATTATCCCTTTCCTGTACCGGTCTGCCTCCCGGAGGCCTTGTCTGTGGCCTGTGTCCCATCTATCCACCTCATGCTTTTCCACAAAGCCCAGGTTAGAGTGGGCATCCTCCACCTGGCCTGGCCTTGTTTCTTCAGCCATAAGGGGCTACAGAGATGGTCCTCAGGTGAGGCAGATGGAGGCTGACAGGAGGGCCAGTGATTACATCACTCCCATCAGTTTTCCTTTACCTCTGTGAGTCACTAGCCATCATCCAATGCATAGAAAGAGCTTCACTCTCTGTGAGAGTCTTGGTTTAACTCACACTTCCATATACTCTATTAGAATGGTGAATGCTTGGTAAGTCCTCACGAGCCATCTAGAATCATCCCTGAAGCCAACCAGGGGACATCTACTGAAACCACGAATACCTCCAACGACCACACTAGATAGGCTCAGCCAGCTGAGCACCCTGCTCTGCAGACACATTTTGGGACCTGTGAAGGCCTCAGGGAGATATCTTTCCAGCTCTTCCTAGTGGAGTTGACAGCTTTGACCAGTCCGGCTCAAAGGCTGAAACCTGACACTAGGACTTGGACAGAACCAAAGACCAGGTTCATCCTATTTCATAAAGTATATGACATCCTAAAAGAACTGGGACTAATCTTCATGCCCTGCTACACATGAGACACACATGTATCACTCATGGAACATGCAGACCACAGAGGCTGCATGTTTATGGCTCGACCACTCAATTGTCTCCTCAGAAGAGTAAATGAGGCAAACAGAGGCATGTAGAACATGATTTGGGAAGAGGCAAGACCAACACTAGCCAAGCTACCATGATGGATGGTGGAACTTCCCACCTCCCACTCCCAGCCTCTGAGAGCTTACCTCTGCCAGCCAGTCAGGATGATCCCTTGTAGAGCATCCACTGGTCCACTGCCTGCCACCTGCAGCCACAGCTCATGGTTTCTAATGTGGTGCTCAACAGGGGGCAGAGCCTGACTGGCCCCTGTGGCCCCCTTGAAGGCACTGGCAGCCCACAACCTCTGGAAGCCACACTCCTGGTACTTTCCTATAAGGAAGACTAGGCAAGAAAACAAGCAGATGAGCAGCTCTCATAGAGAGGCCCTGGATACACAGCCTATTCCAGCAGAGAGGAGACACCAACCATTCCCACAATGCCTCTAGTTTATCATTCATTAGGAATAAGCACTTCAGGAAGAGCTGGAAAGGACCTGGGATGAACTGGAGCCAGCAGGGGATCCCAGGCCAGGCCAGGAGTCTCTGTGGCCTTTCTGTCCCATGCTGGTCAGCTAAGCTAAGATGGTGCCCATATTTCCAGGCTGAATAGTTCAGGTTACAGGGTTATAAAGGACTGGGAAACAGTCATGCAGGTACATGTACCATGAGGAATGTATTGTGAGCAATCCGTACTGACTTTTGCCATGGACATCCAGGTCAGCTCCATAGTCCCAGAGCACAGGCTCCACCAGTTGAGGCACCCCAGATGCTGTCAACAGAGCAAGGCCACGAGTGTGAGAAGGCCCACTCAGGTCACACCTCTGCTTCTTAGACGCATTTGTTTTGATATAGGGGTCTCACTTTGCTGCCCAGACTGGACTTGGACTCCAGTCCTCCCATCTCAGCCTCCTAAGTACTGAGATCACAGTCACGTGCCATCATGCTCATCTCTGCACATTCCTTTAATGTTAAAGTTATATCAAACATAAACCATCTTCTCAGGTCTAGTGAGTTCTAAGTACAGCCTGCAGCTGTGCTAGGCTTTTGGCCATAAACATCAAAGCTACAAATGATGTCTGTAGCTGCCTAAGCTCTTCCCCAAGCTGCCTGCCTTGCAGCCTCGGGGCACTGGAGCACATCTCTAATTCATTAACATAAAACATATACTAGCCTCACAGAACATAGGTACAGCTGGCCCTGCACTGAACCTCAGGGTTCAGCGGAGCTAGGTGATTTGTTTAAGTGGCAATCTTCCAGGCTGGGGAAGATACCTGTTGGCTTTCATCTCCAGGCTTTGGGCCAGTGTAAACTTTTGGCCCTGACATCTTCAAGGCTGGCCACAGAGTACACATGGGATTAAAGCTATCAGAACCACTGGACATGGCAGTGGCTCTCTGCGCCTGACAGCAACCACACCAATTTCTGTCCACACTCCTGGAAGGCTGTACAGTGACTTGAAGGGAATGGAAAGAACCCAGCACTTTCACTAGAGTGTACGTTAAGAGCTCACTTCCATGGCCTCTGGAACTTGAGGTCGTGGGCAGCCACGTGTAACCCCCATCTGCACAGGCCCTGCCAACCTTTCAGCTGTTCTGGAGGGATGTCCCGTAGCATGTCATCCCACACCAAGGGTGTTACACCAGGATGCTGGGTCAGCACATGGCTGGCTACCGCCTGCATGTGGCTCAGGCACAGTTTCGAGTGGCTGTTCTGTTCCTGCTGTAGCCACTGTTTCGAGGTCTCCCCCTCACCCAAGTAGTAGACCTAGGAGGAAGAAACAGGGTGGGATTGCATCCAGTGCCATCCTTAGGACTACAGAGTTCACATCTGCCCTGACCCTTGTGGTGGCTGCAAGTACAGAGACTAGAAAGGGGCTTAGTTTCCTTGGTCTCAGGAAGACTGCCCTTACACTGGGTTCACTTAGGGCCTCCTGGGTTCAAAGCAGCTCTGCTCAGATCACTAAGAGGCAGGACGACCTTGCTAACTCACTAAGGAGTGAGTGGGTGGATACGTGACCCCTGTGCCATGGCTGCCCCAGACGGGTGACAATGCTGATGAACCTTGTCCTACACTCACAATGGCAGTGAAGCCAGACACAGAAGGCAACATGTAGTGTAGTGCTATCTGTGACACACACACACACACACACACACACACACACACACACACTTTTTCTGAGACAGGGTTTCACACAAGATTATAGAAGGTATTATTATTCCTCTCTCTTTTTTACTTTATTTACCTTATGTGCATTGATATTTTGCCTGCACATATGTCTGTGTGAAGGTGTCAGATACCCAGAAACTGAAGTTAGACAGTTGTGAGCTGCCATGTGGGTGCTGGGAATTGAACCCAGGTCCTCTGGAAGAGTAGCCAATGATCAGAACTGCTGAGTCACCACTCTTTGAGACAGATTTCATGTAGCCTAGGCAGGCTTGTAATGCCCTATGCTATAAAGCCTGCTGGGTTACAGGTGTGTATAATCACATCTTACTTTCAAATTTCCTTATTTTGAGATACCATGGCCCAAGATGACCTAGGACTCATTATGTAGCCCAGGCTGGTCTCAAGTTTGTGACAATTCTCTTCACAATCCTCCAAGTGCTAGGATTACAGGTGTCAGCCACCACATCACGCTCTAACTTACTTTTAAAAACGGAAACCTCAGGGTGGAATGTCTACAAACCCAGGCAAAGAAGCCTTTGTCTCAAAGCCTACCCCAGCCTTGCCCACATATCTGGAATCAAGCCAGAGAAGCAGAGTAGAGGCTAGCCCTTGGGTTGGCTAGGTAAGAGGACTTACCACAGATACTCCGGAGGAACACTTCTCCCAAACAGTGCTCCAAGATCCAAGTATAACAACACCTTTTCCTGTCAACACCTCAACTGGCTACAACTGTCTGAAAGGGCATTTGCTCATGGCTAGGGCTGGCTCTGTTCCTGTAGGAGGAGTAAAGCAGCCTGGTCCCTGGATGATATCATCTGGTATACAGGATACCTTACTTGGGCCCTGCAGGACTGCCCTACACCAGCCAACACTCCTCTCTAGAGATGACATCCCCTCAATAGGCCCATCTCCTTGGCAGTCCCGGCCTTTATTCTCTAGTATTCAGACCGTTTCTCTATTTAAAAGAATCTAAGAAGCCATAGGGCCTGGCATGGTGACACCTGCCTTTAATTCTAGTGTTCGGCAGGATGAGATAGAGGATCAAGAGTTCAAACCAGCCTGGGTGATGTAATGAGACTATAGCTCAAAATGTTTTAAATTAAACCAAACCAAACCAAATCAAAAACAAACAAACAAACAAACAAAACCACGAAAGAGGGGGCTGGAGAGATTACTCAGTGGCTAAGAGCACTAGAAGCTCTTCCAGAGGACACAGGTTTGATTCTCAGCACTCATGAGGTGGCTCACAACCACCTGTAACTACAGTCCCAGGGGATCCTGACGCTCTCTTCTGGCCCCTGTGGGTGCTGCATGTTATCTCACACCAACTGTACACAGGCATATATGCAGGCAAAATACCCCTACACATAAAATAAGTAAATACATAAATATAAAAAGAAAAGCAAAGAAAGAAGCCTTATATGGCATATGACTGAAGCAAAGCAGCTGCAGACTTGAGATCACAGGCACTCACCTCATCGCAGCCGATGTGGAGCCACCGGACATCCCTGTGTAGCTCCAGAATTTGGTCGATCATAGCTTGTACCAAGGCCAGGGACTCAGCCTCGTGAGGGTTCAGGGTGTTGGGGAAGAGGGCCACTTCACGGAGATGTGCAAACGCTGCATGCTTTAGCACAAACTGAGGAAGAGACGGAAGCTGGTGTAAGTGTCCCGGTCCCCTGCTCGTCCTTGTCAAGCACTCCAAGCTTATGGTGCCTGATGGCCAGCTGGGTGGCCCTCACAGATTACTGCCAACTCTTCCAGATGTCTGCAGCGGAGATCAGCTTCAGAGCTTCTGATTCTGCCTGAGCTGGGCTCTGAACCCTCTAGCTGGTTCCTCGGCAGCCCTCTCCCGCCACACTCCACCCCTCTCTCTGTGGTGTTGGTACTCCAACAGGGGTTTTGCACATGCCAAGTGGGTTATTTTCCAGAGCTAGATCTCTAGCTTCACCTTTTTACTTATATGGGTGTTCAGCTTGTTAGGGTTAGGCATCTGTGCACCACATGTGTCTTGTGTCCAGAGGCCAGACCAGGGGCATTTGATCCCTTAGAACTGGCTGTTCTGAGCTGCCTTGTAGGTGCTTGGAATCCATTTTGGGTTCTCTGGAAGAACAGCACTGCTCTTAACAGCTCCAGCCACTCCAGTCTTTTTTTTTTTTTTTTTTTTCCTTTAAATTTTATTTTAGAGGAGTGAATGAAGCTGTATCCTACAAGCCATTAAACCAATACTGTGTTTGCCTCGCAGCTGTCTGTCTTACATATGAGAAACAATTGTGGATACTGGTAAAAAGACATAAGCTTTTTACCGACGGCTTCCTTCCTTCCTAGTGAAGCTGCCCTGTCCAAGAGTTAGTTGTGCTCTCTGACTGCTTAGAGATTGGTGCTGCTGAGAACAGGAGTTCAGGCAACACTGAGCTGCTGCTGCTGCTTACCCATCAGACCCTACTGCCCCGCACTGGAGCCCAGGTCCAGTCGCTGAGCCTCACGCTCATGACAGTAACTGTCCTCCCACTCACCTCCATGTGTCCGAATGTCTGCACTAAGGGGACAACTTCCAGCTCACTAAGCCTGGCCAGGCGCAGGATCTCTGTAACTTCGGAAGGGCTGGGGTAATAAGAGTACACAGAGGCTTGTGTCAGCCTGGTTGGCACACCACTTTTGCCCAGCCCAACCCTTTCTGCCCCACTGCATCTTGTATGAACTGGCTACAGAGTCATCCTGCACAAGGTGGGCAGACTGACCCAAGGGCAAAACTTGTTCTTCAGCTGATTTTGTACAGCTCTTAACCTAAGAAATGGTCCCTTCACTGCTCCCACCGAACCCTGTTAACTTTGAAAGACAAACAGATATTCAGTTTTTAGAAAACAGCAGAACACAGAGAGCAGGCAAACCTATAGCAGAGGCATGTGCAGGTGCAAAGGAGAACTGGGATCCCCAGAGCCAAACCAGCCTCCAGCATGGTGGTTATGCTCCTGCCCGAGTCATCCAAGTGCTGGAATTATAGGCAGTTACCTAACTAAAGAATCAGCAAGGACTGTCTGTATCCTCCTCTGACCTGCTTGTGTATGCGAGGTAAACACTCTGCCACTGAACCGTATCCCCAGATCCACTGACTCAGCAGCTAAAATGACCCTGCAGAGTTGCTTTCATCTTGATGTCTATGAGAGTCTTAGTATTTTCCCACTTGCTTGTGCATTCCAAGGTTAGAATCTAACTGTGAGAAGCTGGGGAGACCATTCAGTGGTCAAAATGCCTGTTGTGTAAGCGAGAGAACTAGAGCTCAGATTCCCAGGTCCCAGGTAGATGGTGAGGGCATGGTGGACTTTCTCTACTTCCAGTGCTCAGAAGGCACAGACAAGGGGCATCAGAGGAAGCTGGCTTGCCAGAGCAGCCAAAACGGTGTGTTCTAGTTCAACCAAAGATGCTGCTTCAGTTAGGGGAGAGTGATAAAGACTTGGAGTGTCAACTTCAGGCTTTCACATGTACTTGCACACATGTGCACTCATACACATGTAAATATAAACACACACATGCGCACAAACACACACACAAAACACATGAGGAAAAAAATCCAACTGTAGCCATAAATGCAACCCAGTCCCAGCCATGACTTCTTACTCTTCCTTGCAGAATCAGAAAAGATATTTATTTCCTCTTTTAACTGTTTCCTGATTACCTTTAATGTACATGTTTTGCTTAAAAATATGTTCTGCATATGTATGTGTGTGTGCTAAGTGTATGTGCGTGTACCATGTGTATGCAGGAACCTGAGGAGGTCAGACGAGGGCGCTGGCTGTCCTGGACCTGGAGTTGCAGGTGGTTGTGAGCCACTACATGAGTTCTGGGAAACAAACCCAGATCCTCTGTAAAAGCAGCAAGTGCTCCGTAACACAAGGCTGTCTCTCGAGCCGCTACAGGAGGAAGGATTGTAGGAGCCAGAGGGGTCAAGGATACCACAGAACACGGCCCACAGAACCGACTAACGGGGGCTCATAGGGAACTGACCCAACAATCAGAGCACCTGTGTAGGTGTGAGCTAGGACCTCCAAATCCATGTCAGTCGTGAAGCTTGGTGTTCTTGTGTGACTCCTAACAGAGGGCACAGGGGCTGTCTCTACTCTTTTGCCTACTTTTGGGACCTCTTTCCCCCTACTTGGCTGCTTCGTCCAGCCTTGACGTAAGGGTATGTGCCTGGTCTTATTGTAACTTATTAAGCCAGGAGTGGTTGATATCCCTGAGAGGCATGTTTTTTCTGAAGGGAAACAGGAGGAACAGATCTAGGGGAGATGGGAGGTGGAGGTAGGGCTAGGGGGGAGACAAGGGAGGGGAAACTGCAACTGGGGTGTAATATATGAGAAATAATAAATTTTAAAAAGTGTGTGTTTTGCCTGCATTTGTCTGTATACACGTTTAACATGTGAGGTCAGTAGAGAACAGCCTTGTGAGCTACCACATGGGAGCTGGGAATGGAACCTGGGTCCTCTGGAAGAACATTTAGTGCTTTTAACACCTGAACCATATCTCCAACCCAATGTTTTATTTTTCTAAGTGTTTTAGGTTCGTTCATTTGTTTCTTTGTTTGTATTTTGAGACAGGGTTTCTTTGTGTAGCTCTGGGTGTTCTGGAAATTGATTCTGTGGACCAGGCTGGCCTCAGACTCAGAGATCCACCTGGGATTAAAGGCATGAGCTACCATAACCAGGCCAGTTGTTTTTTTTGTTTTTGTTTTTTGTTTTTTTTTTTTTTTTTTTTTTTTTTTTTTTTTTTGTTGTTGTTGTTGTTGTTTTTGAGACAGGATTTAATCTACAGCCCAAGGTGGCCTTTAACTTTCAACAATCATCCTGTCTCAGTCTCAGCCTCCCAAATGCTGGGATAATAGGTGTGAGTGTAAGCTACATGTTTTAACTTTGTGACCACATTATTATATATGTATATACATGCACTTAGAAAGACAAAAAGGAATGTAAAATGTTAGTTTCCAATTATCCTACCCACAGTATGCCCATGCCTTCCTTGTTGGTGGTCCTTCCCTTCCCCCCAAAACTTGGCATCCTCTGCCAGCATTGATACCTGTACGCATGCTTGGCCCTCAGCAGCCTCAGGTGGCCCTCATAGGGAAACATGTCTTCATACTCAATGAGGAGGCCATTTGCACCAAGTGCATGGAACAGAGGAAAAACCTGGATAGAGACAGAGGGTGTTGGAAAAGTGGCAATCTGAACAACACACATCTCAGATGAAGAGGATAGAGACAGAGGGTGTTGGAAAGTGGCAATCTGAACAACACACAATCTGAACAACACACATCTCAGATGAAGTGTGCACTTTTCCTTTCCAGGTTTTGGAGAGGGATGGGAGCTGATATTCATATTTCTCTCTTGCAAACCTTAAATCTAGAATGTGTATTTGATGCTTGCACAGGAGTGCTATGTGCCACTGAATAGCAATCAACAATGCTGGCGGTCCAGCTGAGAAGGGAGGACTTGGGACAGCTGAAAGAGTCATGCTGGAGCCAGGCCAGAGGGGTGTAACACACAAGAACCTGTGTGCCGTAGCATCAGGGGTACCAGAAACAGCTCTGAAGAGATGAGTTTAGCCCCTGGGAAGGAAAAGCAGGTAGGGGTATGTGTGCAGATAGCAGGTGGTGTGTGTGCGCATGCGCCAATGTCTGCATGTGTGTGCAAGCATGCACGGATAGGACTCAAAGTCTCAGAGGTCCTTCCTCCTGTTCTCACCACTTTCTTCCTTATCTTTATGTTAAGGGTAGGGATTTCCCTGTTTCAAGGACTTTTATGATCTGTTCATGCCTACTATATAGAATAATTGGGATTCGTTTATGTATTGGTCTGAGATCAAAGCCAAGGATTTAAAAAAAGAAAAGCACAATGTAGGCACTAATAAAGGGGCCTCTATCTATATTTAAAACAAATACCAATCTCCAAATAAGGCTCCAAATGTTTTCTGTGATGTGTATCTTGTTTTCTTTCTTAAAGCGCAGGAAAGTTCTGAAGCATGCTGAATCAAGGAAATCAGCTGGTGACTGAAAATTAGCTCTGGATGATTCACAAAATGGGCATTAAAGGAGTACAACTCAGAGACAGCCTGATCATGGAGAGAAGTAATCCGAGATCAATGCAATGATGGTGGCATCTACTCCCCCGGGGTTCTTGCCTCTCCTGACACCTGCTTACAGCTCCTGGGCAGCTCTTGCTGTGGGCTGAGATGTCTGAGAGGCTGAGACTAGAAAGACTCGGACCTCACAGACATGAGTCCTCTGGGCTTTCATGGTTTAGATGGTAGCAGAGGTTTTCATTGTTAAGCTGTATAAACATACACCATAAGCTAACTTTTACTTTTCTTTTTGTCTGGAATACTTTAAAGCAAATCCAAGACATCATTTCACTTGCAAATGCTTCGATTTATATTTCTAACTGTTTGAACTTAAAAGGCAATAACCATAACCCTAGTCCCACCAAACCAATTATTAGAACCCATTAACACTCCTCATTCTCAAATTTCCTGTTTCAAAAGGCTGTGGCTTGGGTCAGATTTATAACTTTTTAAGTAGATTTGTTTGTTTGTTTGTTTGCTTGCGTGTATGTGTTAATGTCTTTTCACATGTGAAGAGGCCGGAGGTCTACTTCACAAGTGCTGAAATTATAGGTAGAGGCAGCTCCCCACCCCCTCAAGCAGATAAAAAAATAATTTCTTTTTCTAAACATTTATTGTGAGGTGATGGTGCCTACGTGAAGATCAGAGAAGTTGGAAAGCAGTTCTCTTCCTTTATGGAGGATCCAGGGAACAAACTCACACCACCGGGCTGGCAGTCCCTTTACCCACTGACCACCTTCCTCCCCTCGAGCAGATTTTTAAAGCAGTATCTTGTGCTAATTCTGAGGCAGGGTCTCAGAATTACATGATCTCCCCCTGCCGTAGACCTGTGTAGACCTGGCTAGCCTGGAACTCACTGGGATCTGTCACTGCTTCCGTTATATACTGTTCTTCTGAGACAGGATGTGACACTGCACTTCAGCCTTTTAAATCTTGTAACTCCAGGATTTGAGAGGCTGATTCAGATTTTTTTCCCAAGGTTGTACTGCCCTGAGTTATTGTAGATGGTATTTCATTAGAATTACTGATAGCTTTCCTTTCTCTCTACCCTACTTCCTCCCCTCCCCCTTTTTTGGCAGGAGGTGTGTATGTATATGTCAAAATAGGAGCTCTCATGCAGTAAAACCTGACCTTAGAGTCAGTATGTAGCTGGCCTAAGTCACCAGAAAGACTCCCTTTGTTTCTTCAGTTTCTTTGGGACATCCTTTCCTTCACAGGCACCTCTGGCTGAGGAATGATGTGGTCCTTTTCTGTGAGGATCATCTAGACGGCAGGGGGAGATCATGTGTGGGTTAATCCCTCATGGGCTTTGTAAACGGGCTATGAGTGTCAGGTGCTTTGCTCACTTGGCTATGTTCAATGACTAGACAGTACTTCTAACCCTCTAAGTTCACCACTGCTCTCTTGTTGGTGTTGTTTATTTTGTTTTTTCTTTTTTTGAGACAAGGTCCCACGTAGCTGATCTTGAACTTACTACATAGGGGAAGATGACCTCAAACTCCTAGCCCTTCTCTCTGCCTCCCAAATGCTGACTACCGGATTGCACCACCATGCTCAGCTCTTGTTGGGCTCTTTAGGGGGGAGGGGAGATAGCTCTGTGATTGGGCTCTTTTTTTTGGGGGGGGAGTGTGAGGGAGGTAGAGGTATCTCTGTGTAGCCCTGGCTGTCCTGGATCTCCCTCTACAGACCAGGCTGGACTCAGACTCCGAGATCCACCTATTTCTGCCTCCTGAGTGCTGGGATTAAAGGAATGTCCCATGACCACCTGGCATTTGTACTGCACTTTAAGGACCCGCACCAAGAATTTAGTACTCCTTTTGGGTCACTGACCCTAGGCTTGGCCCCACTACTTGGCCTTGACATATTCATTGACTCTATTGTTATACCAACTTGACCACTATATATCAGAAATGATATATTCTGCTTCTTAAGATGACTTAAATCAGATGCTTTGGGGTGTGTGTGTGTGTGTGTGTGTGTGTGTGTGTGTGTGTGTAGGGTGTGGAGGAAGAGGACACGTGTGGGAGTAAAGTCTCTCCTTCCGCTATGCTGGTCCTGGGGATTAAACTTCTGTCTTGGTACCAAGTACCTTTCTTTACCCTTTCTTTACCGCCTCACTGTGCTGTTTTTTTTTTTTTTTTTTTTTTTTTTTCCGAGACAGGGTTTCCCTGTCACTGTGCTGTTTTTTAAGATTTATTCATTTTATATGTGTGTGCCTGTGTGAGTTTATTGCACCAACTGCAGGGAGGCACCCTCAAAGGCTAGAGAGCACTGGATCCCCTGGAAATGGAGTTATAAGCAGCTAGCTGTGAGTCACCTGATGTGGGTCCTGGGAACTGCACACTGGTTTTCTGCACTGAACCATTCCCTTGGTTGCCTTTTGAATATGCATACCCTTGGTGGTTTGGGAAATTCCTTGGCTTCTAAAACTGAGTAGTTTTTGTTTGTTTGTTTTTTCAAGACAGGGTTCCTCTGTGTAACAGCCCTGGCTGTCCAGAATTCTTTTTTTTTTTTTTTTCTTTTTTTGGTAGACCAGGCTGGCCTCAAATTCAGAGATCCACCTGCCTCCGCCTCCTGAGTGCTGGGATTAAAGGAGTGGACCACTAGGACCCTCTTGATTTGTGTGTTTTGTAGTCTTCTAGGCTAAATGAATAGCAAACCATTTCACAAATCATCTCAGGCTGCTTACGGAAGAGCTCATGTCTTTTTTATACCTTTTTATGTTGGATTTTGCCATTTACTGGCAAATACCATGCTTTTTATGGTATACTACTTACTTTTATGCTTCCGACTTAATCTTCATTTCTGAATTTTCCCTCTGTTTATTCCTGAGTTCTGAAGGCAGCAATTTTGCATCCGTTGTCTAATCCTCCCAGCCTAGCGTCTTCTGCCTGATTCTAAACTTCTTTCATAGCTTCTTTTACCTCATCTGAGTACCTTGCTTTATTCTGCTCCATGCTACTGTGACATGCTTGTTTCTGTGCTATTAAGACTGTCAACTTTTTCTGTGGTGTTCTATAGTCACGCGGAGTTTAACCACAATCTACTTACTATTCACTGAGGAACTACAGATTGAACTTAAGGCTTCCAAATGTTAGTCAGGCACTTACTACACTTCTAAACCTTCTACCCACCAGTCCTGCTCATTTTGAAGAACAGGTACGTGTGGCTGGGATGGAGATGGGCCTCTGGTCAGGCTCCTCTTTTGTTGTTGCCATGGGCATTAGGAACTCCAACTTGCTACGGTCATTCCTGAGGTCACTGTTGGTCTCTGCCTCCTTTCCTCTGGCTACATTCTCTTTATTTTCCCCTGATATTTTGCCCTTATGATAGGTCTCTGATTTCTTTGAGTCTTATGGTCCTCTAGACGCCCCCGTACTTTTTAAATTCATTTTTATACACTCATCCTCAAATTCAAACCAGTTAAAAACATCTCCCAATTTCTTCTGGCCATGGGTAGCATTTATTTGGGCATATTTTCTAGGTCCTTTGGTCATAGCATTGCTACAATTCCCCTTTCTCTTTGCTCTATCACCTCCTGCTCAGGCTGCTCACCCTACATGGGCTTTCTGTGTTGGGATATGACTGTGCTTATTCCAGTTTTGGAATCTATGGAGCTACCTAACACCTAAATCTCACTTTTTTCATTAATTAATCAATTAATTAATTTGTGTGTTTGTGTGCCCCAAGTATGTGTGGAGGTCAGAGGACAATCTGTAGGAGCTGGTTCTTGCCCCTCATAATACAAGTCCCTAGAACTCACACTTGGGTTATTAGGTCTGTGACAAGCACTTTTACTACTGGGCTATCTTACCAATTTCCCATCATCACCTCTTTTTTGAGACGATGTTTCATGTGATTCAGGATGGTTTTGAATTTGCTTTGGGATCATTGCTGGCCTTGATCTCCTGAACCACCCACCTCCGTTTCCCAAGTACTGGGATTACAGATGAGTGCACTGTATTCATGTTGAAGAATGTATTGGGATTCTAGGTCTGCTGTTAGAAATGACTACAAATGAAATGGTTTCAAATAACAGAATTTCTTTCATAGTCCTAGAGGCCAGGAGTTCCAATTGAGGAGTTGGCAGGGCATGCTTTCTCAGAAGGTCTCACGGGAGAGTCCTTCCTGCCTCTTCCAGCGTCTGGTTCATTAATTTGTGACTGTATCACTTTGCTCCTGTTGTCTCAGGGTGTCCGTATTTATGTGTCTTCTCAACTTTATGTCTGAAATCTCCCCTTTTACTTGAGTTTGGATCCCTAACACTCATATAAAAGCCAGAGATGGTGGTGTGTGCCTGTAACCCTGGCCCTGGCAGGGTAAAGACAGGCAGATTCCGGGGTTTTGCTGGCCATTCTGTCTATCTGAAATGGTGAGTTCCAGGTTCAGTAAGAGATCCTGTCTTTTTAAAAAAATGTTGTTGACCTCTGATCTTCACATAAACACATGGGAGAGCATACACTGTTCTCTCCCCCAAACATAGACCCAAACGTAATCAATCAATCCACTTTTCTTAATCAGGCTCACAGAAACCCAGTATGACCTCATCTTAACTGGTCAATTCTCCAGAGACTATCCAGGTAAGATTATATGTACAGGCACCAAAGTGTTAAGACTTGAACCTGTCTTTTTGGTGGATACAATTCAACCACAGCAAAGAGTTCATGGATTTCTCTGTTCTTTGTACCACCCTGGTGCTCTGTCTGGTTCTGAGCAGAACTGGGAGAAAATGAAAAGCCTACGCTCTGTCACCACCTTGATCCAGGAGGCCTCAAGGCTGTTTGACTAGTGCTCACTTCCACAGAGTAAACGGTCATGAGAGGTAAAGGGAGTCCTTACCTCAGAGAGATAGGAAACCTTTGGCGGTGCTCCCTTAAGGTCCAAATGAACTAATCTCATCTTAAATGGCGTCGAGGATGACATTTTGTTTGTTTGTTTGTTTGTTTTTAATAAACTCCTATAACAGGATCTCTGTCTGGGACTTCTTCCTGGCAGAGAGAACTTAAGTTACAAAGAGGAGCAGACACAGCCCTTCCCTTCTGTTCTGATACCAGCCAACTGTGCTCTACTAAACCGGACGAAACTAATTTTACTAATATGAAAATAAACCAAGTCTATTTCCACATTCAAATACAGTATTTGCAAACTGCCCTGAAATAAGAAATCATTGATTTCCTTATGAGATTATTATGATTTACAGCAACAAAAAAACTTTGCGAGCGTAGCAGAGGCACACACCTGTAACACCCTTCCCACCCCGACCCCTACTGAGGAAGGATTAAAGTTTAAGGCTTGCCTGGGCTATAATGGAAGGTCACGGCTAGCCTTGGCAACTTAATAAGACCCTGTCTTCATACTAATAAGTAAAATAAGGACTGGATAGCTTAGAGGCACAACACTTGTCTAGCATGCAGAAGGCCTTAGGTTCAATTCTTAGTACTGAAAAACAATGAAGGCAATGGTAATTTGGGGAGATGGTAGCTAGCTCCATGATACAGCACTTGCTCATTATGCCAAGAGACCTGGGATCCATCCTGGCTACTGCAAATAATAACAACAATACTCTGAAAAGGGAGTAAACTGTGCATATATCAGAGGCTACTATAGTTTCCATTACAGTTAATTTCTGGATGATACTGAAACAGCCAGGATATTAAAGAAACAGTTTTCCTACCTATTGTAAAATCACAAACGATTATTAAAGAGAGTTACTGAGTTGTGCATCCAGTTGCATGATTTCACCTGCTCGTGCTGTGCAAGGACTCAAAGTCCTAGCCTTAGGAACCACACCCCCGTCCGCGCCCCCCCACCCCGCCACTCTCAGGCAGCTCAAAGTCCGACAGGATCCTCAATGCAGCTCTCCGGGTTGAGGGCTGCGGCCTTAGGAGACAGGTCATCCTGGTCCAGCCCAACCAGTGGCTATGGGCTTGACTCACCCACGTCTTCGGCTAGCACTGCTACAGCAGAACTCCGCAGGTGCTTCAGGGGAGCAGCGCCAATGGCCGAGAAGGCCCCGCCTCCCCCCGCATCCGCACCCCCCACCCCCGCCACCGCTCGGCCTCCGATTGCTCACGTCTGGCCGTGAGCCGGCTGAAGACCGAGCAAGTCGCTCCCGCGTCCCCACACCGTTCCCGCCTCGCTTTCGCTGTCGCAGCTATTGCCCTGAATTTGGTAGCTCTTGTGTCCCGCCTGGCTCTGCGACGGCTGGGCCCGATGGCACCTCAGCGGAGGGGACCACCCAGAGTTCCTGAGGGAAATAGTGCAGCAGAGCGCCGGCGCGCAAACAGGTAGCGGGATCCTTAGGATCAGGAGGCCGCGCGCAACAGCGGGCGGAGCCTGACTGGTGTGTGGGCGTGGCCATTCCGAGGGCAGGGACGGAGGGAGGTGGAGCGTGGTCGTGATCGCAAAGTGGGGTGTGGCTATCCCAGGGGTGGAGCCTGACGGGGTGGGGCGTGATCATGAGAAGGCGGGGTCTGACCTATGTCTGGGTCGGCTCCTGGGTAAAAGTGTCAAGTGGGACTAGCCGCACTGCGACCTGAGCGGGCTTGACTTAGAGGCCGTGGAAGTAGTGTGGGCGTGATGTGTTGGGGCGTGGCCTGGTTGGCGCATCCTGCGGCATCCCTTCTATAGTGAAATGTCCACGTGGCTGCCCACTTCCAAGCTCTGGAAGCTTCTCCTTGGAGTCGAACTGCATTCAGTCACGTGAGCGGGTTTCTCTTGCTAGGGACCATTTCTGAGCCTTTATGACTCCCCTCTGCTGCGTGGTCCACCTCCCCATATCTCTGCTGGTTACATCATCCCAGCCTTTCACACCCCACCTGTCCAAAACTGACCTTGTACGCCTCTGTCAGACCCACACCTGAATTGGTAACTAAGAAATGGAGACTTTAGGGACAGGGACCTAACTCTGACAATTCTGCGTGTATTTCAAGATCTTTCCTGAGACCTTTCCTGGGCAGCAGAGCTCAGGTACGTTAGTTATACACACGGATGTATAGAGACACAGACAGCTTCATCAGGGACTGGACCACACAGACCTGGGTCATAGAGACAACTTTCACACATCATTTCTGACATTCTTCTGTGCTCTTTCTGGCTACAGGCTAAGCCTGGTGACATCCAGTGTGAACAGCTTGTGGTTTTGATTGGCATACTTAGTATGATGGCTGCATCCAGTGGTTATGTTCTCTATCCTTAGTTCCAAGAAGGACCAGCTGCCTCGGGAGGCACAGAGGACATGGCTAAGGATTGTGGCCCTTGGGGTCGGCCTTGCTCTGGTCCCATTCCTGCTCTGGAGTACTGTGGGGATCGACGATGATGTTACTGAGGTTGTGGCTCGTCGCAGTGAGGTCCTAGAAGGCAGGTTCATTGAGGTTCCCTGCTCTGAGGACTATGATGGTCACCGAAGGTTTGAAGGTATGTGCCACAGGCTTCTCAGAAAAGAGTGACAGGTAAGGGGCCGGAGAGATGGCTCAGCATTCAAGAACACTTGTTGCATTTCCACAGGACCTGAGTTCAGTTCCTAACACCCTTGGCTGGCGGCTCACAACTGCCTGTAACTTCACCTTCAGGAGATCCAACTTCTTCTGCAGGCACCTGCAGTCATGTGTATATACTTATACACAGACACACACGAAGTGACAGACATGAAACTCAACATTGCCTTTTGCTATAGTTAAAACGATATATGTGGGCAGAGACAAACTTTCCCTCCCAGATAGGCAAGCACACACTTAGTTGGAAAATAAAGATGTTTCAGGGTTGGCCTCCAGTGCCACTCAGGTGTAGACAGCATCTCAGCAAGCTTCTGTGCCTGGAGGTTGCCTGCAGAGAGGTGACAGGATTAGGGAGTTGAGAAAGGGTCAGCGAGAAGGCTTGGCGGTTAAAGCACATAATACAAACGGGATGACCCGAGCTCAGCATCCTGAACCTACACAGGAGGAGAGAATCAACTGTATGTAGTTCTCCAACTTCTATACACACGTTGTGTGTCCACGCACATAAAATAACAAGTGTAAAAGAAAAAAAGTTCCAAAAAAGTGGGAGACCGAAAAGGTAAGGAGCACCCAGAAAATGTGAGGACAAGAATGTACTCAGGTCACAGCTCTGCTGATGGTCCTTGTTGGGGCAAGAACGGATATCCAGATAGTTATAAGCTGGAGTCCTGGGGTTGGGGCCAGGGGAGCAGAGGGAGCTGCAGTGTCAGGGCCACGGAGCCAGGTGAGGATAGTCAGCCGCCTAGAGAGCACACGCCTCTGGACTGGGTTGGTAGAGTGGGGTGTAGGCCTCCTTGGGCTGCTGTTTTCCTGAACATTTGATGCCATCCAGATGCATTCTGTTTCTCAAATGTAGCATTTGGACCCAGCTCTATAAGGATGGTTTATTTTTTTATTCAAAGTAATGTTTTGGATGTGAATGGGGGGAAAGTTCCGTGTTCTTCCACAAGGGGGCGCTGTCGTGATGCAGAAGAACTCAGGCCTCAGCCACATGTGAGACAGCAGAGGAGTGCTTTGTGGACTGGGTGGTCAAGGACCTTTTCTCCTTCTGCAGTCAATAAAATAAACATGTTTCTGTTGTGTTGGATGCTCTGTCCTGGGAGTTTACTAATTTACAACACACACACACGCACACACACGCACACACAAAATTATAAATGGCGATTTACCAGCCAGCATATCTTGTAGGAAGGTCCCCAGAGTTTATGGCCCCGGCTCACCAGTAAGAGCACAGCTCACTCAGCGCAAGGGAACTGCAGGAAAACAAGGACCGGTTGCTTGCTGAGCTTGCTGCCGCTGCTCTACTACATCTTGGCATCTCTCCCGCATCACACTCACCCCCTTCCATCAAAGCTGCTTCCAACTTCCACTCTCTGGGTTTCCGCATGACACCAAGGTGAAAGAGAAGCAGGAATGAGTATGGCAGGCAGATGCTGTGGTCCTGGAGATGGATGGTGACCAGAATGACAGGCTTAGCTTGGGCTGTGTCAGCACTTTCCAAAGGGATTTTAGCAAGCAAGCAAGATAAGGAATGTTGCCAGACTGTTCATGTGCTAGCCCAGGCCTGTAATCTCAGAACTCAGGAGGCTGAGCCAGGAAGTTCTCAAATTTGAGTCAGCCTGAACTACATAGTAAGACCATGTTTTTAACAAACAAGACAAAGCAAAACCAAAATGTCAATGCAATGTCTGGGGACTTCCTTGTTTTTCCAGGGTTTGGGGGCAGTGACAGGATCAGCCTATGTGAGAAACCCAGGACACCTGGCAGGAAGGAGATGTGAGTTGAGATTCTGCATAGGGTGAAATTCCAGTGAAAAGTTACTTTTTTTTTTTTTTTTTTTGGTTTTTTGAGACAGAGTTTCTCTGTGTAGCCCTTGGCTGTCCTGGAACTCACTCTGTAGACCAGGCTGGCCTCAAACTTAGAAATCCGCCTGCCTCTGCCTCCCAAGTGCTGGGATTAAAGGCATGCACCACCACTGCCTGGCCAAAAAGTTACTTTTTATTTGAAGTTGATTTTTAACCAGGTGTTTTAGCCAAACTGGCCCCCTGGTCATGCTGGAGGACTTTGTCAGCTTGGCCATGATCTTGGGACAATGGCTTCAAGTTACCATTTCTCCATGACTGTCGCCTTCCAGGCTGCACCCCCAGGAAGTGTGGCAGAGGCGTCACTGACATCGTCATCTCCAGGGAGGAGGCGGAGCAGATTCGAAGGTACCCATGCACCTCTGCACTTTGTCTAGGGCATCCAGGAGTTGGGTTAAGCAGGGAATGGGAGTCAGCCAGGGCAACAACAGAGTTGAGAGAACCTTCATGGTTCCAATGGACCATCCTCCGAGGGTTTCGGGGGTCAGAGGGCAGGCTTCCTGCTTCCTTTGAGGGCATGCTGTGGCCTTAGCAATGTTTCCGATGATTGAGCAGTCTAGAGGCCCAGCCTCCTCCACAGGAAGCTTACTCTGCTGTGGAGACCAGGGCTCCTCCAGCCTTAGCTGACAATCAGTAGGTAATAATTCACCTCTCGGTGGCTCATAAATGCCAGCTCAGAAGCAGCTGATACTGGAGTTTTCTCTGGGTGGATTTAAACAACAAGATCTTTAAAAAGAGAGATTTCATTTTCTGACTAGCTGTTCAGACTCAGTATGTGACCCCTCATTTGACCCATGATTCCCATTCTTCTCTGTCCTTATGCTGTTCCTCCTACGGTACCCACCAGGGAGCTTGTCCTCTGTATCCCACTCCCCACACTGATCCTATACCTCTGCTATACCTGAGGATTATTAATGCTTTACTGACAGGTTAGTGTTCCTTGGTAGCTTTGTCAAAGCTGCTTGCTCCTCAGTTGGGTGGTCCTCTCTGGGGTGCTCTTTGGCAGTCTGAGCTCTAATTACCAAAATCCCCATCAACTAGGGAACTGTCAGACCACAGACTAACTAAGAGGTTCTTTTACAATAGTTCGGAATCAGGCCAGTGGTTTCCAAGTAGGCCATGTGTTAGGAGCAAGAGGATGCTGGTGTATCCTCAGCTTTGAGAGTTACAGTTTTGAGTTTCCCTGTTCGTTTGCATCATAAATGTTAAACAAGAAGAACCTGTAAATAAGGCATTATTATACTGATGGATTTGCCTAGATGCTTTATGGATAATGCTGTCAACTAAATTTTAACTTAAAGTTGTTTTTTTTTTTTGTTTTTTTTTACCCCCACAGAATAGCAGAGAAAGGGCTCTCCCTAGGTGGATCAGATGGAGGGGTGAGTTGGCATGGTTCTATTTTCTTGATACATTTTAGGTTTGCTCTCCTTGGAAGGGAAGGAAAAAGTGTTGGACATACAAGGTCCCCTCTGTTCCCCACCAGAGACATGGCTTGGTATGTCTGTGGTGTTTCTCAGACAGTGGCTGGTATCCCTCTTGGGAAGAGAATGTATAAAGTCACACATGGCCATCTCTTCAGGCTGCCTGGCTTCGGGTCTCACTGGCATTTCAGATACTCTGGATAGAGACAGGAAGATAGGGGAGAAGTGGAAAGAGGAGAGAGGGAGGGAACTGACAAAGGAGTCGAGCCTGGTGCTAGGAAAAGCAAAGCCCCTTAAGATGCTTAAATGGACCCCACTGCAGCAGGCCAACAGAGTCCTGTCATCCTTTGCACAAGGGTAAATCACACAAGGAACAGGATGGTGGGTCCACCTGGAACTTGTGATATAATTTGGGAATGGGATCGTTGTAGTCGTAACTGAGGGGAGTCCTTCTCAGGGACCTCAAGTCCAGGGACAGGTGTTGTCTGTGTAAGACACAGCCAAAGGGAAACTTAAAGAGACGAGAAAGCCTATGGGCAGATAGAGGTAAAAAGTGGGTTCTGTGTTCACAAACCAAAGACAGCCTTGGGTACAGATACTGGAGGACAAGGAAGGACCATGCCCTAGAGCTTAGGCCAGAAACCAAGGAAGCGCCACCTGCACCTCCTTGGTTCTAGACTTCTGGCCTCAAAAGTGGGAGAATGAACTCATGCAGCTGGAAGTCCTCATTCTGTACAACCACAGGAATAAACTGGGCTAGCCACACCTCTGAAAATGGACAGTTGGGCCCTGGTCACTGGGACCTTGGTCTCTGCTTGGTGTGAGGGAATGTCTGAGGATGGATTTCCTCTCCCCGTGTGTTTTGGCAACTGCTTTGCATTGTAGTCTGTGTCGGGCCCAAATCAAGTATGCAGAAGGTTGGCTTTCAGACTTTGTTATAATTTCAAACTGTTTCTGTGATTGCACAACTTCATCTGTAACTCTCTCTTTAGAGTTCTGAAAATGGAATTCCTTTTGAGTTTGGGGAGCTATTTGCTAAAGGATTGTCAGTGAATGACTTGTCTCCTCCTCTTTATTCAGCACAACCTTGAGAGTCCCTGTGTAATAGGCTTCATACCTTTAAGTTCAGTAAACATTAGACCCACGTCGTATCCATGCCTTAGCTAAGTAATTGTAGAAATAAGAAAAGGGGCCAGCTTTCTGTTACTACCAGCCATGCATGGGGTAAAATGGTTCATACTGATGGCTGCTTTCTTCCTGAGACACAGGGGAAGACTCAGAGTTAGGCAGTTAAAGTTAGAAAAGATTTGGCAGTTTCTTTCTTTTTTTTCTTTTTGTTTGTTTGTTTGTTTGTTTGTTTTCGAGATAGTGTAGCCCTGGCTGTCCTGGAACTCACTCTGTAGACCAGGCTGGCCTCCAACTCAGAAATCCACCTGCCTCTGCCTCCCAAGTGCTGGGATTAAAGGCTTGTACCACCACTGCCTGGCAATTTGGTAGTTTCTTAAAGGTTACTAACTGGTGTGTAGTTCTATATGAGCTGTTGAACTGGGAGCCCAAGAACATGGCCACATGCACCTGTGGCCAGTATGTACAGAAGAACCAAAGGCTATTGCCAGGATAGGCCAGCAGGTCTGACACATCTGAACAGTGAATAGCCTTGTTGCTTAGCTGTGAGAAACAATGTGAGTTATGCCAGGGAAAGAGGCACATCACAGGGTCTTCTCCCTCAGTAGAACACAGGCAGCTTCTCACAGAAAAAGGAGCTTCAGATGCTCAGGATGGGCTGGCAGATGGGAGCGGAGGATAGAGAGAGGACAGAAAGGGTGGCAATTAGTGTACGTGCAGAAGTGTGCACTTATGCAGAAACTGGTCACACTGCATACATGGGTAGAACCATGTGTCTAAGTCCTATCTTCACAGACCTAGTGGAGGGAAAGAAAGATGGATTCATGAGGGTGGGCTGTGACTCACCATAATCACCCTCAGATGTGTCTGGGGGGGGGGTGTCTGGAGACGTTCCCGAGAATGTTAGGCCAAAGAGTTTGGTTATCTCTTTGGACATCTGAGAGTGTCACATTTGTCCAGGCAGACAGTGCATAAGGCAGGGTTTTAAGAAGTCAGAGGTAGAGTGTTTATACAATGGATTGTGGCAACTAGGGTTCAACTTTGGCTACTAAAGTGACCACAGTTTATGCACATTCATCTTTTCAGGCATCTATCCTGGACCTGCACTCTGGAGCCCTGTCCGTTGGGAAACACTTTGTGAACCTGTATAGGTGAGAGGCTGGAGGAAGTAGAAGAGGTCGGATGCAGGTGGGCGTCCAGCAGCTGCATGGGCTTCAGAGAGCTGCAAGGTTCCTCTAGGGCTAGAGAGAGACTTGAGAGAGTTCTCAGCCTCCACGCCATCATTCTGTCAACTGCTGATTTCCCACTCTCCCTCCCTCCTCCCTCCCTCCATCTCCCTTCTTCCTCCCTCTCCCTCCTCCCTTCCTCTCTCTATTCCTCTACCCCTTCCTCCACCCTCCTTCCCTCCTCCCTCTCCCCCTCCCCCTCCCCCTTCTTACTTTCTGTTGCTTTTTCCTTCTCTGTAACATAGTTGTCATTATAGGAATAGAATAACTCTCAGATGATATGACAGATCTACTTTTGGAGATTTGTTGGTTAACTTGAGGAAGGACTGATTAAAGAAAACAAGGAGCCTGGGATGTGATAGTTTATACCTGTGGTCTGAGCCCAAGTTGAAGATCAGCCTGGGCTAGAATGAGACCCTGTTTTTTTAAAAAAAAAAAAAAACAAAGAGCAAGGAAAAGATTAGTAACACCTGTTAATGTTATTTATTATTTCACAGATACTTTGGGGATAAAATACAAAATATCTTCTCTGAGGAGGACTTTCAGTTATATAGGTAAGGAAGATGGAGAGGAAGAAGAGATGGGCGTGGCCAGATACACAAAGTGGGCTGAGGTCAGTTCCATGATGTCCTGATGCATCAGGCCAGGCCTGTGTCAGGGATGAAGACCTGTGGGTGTAGACGAAGCTCAGCCTGTCTCTGGGTAGTGGACAGCTCCACTAGTACTTTCTAAGCCCTCTTGGTCCTGTAGCCGACATGTCCTGCTGTTGATCACAGCCCAGCACCTGTTACATGATTCCTTACCCAGAGCAGCTTGCCTATCTGGGGAATTTTTTTAAATTAAAACTTTAATTTAGCCAGGCGGTGGTGGCACACGCCTTTAATCCCAGCACTTGGGAGGCAGAGGCAGGCGGATTTCTGAGTTCGAGGCCAGCCTGGTCTACAAAGTGAGTTCCAGGACAGCCAGGACTACACAGAGAAACCCTGTCTCGAAAAAAAAAACAAAAACAAAAAACAAACAAACAAAAAAAACCAAAAAAAAAAAAAAACCTTTTATTTAAAGATTATTAAGAGGCTGGAGAGACGGCGGCTCAGCGGTTTAGAGTAGTGGCTGCTCTCGCAGAGATCTTGAATTCAATTCCCACTAGGTGGCTCACAACCATCTATAAAGGAATCTGCTGCCCTCTTCTGGCCTGCAGGTGTACATGCAGCAGAGTACTCATACATAACCCAAATAAAATTAAAATATAAAAATAAAAATAAATCACTAAGATGTGTGTTAGAAGTCCACCGAGATTCCACACACTACTCAGTCCTGTCACTAGTATTACCTAGCTGCAGTATGACATCATTTCCCAGAATGGGCACTGGTACAGCACTCTGATCCTGTTCAGAATTTCAGGCTTTACCTGTAACCAGGTATGGACGTGTGTGTGTTGAATTTCATGTGATTTTTACCACCTACTAGATTGTGTTGAGCCAGCCAAGGCACTGAATAGGCCACCAGGGCACCGAGCTCCTGCTGCCCTTTGCATGCCCATGTCCACCCATCACTGATGATCAATCAGCCTTGTTGCCAGAAACCCTAGCTGACATTTCACCTTCATTATGTTCCCAGGGAAACAGCTGCTAAACAAAGCCTCTGGTCCAGAGAGCAGGTGAAGGGCTTGAGTAACACTATGTACCTGGCTGTGGCAGCCATGAATTGTCACTGAATGCACACTACATGTGTGATTCTTTAAGTCCACTGTTGCAGGTGACACGGAGCCGTCAGAAGCTTTGCAGCCACTTTTGAGAGTCCCCGCTGGCATGCAGCTCCACTCTGACAGTCTTAAGACTTAGGGCCCAGCCCACAGCTGCCTCCAGCTGAGCGGTTGTCCTCCTAGCCTCACTGGTTTATGTTGTTCTTGATGTTCATTCTTAGTATTAAGTATTCCTAGTAGTATCCACACACACTGGCTTTAGTAGAAACTGTTCTGTGATAGTTTGGCATCATGGACACACAAACCTCCTGGAACTACAGAGAGCAGAGACAGCACCTTCCGCAAGGCCTTCCTTTCACACAAAGAAACTGAACAAGTGTGACCTAGGAGCCAGCCCAGAGGGAACATAAAACTTGTGTTTCTGGGTGACAGCAAGGTGACTCCTACAACAGCAAGCATGGAGACCATTGCCAGCCACAGGACTGTTCCTTACAGACGTTGCTACCTGCAGATGGTATACAAGAGAGTTAAAGGTGGAAAACACTAAATACTGATTTTTTATCCAAAGGTCTGCTAGGTTCTGTTAGGCTTAAGAGTTAAGTGGAGATTTTTAATTAGGAAGAAAATTGAAAAAGAATGTTCTATAAAACATCTGAAATAATCACAACTTACAAAAACACCAGACTGACCCATCGCGTTCCCCTGCAGGGACATTCGGCAGAAGGTCCAGCTCACCATCGCAGAAGCTTTCGGCATCAGTGCATCCTTGTTGTACCTGACAAAGCCCACGTTCTTTTCCCGAATAAATAGCACAGAAGCCCAGACAGCTCACGATGAGTACTGGCACGCACATGTGGACAAGGTGAGCATCTGGTGAGCGGGTTCTCTGTCTTGTCTGTGACCAGAACTCCAGGCACCTGCTCTCCATTTCCGTTCACTATTTTGGATCTCTTCTTCCTGAGGTTCTAGGGTACATTCCCAGCTAGGTGATGCAATTGAGGAGATAGAATTTGTGTCACGGGGGTCGAGGGCTGGAACGGAGGGTGTGGTGGCTGCTGGAGCAGCATGGGCCTGTGGTGGCCTTTGTCATACTTGTTCCCAAATTCAAGTGCAGCCTTTCTGATTGGGCTGTGTAGGCAGAGGGACCCTTTCGTTGCTTCCCCGGCCCAGGTCTCCATATCCCCACAGGATGTCCTCTCTCTGGCACAGACTTTTGTTTTTATTTTTTTTCTTTATCCCCTCCCTAAGGCCTTGCCGCCAGCAGCAGGATAGCCGCGAGGGTTCACTTGTGTCCCTGAAGAGAAGTTAGGATGTGTCGGAAGCAAAGTTAGGAAGTTTATTGATGATGTAGGAAGATAAGATGCACCGGAGGAGAGCTGGTCTGGGTCTTAGGAAAGGAGCATGTGCAGGAGCCTCGGAACTTGATGATGTAGGAAGACAAGAGGAGAGGTGGTCTGGGTCTTAGGAAAGGAGCATGCGCAGAAGCCTCGGAACTCACCGCCACTGTGATTGGGGGAGGTTTGGAGCCGCCTGGTCTGCAGCTAAGTTTGGATGTTAGGGAAAGTTTTGGCTGGCATACTTTTTCTTACTCGCAGATTTTTCTTCTTGAAGAAGAGTCCATTTTAGGTACAGCCTTGCTGCTGGAGAGGGAAGTACTACAAAACATTCATGCTGGGCTATGACGCAGTTGATAGAGTGCTTGCCTAGCATGTATGAGGTCCTGGGTTCAATCCCCAGCGTCACACAAACTAGGCACGATATCTCATACTTGCAACTCCAGCTCTTGGGAGATAGAAGCAGAGGACCGTGAGTTCAAGATCACCTTCAGCTATTTAGAGTTTGAGTCCAGTCCGGGCTACATGATACTGTCTCAAAACAACAAAAAGACAAACAACTCTATTCATTAAAATGGCTCCTTATTTGTATGTAAGTTACATGAAGGCAGGTACCATAAGGCATACTTTATTAACTATTTTAACAGTCATAATTTGTGATGTTTCTTGGAAAGTGGGTTCAGTTATTTTTCAGGTATCCTGATTAGTAATACAAAAATTCCTGGGGTGTCAGCTAGTGAGAGATGGAAACCAGAGCAAAGAGAACGAGGAGCCCTTTGGCGTCTCGTGCCCTCTCTGTTTTCTAAATAGTTATCTTGCCCTGGTCAGTTCATCCCTGTTGAGATTCCTCAGCCCTGTAGATCAGTTATACCCAGTCACCAGAACCTCTCTATGAAGGTCTCTTCCCCCTCTACTGTGGACAGCAGGTGAGGACTCTTACCTACCGCCCAGTTCAGAAACATAATGCCAGGTAGCAGCTGCCAAGATACTATGAGAAAGTGGAGTGTCACCCCTTCTGTGCCATAATCTGCCCCTACCTGTTCCTTTGAGCATGGTAACTGGCCACTGTGTCGTTTAGGAGGCTCCTCTGCAGTATGTGAGGGTAGGCTGAAGTTTTTAAGGAGTCAGACCAGGGCATGGATCCTGGATCCTCACATGCTTTTACTGGTACTTCTTGCCCTGCCTGGATCTTTTGATGTTTGATGTGGTTTATCTTTGCTTTCTTTGACTTGAGTTTCACTGCAGAAACTATTGGAGTCACGCCCTGTTGGCTTGCTTGCAGAGTTCGGGTTACTTTGGAATTAGCCTAGGGTGGGTGCTGGATTGGGAGCACTCAGCTCATGAGGTCAAGCTAGATCCACCAGCAGAGACTAAGACCCACAAACAGAGGGGTCTTACATGGTGTCCTGTTGAGTTTCAAGACTATTCTTCCAGGCCTGCTTACCTTTCAGGGCCTGCTGCTCACTCCTGCACACTCCATCCTTGTTAGATGATTGTTGCCATGGTGATTGGTTGAGGCACAGAAGAAGCAGGGAAGAGCAGGGCTTGGACTTGCTCAGGAGAAGTTGGCTTTGTGCTCTGTTCCCACAGGGCCAACCAGGCTGATCAATCCCTTGATTCTGTCTTTAAACCAGGATGCAGGCAGTGGGGAATCGGGGACGGCCAGCAGGTGGTGGTGGCTCAATGTTTGCAGCTGGGCCTCACAGTCTCATTATTCTTATCTCTTACCCCAGACTTGCTAGTTGAATGATTCACCAGGCTGGAAAGAGTTCTAATTTGATTGAAATTCTGTGCACCTCACACAGCACTGTCTTTGTGACACACCTCACTTTATTACCTAAATGTTGATCTGTGAGTGTTCTCTCTGACATCCCTTGGAAACAGCTCTGCATGCGGTAGCCATGTTCTCTTCTAGTTGCAATACAGGGCACTGGAAACTCCTTAAAGCACCTGCCATCTGCAGTATGTTCTGAGGATGCTCCAAGTAGGTGCTCAGCAGAAATGATGTCTGCCTTGCCTGGTGTGCTCCTTGTAGGACCTTGAACCTCCTGCTTCTTATTTCAAGAAATATGAGTGTGTGTGTGTCTGTGTGTGTGTGCACCAGCATAGAACTGACAAAGTGAGGAAGCTTCTGACCTTGCATTGAAGTCTGTCCTTTAGAAGCTTAGCTGTTAGGATCATAGCTCTCACTTGTCACTCCTGGTGTGTTCTTCAGGCCTGGGGATGGCCATGGCTACTGTGCCACTGTTTGCCTCTCTGTTCAACGTGACCTCCTCTACCTGTAACACTCTCCCGTGAGAGTTGTGGCTTTCCCACCTACTGTGTCTTGCTTTGCTCATCCAGTTCCTGAACTATAACCAGCCTAAGAAAACATGTACAGTTTTTTTTTCTCCTTTCTTTGGGACAGGGTCTCACTGTGTATCCTTGGCTGGCCTAGAACTCACTCTGTAGACCAGGCTGGTCCTGAACTCATAGAGATCCACCTGTCTATGCCTCTCAAATGCTGGGATTAAAGGTGTGTGTCACCAAGCCCTGGTCTGTCATCCTGTTCTTTCAGAGGGAACTAAGGCTCAGAGAAGTCAAGTCAGTTGCTAAGTGTCACACAGTAAGAATGGTCTACAGAGGCTAGGGAGATGTCTCAGTAAGTAAGAGCACTTATTGATCTTGCAAAGGCACTAAAGAATTTCCAGCTCCCACATCAGGTGTTTTACAACCACCTGTAACTCCAGTTTCAGGGGTTCTGATATCTCTGGCCTCTGTGGCACTGCAGCACTGTATTCACATACATATACCCACAAATAAAATAAAACAAATCTTTTCTTTCTTTCTTTTTTTTTTTTTTTTTTTTTTTGAGACAGGGTTTCTCTGTGTAGTCCTGGCTGTCCTGGAACTCACTCTGTAGACCAGGCTGGTATTGAACTCAGAAATCCACCTGCCTCTGCCTCCCAAGTGCTGGAATTAAAGGTGCCACCACTGCCTGGGAAAACAAATCTTAAAAAAAAAAGATTTCTCTACAATATAGGGACAATCCCCCTGCCGTAAAGCTTTCTTATAATATCGTTTAATTACCCTTATTTTGAGAGTGTATATATGTATGTGCATGCACATTCCATGGTGCCTGTGTGGAGGTGGGAGGGCAACCTGTTGGAATCTGGTTTTGCCTTCCACCATGTGGGTCCCAGGAATTGAATTCAGGTCTTTAGACTTGTTAGCAAACACCTTTACCTGCTGACCCATTTCCCGATGGCCTGTAGTCATGCTTTGGCAATGAACTTTCTCTCTGTATTGTTGTTGTTGTTTTGTTTTTGAGACAGGATCCCTATATAGCCCTGGCTATCCATCTTAAAACTGACGATGTAGACCAGGCCAGCCTCGAACTCACAAAGATCTGTCTGCCTCGGCCTCCCTTGAGTGCTGGTACAACAGACATGCATCACCATGTGTATTGGTTAGGGTCTTACTGCTGTGAACAGACACCATGACCAAGGCAAGTCTTATAAATGACAACATTTAATTGGGACTGGCTTTCAGGTTCAGAAGTTTGGTTCATTATCCTCAAGGTGGAACATGGCAGCATCCAGGCAGGCATGGTGCAGGAGGAGCTGAGAGTTCTACATCTTCATCTGAAGGCTGCTACAGAATACTGGCTTCCAGGCAGACAGAACGAGGGTCTTAAAGTCTATGCCCACAGTGACACACCTACTCCAACAAGGTCATACCTCCCAATAGTGCCACTCCCTGGCCCAAGCATACCATCACACCATGCCTGGCCAACATTTTCTTTTCTTTTCTTTCTTTTCTTTTCTTTTCTTTTCTTTTCCTTTCCTTTCCTCTTTCTTTCTTTCTTTCTTTTTTGTGCTTGGGATGGAACCCAGTATCTAACACATGCTAGGAAAGCATTGCTTCACTGAGCTACATCAAAGCCTCTCAGGGATGTTTCTCTATGTGCAAGTTTTTGGTTTTTGTTTTCAGTTTTTAAAAAATGTATATGAGTGTTTTTCTTGCATGTGTGTATATGTACCACATGTGTGCCTGGTGTCAATGAAGGTCAGAAGAAGACATCAGATTCCTTGGAACAGGGATTACAGATCCTCATTAGCTGCCGTGTGGGTTCTGGGAACTGTATGTGGGTCCTCTGGAAGAGTAGTTAGCACTCACAACTGCTGAGCCACCTCTCCAGCCTCTGTGTGCTGGGTTTCTTGTTTTGTATTTTTGAAACAGGGTTTCTCAGTGTAGCCATGGCTTTCCTGGAACTTGCTCTGTAGACTAGGCTAGCCTCAAACTCAGAGATCCTCCTGACTTGGCCTCTAGAGTTCTGGGACTAAAGGTGTGTGCCACCACTGTCTGGCCAGTTTTTTTAAAGTGTTATTCTTAATTATGTGTATATATAAGTGTGTGTATATTTGTACACGTGAACGATTGGAGGTGCCCTTGGAGCCTGGAAGAGGACTTCCGATCTCCTGGGGCTATAGTTACCTGCAGTTGTAAGCTGCCCACTGTGGGTACTGCTGGAAACCAAACTCAGGTTTTCTACAAGAGCAGCAAGCACCCCTTACCACTGAGCCATCTCTCCAACCCCTCTATATATGAAGCTTTAAGTGGTTTTTGAAAGCTTTAAAAATATTTTTCTATTTCAGGTGCTTTGTTACTGCTTAGTGGTAGAGTGTGAGCTTAGTTACTACATTGGGAGAGTTTGGAGCCATCATTTCCTTATATGGTTTTCTGCACTACATTTTTGCTTCACTTCATGGGACTCAGTGACAGAGTATCAGAGCTTTAGGTATGTTCCCAAGGCTCCACTTCCTAGTTCTTTGTCCCTCAGGTCTATGTTCCTCTGTCGATGGCTTATACCACACCTCCTTCACCTATCAGCTTTGAAATCCAGTGTGGTTTTCAGATTGAAGAATTCTGTTTATCTGTTTGTTTTGAGATTGGGTCTTTGTGTAGTCCAGGCTAGACGTAAACTTTCTGTACAGCTGACACTGACTCCCTCTTCCAGCCTCTAAGGGCACCTGCAGTCTTTCATGGTCCATACCTACACACACTGATATATACAGAGGTGCTGCCCCTACCTCTGGAGTGCTAGGATCAGAGGCTAGTACCAGCATGCCTGTCTTTCTTCAGTTTCTGTCGAGCTGTGAAGTTGCTGTCTTTGCCTGGTAGACAGTGATTACTTCCAAGATCCCTGTGGCCCATGACTAAATTCTGCCTGTCTATCAGAGAACCAAAACAGCATGTAAGGTATGTCTTTTCTGATGAGATGTTTGCTTTGGCCAGCCTGGTCTACACAGTCAGTTCCAGGACAGCCAGAGCTACATAATGAAACCCTGTCTTAGAAAAATAAATTGCTTCAGTGAAACAGAACTAGGTGGAAATTTGGGTGACTGCCACAGTGTTCTGCAGGGTACCGTGCCATATGACTTCTAGCCAGTGTGCTCCATTTTACGTTTGGTTGCTTGAATAGTAATGTACCCTACAAGGTTCAAGGGTAAAAAGAATGTAAGAAGACAAGAACCCCCTTTCCCAGAAAACCCTCACTAAATCAACACAATGGCCAGATTTTAGGGTCCCTTCTCCAACTACCTTGTTTGTTTGTTTCTTTTTTCAAGACAAGGTTTCTCTATGTAGCCCTGGCTGTCCTAGAACCTGCTTTGTAGAACAGACTAACCTTGAACTCAGAGATCCACTTACCATTGCCTTCCAGGTGCAAGGATCAAAGGTGTGCGCCACCACTTCCTGGAATCTCCAACTACTTTTATGCAAAAACAAAGGCATAAAATAATGTGTTTTGTCATCTGTAGAGAATCATAGTTTTTGAAGTTGTTTCCTTTCCTGTCAAGCAACTGATCTTGTTAAGCAAAATTTTATCTTGAAGACAGTGGTTTCATCCACAGAACCCTGCCATTAGGGGGTCTACACCTGTAGTGCTCTTTAAAAAAAATGAATTTAATTTACGATTACTAGAATATGTGTGCCATGGTGCATGTGCAGAGTTCAGAAGATAGCTTTGTAGAGTTGGTTCTTTCCTTCTATCTCTGTACAAGGTCCAGGAACTGAGCTACCCATTGGATCATCTCACCCTTTTCATTGTTTCTAAAGGATACTAGGTAGTTGGATACTGAAATATCCTTTAAATAATGTTTGTAAAATATTTATTATCATTACTGTGCATGTGTGCATGTGCATGTGTGTACATGGTGTGTGTATACACAGTATGTGTGTGTGTACATGTTACTGTTAATATTTAATAAAAGGAATTGCGCAGGCCAACCATCTAAGTGGCAATGGCTCTGCCTAGCTCAAGCTGCCATGCTCTGTGGCCTGAAGCCAAGCACTCCACAGTTGGAAGCGGCCAGAGGCCACAGGCGTGCCACAGCTAGAAACAGCCTGCCAGAAACACCAGCCTTGGTACCCACAAGACGCCACCGTGGGAGGTGTCTCCACCAATCTCCCACGCTGTCTTCACAAGGCTGGGCTGAGCCCAGACCATCCCACCATCCACGCAGTACCCAGTAGAAATGAGACTCTAATGTTTAAAGATTATTCAATAGCTTTATATATTTGGTAATGCTCAAATAACAAGAAGCCCACACAATTAGCGTGTTACTCAATATTACAACTACCTTAGACTGCTAGAGACACGCACACATCCATCGCCATTTTCCCCTCTCCTCTTCCTTTATCATAGCTGTTGAGAGCCGCTCTACCCCACATTTGGGGGCCAAAATGTTGCGGGCCAAGTTGTCAGTGTTGGAACCCGCACTGCCAAAAGCATTGAGGGCTAAATTGTTAGAGACTGCACTGCCCCAAGCTGCTCTAGTCTGCGGGTTGGGGTTCAGCAAGAGAGAGAGTGAGGAGGGACTCGAGGAATGGAGACCAGACAGACTATGATTCAATCCCGTTTATTCTTCAGTCTCTCTTCTCCTCTCCAAGTCCCAAGTCTTGAGTTCCTAGTCCCTAGTGCCTCCAAGTTCCAAGTTTCTTCTTCCAAGTGCTAGGTGCCTAATGTCTAATACCTAATAATCTGTTGCTTTCTTCTGAGTTCTCTTATCCAAGTGTCTTCTTCCTCAATGCCTAATTCCTACTCCAAGTTGTACTCTAAGTTGTACCCTCTAACCTAATTCCTAGTTCCAAGTTGTACTCAACTCTTCTGTCTGCCTCTTGCCTTTTATATGTCTCACTTCTAAGCCACGCCTTTAAGTCATGCCCTTAGGCCTTGTCTCTAAAACTGATCTCTAAGTCATGCCCTTAAGTCTCGGCTCTAAATCACAGCTTAAGTCTCACACACCCAAGGGAAGATCCTGGATATCTAAACCAAGATGTTATCAGAGTGTGCTCAGCTGTTGTAGGCTGGTGTAATCAAGTCTCTTATCAGGGTATATGGCTCAAGATGGCTGCAAGGATGATAGCTGCTTTCTGTCGGCTCCCCACAGGTCCCCCTTTTTAAATTTTTTTTCAAAAGGGAAGGCTGGGAAAACTTACGGAAACCGTGCCTGTCTTAGGTTGGAACAAATGACCCCAGCCTCCCTTTCCCATCTTTGGATACTCAACAGCCATTGGTTGAGCTCCTGTCTTAGGATGGTGAGGCCTCCCTTTTTAGGGGAAAGGGTCTTGAAGTGTTCTCTTACCAGTCATTGACTATCCAGCTTAGTGGGTAAGTTAGGGGATAATCCTCGTTAGTCTTGATGACAGGTTTTACAATCCCCCATTTCCAGCCTGTAATAATAGACGTGTATGGGTTTCACTTGAATAGCGTCTATCTGTTGTACAAAAGCTATCAGTTTGTTGAACAGCATGGACCTGAGAGACAAGAGACTTAACAATGCCTGAATAATCAGCATAACAGCAATACTCTTTTTTAAGGGCAACACATAACTCCCTCTGTCTGAGGGGTAAAAAGTATAAGCCTCTTCTATTCTGTTTACAAATGTGTTATAGCAGAATCTAAATCTATAAAAATACAGAACTGATCATGGCTTTGATCTTAACAAAACAAGTAAGGAAATCCCTGTTCCTGCTCTAGTCAATCTCAAACCCAAAAAACAACTATAATGACTGTGATAGTGGGTTTTCTCCTAGGTCTAAACAATGTTCTCCACTAAATCATAAGTTGGGGAACTAAGAGTCCAATAGAGCCACCCTGGAGGTACTGGTGGTGATGTCTCCTTCCACACCGGGGACGTCACAAGCCAAGTTTGCTGGTTGATCTGTTCCAGTTTGAAGGCAATTGAGAAGCATCTTCATGTTTCCTGCAAAGAAAAAAAATACACTTCTCAGGGGGTTTCTCTTCCCTGGATTTGTTATTGTTGTCTATTTGTTTAATCAGTCTCTCTGGCAGCCAACGTGCAGCATCTGCAGTGTGGGAATATATGCAAACAGAACCTCTTCCCCAGATAAGCACTGGATCTGGCCCATTCCAGGTTCCAGTTAATGGGTCTTTCCAGAGGACTGTTGCAAAATTCTTTTTGGTTTCAGGATGCCAAAATCTATCTGCAGTGGATTTTCCTTCAGAATCCAAAGTTAAAAAATTTAAAATAAAGAGCGTGTGATGAAGTATATTTCTGGGGGATCCCTTGGGGAATGGTAGGGTACCATTCCCCCTTTTTAATTTTTTCAAATTGACATTTAATGGTTCAATGTGCCCTTTCTACCATACCTTGGCCCTGTGGATTGTATGGAATACCCGTTTTAATGTAGTATTCCCAATTTTTCACAGAATTAGTGGAAACTGGAGCTTGTATAACCTGGGCCATTGTCAGTTTTTATCTGTCTAGGCACACCCAATACAGCGATTGTAGCAAGCATATGAGTGATCACGTGCTTGCTTGTTTCTCCAGATTGTAATGTCGCATAAATGAAACCATTGTATGTATCTCCATACATGTATATATTTTTGATTGCCAAATTCATTATAATGAGTAACATCCATTTGCTAGATACTGTTTGGTATCAGTCCCTTTGGATTTACGCCCAAATGAGGAACTGGTAAAAGTGTAACACATGATTGACATTGTTTAACAATTTGTCTAGCTTGTTCTCTGGTAATTTTAAACATAATTTTTAAAGTTTTAGAATTAAGATGATGTAACTCATGAGCCTTTATGGCCTGATCCAAGTTAGATAGTGGATCTGATAAAGTCACTGCAGCTACATGAGTAGCTAGATCTGCCTTGGTGTTTCCCTCAGAGAGAGGACCTGGTAGTCCTGTGTGGGCTCTCAGGTGTCCCATAAAGAATTTACACTTTCTCCTCAAAATTAATTGTTGGCACTGTAAAAATAAATCAGCTGCTTCTGAGGAATGCTTTATTTGCACAGCAGTTTCTAGCAGAGGGATAGATTGAGCTATATATGAGCTATCTGTATAAATGTTAATGGGTTGATTTGGAAATGCTTGAAACACAGCAATAACAGCATGTAATTCAACCAGTTGAGCTGACACAGATGATGTAGCAAAGGAGACTTCTTGATCTTGAAAGGCATAAGCAGCTGTTCCTGATGAGGAACCATCAGTAAAAACTAGCAATGCTTCCTCGATGGGTGCATGTGCAATATGAGATGGAAAAATGAATTCATGGCAATTACAAAACTGAATCAATTTATCCGATGGATAATGATTATCTATCTGACCAGCAAATGAGGCACATGGAATAGGCCAGACTTTAGAACTCTGCATAAGCCAATCAACCTGATGCCTTGTATAGGGTTGTACTATGACATCAGGATCCTTTCCAAAACATTTTTGACTGATTTCTAAGCCTTGAGTTTTCTGCAGTGCTGTCTCACTGCATCTGGTAGGCCTTGCAGGAGTATTCTGATGATTGTCTATGATGGTGTCTGCTTCAATGGCCGTTCCCCTAAAAATCAGAATGGAGCATTTATTGTGGGATTTTTCAGAACAGTGTATACTTTCACACCTGGTGTTGGATATGTGTGTGCTCTATGTGTGTGTAGTGTATATTCAAGTGTGTAGGGCAAAGGAGGATGTTGGCTGTCCTGTTCTATCACTCTCTGCTTTGTTCCTTTGAGAAATGGTCTCTCCCTGAACCTGGAATAGGACTGGCAGCCAGCAAGCCTGAGAAATCCTCTTGTTCCCACCCCCAACGGTGCTACAGTTTCAGATATGTGCAGTGACGCCCAACATTCTAAGTGAATGCTAAGGATTCAAATTCAGATTCTCATACTGGTGTAGCAAGTATTGCTACCTTGAACCCTCTCCCTAGATGCCATTCCCCCGTCCTTTGTGTGCGTGCCTGCGTGTGTGTGTGTGTGTGTGTGTGTGTGTGTGTGAGTGTGCGTGTGCGTGTGCGTGTGCGTGTGCGTGTGTGTGGCCTTGTTTGCATTGTTTTGTTTGCGGCAGTGTCTTTGAGAATGACCTTGAACTCTTGATCTCTCTGCATCTGCCTCCCAGGAGCTGTGTTTACAGGCACGTATAACCTCGCCCAGCTTCCTCTGTGCTTCTTGTTAGACATATCTCTATTCTGTGTTTCGAGTTGCTCTAATAGGGTTTTCCACACTCACACTGCTTTGGTGTAAAACATATTTTCTGATAAATTATTGAGTATCAATTCTGCTTGTAACCATGGGCTTTTCTACCCAGCCTCTTTGTTCCCCGACTCTGAAACTGGATTATTATGAGTAAGATTATGAATTATTTGCCTTGGCCAAAAGCTTTGGCTCATTCCCACTAGTTCATAACTCATTTATCCCATGTATTCTGTTCTAAGTCCTACCACATGATTGGAACCTCTCCTCAGTTTTATACAACTGCCTTCCTCTGAGTTGGGGTGAATCAGCCCCCTCCCACATCTGACTCTAACCCAGAATCCGCTCTCCCTGCCAGAACTCCCACCTACTAGTTCCTGCCTAAGCCTAGGCCAATAGGTGAGGCAGGAGACTCTCTGTGCATGGAGTTTTCCTATATTCGATTGCTCTGTTCTCTTGGTATCTGTCTTAGTCTCACCAGAGCCTAGTAAGAACTGGTGTGGGGAGCCCTTGTAGAGATGTATGCAGGAGCAGTAGAATGAGAGGAAAAGACCAGTTGCACTGAGCCAACCCAGGCGCTCCATGGTTGAAGTGGGACTGTATGAGACAAAAAGGAAGCATCCTGTGCCCTCAGCACTGGCTCTGTGGGGATCCTGGGTACAAACCTCCGTATTCTGTGGTTAGTGTCCCTTCTTCTATGGAGACGGCTACAAGGCCTCAGGAAACATCAACTCATCATCCTTGAACTGGAGCCCGACACCAATGAGTGAGGGAGCAGGCTCTCCTCTGTCCCCAGTGCCTCTCTGTAGCTACTTCCTCCTCAAGGCCCATATCATGGTCCCCAGGGTGAGGTTTGTGCTGTGGGTGCTCCAGGAATGTGAGGGTCTGAAGCATGGATGAGCACGAGTGAGCTTGTCCCTGCACCCAGTGAGTGTGCTCATCACACACCAACAACTGTCTGGTCCTCCATGAGGTTCCCAGAGGTGCCACATCCCCAGAGAGAACATTGAATCATGGGTGCCAGGGACCAGTTTGGGAAGAGGCAGTGGCCAGCGTAGAAGGTAGGGATGGCCGGACAGCAGTGTGTGTGCCCAGTGCTGATAGTGCATGGAAACATGGTTGGAAGTAGACTTCAAATTATGTATATTTTATCTTAATTTACAGAAATTTGGGACGGTTCCACAGCTGGCCACAATTGGCATGCTTTTCTCTAGACAGCACACTGTTCACTTGCTATATGGCCAAGGTAGGAGCCCGTTTGCACTGGCTTCTATTCACCAGCCCTGCATGTCGCTTTGTTGGAGCATAGCTGGGTCCGAAGCCTCATTTCTGGGCATGGAGAGAGAGATGGTTGAAAGGTTAAGAACACTTGCTGATCTTGTAGAGGGAATCCACATCGGATGGTTCACAACAGCCTATAAATCAAGCTCCAAGGGATCTGATACCTCCTTCTGGCCTCTTCGGGTACCTTAACACACATGGACACAGACACACACACATAAGTAATAATATGATTTCTTTAAAAAAACAAAAACAAAAAAACCCAAGAGCCTCATTCCCCATAAGAGTCGAGAAGTCTGACCTGCTCCCTTATGCTCCATCCCACAGGTGACCTACGGATCTTTTGACTACACTTCGCTGCTTTACCTGTCCGACTACTTAGAGGACTTCGGTGGAGGGCGCTTTGTGTTCATGGAGGAAGGGTCCAACAAGACGGTGGAGCCCAGAGCTGGTAAGACACAGGCTAATGGGTTGCCTAGGGTATAGATACAGGCCTGTAGTTCAGCTTCATGACATTTAAGCATGTTCACAAGCATGTACGCACACACACACACACACACACACACCTACCTGCTGTGGATGAGGTGGGCTTTACTCCAGTCAATACTACATTTATAGAACACTTATTCAACATCTTTTGGGCTTTGTCTAAGTCTGCTGGTCATGACACCCAGGGCCAGCTTTGTTACTCAGTTGCCCAGTGTCACTGCAGGTGACTGGCAGAGCCAGGCTCCTAGGGGTATCACATCGGTGTGCAGGGTCTCACTAGACTCTGCTGCTTGCTCCTCTTTTGAGGGGACCTGGCAACTTAAGGTTGAGTGGATGCTGAATGGGAAGCTTATCTAGTGCACAGAGGCCCTGAGATCCCTAGCTGCACAAAATCACGATAAAGATAAGATTAAGTGATAGACCCAGTGTAGAGACGGTGTTTCACAGTCTATCATGTCCTACATAGCACTGTGGGGCCTGCCTCAGAGCTCATATCCTTGGTGGCCTGAAGACCCAGATTCCCCAGCACCCTGCTGCATGGTTCTCCCTAGGGAAGCGGACAAACATCTCTTCCTGCCTAACCTCTGAGCCTGAGCTCAGGTCCCAGTAAAAAGCAGAGTCTGAGCCCAGCTCCTAGCCAGGAGGTGGAGCCTAAGTCCGGGTCTTAGTAGGGGATGAAGCCTGAACCTAGGCCCTGGTGGGGAGGTAGAAACTGAGCCTAGGTTGAATAGGAGGTGGAAGCTGAGTACAGATCCCGGTAGACTGGTGACGACTTTGGTGACTCAGGAATTTTCGCTATGTGGGAAAGTGCAGGAATGGGTTGCCCACCTTCCTGAGATGTAGTCTCTGCCTTTGGCCAAGACCCAGCTGACATGCAGAGACACACACACTGGCCATTGCACCAGCATGTCGTATGTGTCATGTTCTCCCTGTCTGCTACAGTGTCACCCTCACAAGCTAAGTGGTCCTGTTGTAACTCTCTGCTTACTGACAGCTCCATCTAAGGAGCAAGGGTGTTCATACAAGGTGAGTCAGGGAGTCCTTTTGGACTGTGGCTCCAACAGTTCCTTGCAATGGCATTTGCTGTGACTGACTAACAGACAATGGGGAATGAAGAAAGCACAGGCACACACATAGCAGCCAGATCTCACACTGCAACCCAGGTCACCTGTTAGGGCTCCCAAACACTTCATGGATTGAAAGCCAGCAAGGCTTTGGTGTCACCTGTCACCTAGGGGCTATGATCACATGAGGAAACATGAAAGATTCTAGAAACCTAGGTCACTTTGTGGTTTGGTTTCTGTTGCACCCAATCTGGCTTGTTCTTAATCAGCCGCCATCTTCCCAACTAGCCTAGGCCTGAGAATATGCCGCTGCTGCTTGCTGCTTGGCTCAGGCTGTCGGCTCAAGACGCAGGCTCAGGCGGCCAGAGACACTGGCCCTGCCACCCACAAGATGCCAGCATGGGAGATGGCTTTGCCAATCTTCCATGCTGTCTGTCTCCACAAGGCTGAGCTGAGCCCTGTCCATCCCGCCATCCACACAGGCCTGGTAGAAATGAGACTCTAATGCTTAGATTATCCAGAGGCTTTATATGTTTGGTAATGCTCAGTAACGAGGTGCCCACACAATTAGAGGTGTAATGCAATACCCAACCTAGATATATCAACTACCTTTGACTGCTAGAGACCGGTACACATCTGCTTCCATGTTCCCCTCTCTCTGGTCCTCTCTCCCCTAGCTCCTCCTCTTCCTTCTCCTCTTCCTCTCCTTACTCCTCCCACCTTAGCTCCTCCCAACTTGCAGGGGAAATATGCTGCTACAGGTTTTTCCATTGCCAAGTTAATTCCTGCTCTAAGGAAGTAGGTAGCCATCAGATAGCACTTCCCATGGACTGTGGGTGCCATACAATCCCCTGTTCTGAGAAATGGGGCGTCCTTACTTGTCATCACAAGAAGCATTAGAGAGACGGAGAGGGTGGGAACAAATGAGTTAAAATATGTTTTTCACTTTTCTTTGTTTTTTTTAAAGTTAAGGTCTCACTATGTAGCCCTGGCTGGCCTAGAACTCACAGAGATCTACCTATCTGTCTCCCAAGCTAAGGGTTAAAGGTGTGGGATTCCTGAGCAAAATACCATTTTTTAAAATTTTAGTTCCTACTGCTCCTGAGGAGAAGCCAGCTGCTGTTTCTTGTATATGTTGGTTTTTTTTTTTTCTGCTATTTTCAAGGTTTTCAGTAATCTTGCTTTATCAGCTTGATTGTGGTATGCAGTAGTATTCATTTATATGCGTCCCATAGGGGCAATGTTTGATCATTGATTATTTTAGTCTTTTTTTAAATCCCAATGTGATTCTCATCTAAACCTGATAGTCAGCATATGGTTTCCTATCATCCCAAGCTCAGGATCCACTGTTGTCCTCCATACATTGTGTAAGATGTGCAAGCATGGTGGGACCTGTGAGGATCCCACTCTTACTGATACTGACACACAGAAGTGTGTCTGTCATTAAGGAGGAGCAGGGAGGGCAGACAGCCAAAGGGGCTGAGGTTCTCAGATGGCCCCTCCATAGGGCCTGCTGTGCACTGGGGCCTAAGGGTCTCAGATGGCCCCTCCATGGGGCCTGCTGTGCACTGGGGCCTAAGGGTCTCAGATGGCCCCTCCATAGGGCCTGCTGTGCACTGGGGCCTAAGGGTCTCAGATGGCCCCTCCATGGGGCCTGCTGTGCACTAGGTTAGCCTGCTTGTTTCTATATCTCAGGATTAATTGACAAAGAAGGACTAAATGTTCTTAAAAACACATTAGCTCAAAAAGTGGTGCCTCCCCTCACCCTGGAAAGCCTGGTCCTTCATACACAGTACCTTTTGGGTGCAGGAAGAAGGAAGGGCCCAAGGTTCTTCACACTTAGTTTCTCTGCTCTGCTCTCTCAGGGTTGTGTAAGCCTCCCCACAGGATACAATGCAGGTCAGATGGACTTTTCCCCCCTTTTGAAGGGTTAGAGGCAAGTCCCAGTAGGAAGAACTGTGGTGGCCAGAAGGGGAACAGCACTGTCATGAAGCATTTGAGCCCAGCTGCATGTTAGATGCTGCACCTTCTGAAGCCCAGTGTTCCTCAGACGTTCACAAAGCTGAGTGCAGCACTGAGCAGTAAGCACTTACAGTAAAAGTACATACGGGCCAGTTAGATGTTCAAACAAGTATACATTCTCCTGGAATTGAGGTTTGGAAGGACTGGCAGACCAGGGAATGTCACTAGGAGCAGCCCTGAGGCTGCAGAGCGGGCTGTTTCTGTCTTCACCAGTCATCTATCTTGACATGCTGGATGCCAGGCCATCATTATCACCCTCCGTAACTGATTCTTTTATTATAAAGTTTTATTTCTGTTTCACGTGTATGGATGTTCTGTCGGCATGTATGTCTGTAAACTGTGTATGGTGCCTGTGGAGGTTAGAAAAGGCATCAGATTCCGTAGAGCCGGAGTTAGAGCCATCTGTGGCTGCCACATGGATGCTGTCAATCAAACCCAGGAGGCTCTGGAAGAGCAGCCAGCGCTCTGAACTGCTGAACCATGTGTCTGGCCCCTGTGATTACTTTTTATTTCCCACCTGTCAGACCTGGAAGGCTATGAGCAAGCCTCTGCCCTCCCCACCACAGAGAGTCTTCCCTGTAGCCAGGAAGACTGGAGGTGTCCCGTGCCCCCCGTTACGCACCCAGTACTGCTGGTTTTGTTCTCTCGCTCCTTGTCAGGGTTTCTCCATCTTGTCCAGTACTGCTGTGTTTATTGCTGTGTTCATCCTGCAAACGTGGCCTAGAGGTCACCACTCTTCTCTCTATCTCCAGGTCGAGTCTCATTCTTTACCTCAGGCTCTGAGAACCTGCACCGGGTGGAAAAAGTCCTCTGGGGCACCCGCTATGCCATCACCATCGCTTTCACCTGCAACCCGGACCACGGCATCGAGGACCCAGTGCTCACGTGACCAGCTAGGTCGAGTCCTGAGTACCATGTCCAGAAGCCTGTTCATGGCACCCTTGTGTTGTGATACAGCCCTGTCAGCAAAGGCACTCCTAGGCTGGGCTGGCTGTGCTCCTCTCCCACTTCAGCCCAGTGTTGCCGCACGGAGTGCCTTATCCCGAGTTGATCTGCTGATGTTTTAATCTTTTCATCTGTGAGTAAATCAAGGAAGGAGCCTGTTACCCGAGAGCTCTGAGTGTGTGCTCTGGGCGCTGCACATTGTGACTGGCAGGCCTCATTCCTCAGGAGGCCTCCCCAGGTGGGGAAGAAACAACCCTCTGTTAGTGAAGCTAGACATCTTGCCCCAGCCCATGTAGCCCAGTGAAGGTGGTCCATTCTAGAACAAACTGTACAACAGGGAGGGGACATAGGAACAGAAATGGTAGCATTTTGGAAAAGGCTCCAATAGTTAGTATCTCTGGGAACCCAAGAAGTTTCATGGGTGAAGGATAAGTCTGTGCATTTTAGGAGGAGACTGACATTCAGCACCTGAGAACCAGCCTAGGTTCAGTCTTGCTGTGCTGGGCCCTGCCTGTCCCCAGCATTATCCCCAGAAGTACAGGGTCCACGTATGTCCCTGCCAAGGAGGGTCTCAGCATCCCTGTGACCAGCCCTCAGGATTTCGTGCCCAGTAAGGTACCATCTTCTTCCCATCAGCAACAAGCAGAGGAACTGGAACCAAAGTGCCATAGGGGAGGCCTGGGTCTCAGGGGCAGCTCCGTCAGCCCAGTATCTGCCAGGTCAAACATGGGCTACAGTTGCTCCCTGAAGCCACATCCCCAGGAGAAGGCTGACCCTTCCCTCATATACACATATAAATGGAATCCCAAGAATGCCACCCCCACCCCTGCCCCATGCCCCAAACCAGACTCATCCAGCCATCTTGACCTTACAGCCTGGGAAGAGTTGCCGATCACCACTCTTCTGTCCAGGCAGCATGGCACATGGTACGTGGCGTGCACCCCTGAGGCAGATGGCCTTGTTGTTGAAATTACACCCACAGTCTATATGCCCTTAGTGGTTGCCCAAGACAGCTCAGTCATCTCTGGCCATTGCTGCCCTATAGCCTGATTTCAAACAAACAGACAAAACCTAGGAGCTCTACGATCCTCGAATGACTAGCTGTGAGGCCATGAAGGCGGGGGAGATCTGCAAATAGAGGAACCTGGTCTGCACTGTAGTGCTGTTCTGGTACCCATCTCAAGGTGTCATCTCCACATGCAGAGATCATTGTTCTAGCAGGTTTTACCATAGACAAGAGTTCTGTGAGTGCCGAGGCGTCTGCTGCCCCCTACTGGTCATCCGGAGTAGATCACAGTGGGGACAACAGCTCAGGCTGCTGGTGGATAATGCTGATCTTGCAGGGCTGCTGCTTCCTGGCCCTGTCCAGTCAGGGAGGCAGTCAGGTCTCACTGCGGTTGTCAGCTTGTATCTCTGGCCCTTGAAGTTCTGGTTGTAGTTAAGACAGGCATGCCATGTCTGGTACTTCCTCCATAGTCATAACCCTGATGTCCTCTGTGTCCTTTGGAGTACTAGGCAGTACTTACCTGGTGAGGAGGTCTGGCCATCTTGTCCTAAGCTGGTCAGACACAGCATAAAAGGCAATACTTAAGTGGGAATAGGCAGTGGGTCTTCATGAAGGTCCAGAAGTTTCTGGAATGGTCACATGGCCAATGACATTCTTCCCCAGCCAGATCAAAGCTGGGGTCAGGTATCAGCAATAGGCAGAGGGCAGGACTAGAACAAGGGGGGTCCTGCAGGTCCTAGTAGTTAAGGAGAATAGCCACAGGCCTTTGAGCAAGCATCAGCTGAACAGCCATTATGAGGGACACTTTCGACATGGGTCCAGCCTATGTTATTCTACCTGACCAGTTCCTTCAGAGCAAGTGCACAAACCAAGTGTAGTTTCCTCCCTCAGACTCCACAGCCAAATCTGGTGAGCCCTTTCTAGACAGTGCCAAGGAGGCCCCAGAACTCTTCTCTTTTAGCTCTGCAGTTGTCATGGAGACATTGCCAAAGACAGGTCACATGGAAGCCAGGGAGTGGAGCGAGGACCTTCCTTCACTTCTTCTGGGCCAGCACCTTCACCTGGTGTCATGCCTGAACATAGTTGAGAGTTCTATGGATGTAGCAAGAACTAGCCATCCTGTATGATTCCTAGACAGCATTATCAGCCTCTGCTGATCTGTACCCAGAGCCACAAGACTCCCAAGCTGTTGCCGGTCCTGGGGGCCTAGCTCATGTGAACAGAAATGAAGACACTTTTGCTTGTCGGTGAAACGGAGATCAAACCTAAGACAGCAGTTGCATGGGTGCTTCCTTGCAAAGGACTGAAAGGTTTCTGGAAAGGAAGCCAGGTCTGGGAGGCAGCGAGTCTGGGTTGATGGCCACCTTGCAAGCTCAGGTATGGGCAGGGTAGCCAGGAAAGCTCTAGCCACATGACACTAATCCCAGACCCTCACATGTGTTCTAAGAGTCCCATCTATGATTTTACACACCCAGTATCTGCAGAGGAACCCTGTAGGTCAGAAAAATGTCCACTCACCTATCCTACATATCCAGATTCTGTGCAGCTTTAATTTGGGTACTATCAACCTCTGGAGCCTCTGTCAAGCCTCCATTCAACAAATGTCCCGCCTGTCCGATGCTCTTGACTCTGAGGCAGGAGGCAAGCAAAGCAACAGCCAAAGTTTGTGTTTCATGTGCTCAGTTGACACATTACTTTCAAGATAACCTGGGGGAGCATCACCGAAAGTTCAAACCAGCAAGACAAACATTAGAACTAGTGGATTGAAATCAAGCAGAAGGAGACCTAGATATACTTCCCCAGAGGCTCACTGATAAATTGCAATCCAGCCCCCTGTCAGCAGTCTCTCCTAGGATACCTGACACTGTAAATATCAGGGTTTCATCCGTTTCTTGGATGTCTGTTTTCATCCCCGTGAGCTGCTTGGTACCAGGTCTTTCTTTAGCTCTCTCCATGGATCTCTCTGTCTCTGTCTGTGTCTGTCTGTCTGTCTGCCTTCCTCCCTCTTTGGTCTCACAGTCTCACTGTGTGACTCTAACTGGTGTGGAACTGGGTATGTAAACCAGACTGACCTCTAACTTAATCTGCCTGTCTCTGCCTCCCAAGTGCTGGGAATAAAGGTGTGCACCGCCACGCCTGGCTCTCTATGGGTCTTAACCTGAGCATTGTTTCTGTGCTTTCATTTCCTTCCTGTTAGCACCAACTAGGAAGAGCAGGTCTGGGCCATTAGGAGTTAAGACCTTTGTTAACACCCTTTGTTCCCTCTGGGGCTCTCAGCTGCTCTTCTGTACAATGTCCACCCTTGGTATCTGACCCTGTGTGTCAGTACATTGTGGCCCTTGTATGCAGGGAAGAGTCTGCCGCCTGTGCACCAGACATACAGAGGACCTCAGCTCCGACTCAACCCTATCTGGCTTTATAGTCTGCTATCCCTTCTTGAGGCCTAGATTAGGCTGAACAAGGGGTAGTCGGGGCTGTATCCCTATTCTTAAGAAGGCTGGCAGGGGCTCACAGAATTCTCTCTAGCTGTGCCATGTTGGGAGATCACAGCCACTCCAATGCCCCCTTCTATGGCTTTTGATAAGAACAGAGAGTTCTGGCTGTAGACTCTTTAAAAGGCCTGAGAGGTGTAAAGAAATGGGTATCCTAGGGTCTCCATACACCCATGTAGTTTCTTGAACCTCATGCATCTTGCCTCAATCTCTTGTCTTCCCACAGTGTGCCCAGTCCCTCAGCTCAGGCCTGCCCTAGCTGTCCACCCTCTGTGACAAAGTATCTTTTTACCTACAGGGGAGACTAGAAGAAGTCAAAGTGAGAGGCCTTGGCAATCCATAGGTCCAGACCAATGAGCCCTCCCCATATCTGTCTCTCAATGAGGGCAGACACAGGGTGGGCCTGGGAAGGATAACCACTGGTGTCTTCTGTCCCCCATGCTTCTGGGCCCCTCTCAGAGGCCTTCAGCTCAGACAGACCTGATGTATGTCTGTATTTCAGGCTGTATGTGCATGTTGATTCATCCATCAGGGCCCAGACCCAACCCTGTTCAGGGTCCCAGCCCTATAAGAGTTCTAGGCACACAGTAACCACCACTGAACACCAATGCACAGGGCGCCACCCTGGACACCTGTGGTGCCTTTGAATCTCACACTGATGCATATTTATGGAGTGAGACACAGGATCTGGACTTTCAATTATGCTGCAAGTTGCCAGAAGCTGTGGAAGGACCACTGTGTCCCTGTTGGCCAGCCAAAGTAGCTATGTTCCTGGCTCATGGCCACCTGGGCAGACGGAAGCCCCACCAGCACAGCTTCAGGGCAGTGTCTTTGCTAGAACCCTGCAAGAAAGCATTGGTGTTTAGCATCTAACCATATATCCTCTCCCATGTCCCCTTCTGCAGAGCTCAGGTGCCCCTTAAGCACCTAGTCTCTTAGCTAAGAGGACTGAGTAGAAAAATGGCCTAGCATCAGGACAGCTAGTGAGGTCACTGTAATACCTGAAAAATACAAATGACCAGCCAATCTGTGTAGTCTGAGAGCACTGCAGGCAAAAAAAAAAAAAAAAAAAAAAAAAAAAAGATGGGTAGGGAAGGAAGAGACATCCCCAGAAGGTGACCCTTGGGCTTGACAGAGATCATGGAGGTATCTCAGGCTGTGTTGATAGGGGAGGGTAGGCAGAGAGCTCCCTGGCTGCTGGGTGCCCAGTGCTGCTTTTTATCAGTCCACACTCAGCCTCAACATATGTGGCTCCAGCAAGACAAAGCTGTAGTATACCACTGTTCAGCCGTAGGCCACTGCCAGCCTATGTACCTGTTAGGGGACAGGGACAGGGATCCTTTGGAGCCACATCAGTCCTGAGGGACTTGACCTTCCTGACCCAACATGGGACAGCGTTCTCACTGGCCTAGGAATGGCCTGAGACTGGAGATGTCTGCCACTGGCTCCAGCAGCCTGGCTTTCGTTCATCCGTCATCTGTCTGGAATTCAAACAGAAAAACATGCATGTGGTGAGGGGAGATGCCAGGAAGGGCTGAGACTAGTTCCTGAGGACCTTCCCAAGGGTATTTAAGAACCTAGCTACCCTCGCCCTGCTGGCCCTTCTGGTGGCTCAGCAAGATCAATGACCCCTGACCCCAGCCCCAGCTGGGTAGAGTTTCTGGGCAGGAAGTGTGTTGGCCTTCACAAACCACTGACAACCACAGGCTCCTTATGACCTTGCAGGTCTGGACAGTCTCATGTTTCAGCACTGCCAGTATCATCCCCATAGGCCAGGTGGGGTTCCTGCCGTTCCCTTTAATTGAGATAGTGTCCACCACAGGAGGGAAGCAGAAGCTACTACTTGTAGGTGATACTTACCGAGGAGGACTTAATTCCTGGAAAGGTTATGAATGCAGGAAACTTTGGTGCGTGGAATTTTCCATTGATGAATGACATACACAGGTGTAGGAGTGATCTGAACCATGATACCATCATGTACACCTTCACTGATATACCCCATGCAGTCATGTAGATGCCCCTGGGTACCTCCTACCTTCTCCAACTTGGAGCTGTAACAACATCTAGCCTAGAGATGTGTCATTAACTCTGAGCTGAGGTAATATGATCTGAAGATAGATCAACCTGGCTTGGGAATGAGATCATACCATGCCTCCTCTGTCCTGCTTTTGGGACTGACAGCTTGTCAAAATGTTATCACCACTCTCTGGTTTTGATCTGGCCCAATACAGCTGAGTAACAGTTCAGGTATAGACACATACATATGTCTTATCTCTGTGGCCCTCTCCTGAGGCACATGGCTACTCAGTCCAGCCAGGCTATCTGGCTGCAAGGCTCCCTGAGGTCTTGTCATGAGCTTCTTGTCCCACATTTGGTAAGTCTTCCGTTCCTAAAATTCTCAACATTTAATTCTGCTCTTTACAAAACAGAACCCCAATTCAGTCAGCGTCTTCCAGTGAGACATCCACCAGCATTCTATGAGAGGAAATTTGTTCTCAAATGCAAACGAAATACCTTGGATCAGTGGTAATGGCCGAGAACAGGAAAACCCCAGCCTTTCTGTGAGCGCTCATGGCCTGACCACTACGACAGGAACTTGACTCTTACTCTAGACAAGGGCTGGCTCCGTGGCAGCCCCACTGTGGGTTTCAAATATCACGGTGCTCCTGGCAATCTTGTTGATTGCTGCACTGTGTGAATCCACACGTTGGCCTGTAGATTGTGGTTCACCCATCAGCAGATTACTTAAAGCCACAGAGAGGGAGCTATGGCCATTGCACAGCATGTGCCTGTCTGAAAACCAATAGGATGCAGACACACAGGGCCACAGGTGTGATATTCCACTGTGACTTTCCAGAACAGTAGTTGTCAACCTGTGGGTCAAGACCCCTTAGGGGTCATATGTCAGATATCCTACAATACTTACGTTATGATTCATAACTAGCAAAATTACAGTTATGAAGTAGCAATGGCATAATTTTACAGTTGGGGGTTACCACAATACGAGGAACTTTTATTAAAGGGTTGCAGCATTAGGAAGGTTGAGAACCCCTGTGTAGCAAAACCTGACTGACAGCAGCAGGAACGTAGTCTCTAGGAGACTGGGCATGGCTGGGCCTTTGGGACAAAGTATCTGGGGATGCTCACAGGACATGTCCAGGTCCCGTCTTGTAGGCAATATTAGCATGAACAGGTTAGAACCAGCTGCTTATTGTGGACAGAAAAACCTCTTGCTGAAATCTTCCGGTTGTGGTAGACAGGTTTCAATAGCTGCTTGGTGTGTAGGAGCCAACGTTTTCCTTACCCACAGTCCCTCACTCTGAGTACACCTCACAGAGTAGAGCCAGCAACCATGAAGATTCATGAAGCAAAGGAGCCCAGGACCCAGTGCTTAGGGCTGGCAGCAGGGCTGAACCAGGCCTAAATAATGGATGGACACTTGAGAAAGGAAACGCTTAGGCAAAGTGGGGCCTCCAAAGACAGAGGACTCCTGGTGGTTGGGCAGCGTAGTCTGGACCTCACCCCTTCCTAGGCTCCAGTTCCTTCTCCCTGCGGCATGGCTGACAATGGCCCGGTGTAGAGGGGTATTAATCTACGGGACCCGGGAAGGCACAGGATTCTTGTTATTCTGAAAATGCTCTGATCCACCTAAACTTGGGGTGAGAGTGGCGGTCTCTGGCACTGGAATGCTTAAATAACACTCCCAGATTTAAAGCTGCACACATCCTCTGGGAGAAACTTCAAAAAAGTATAAGAAAACAAAAACAAAACAAAACAAAAAAACCCAGCACTACCACCACCACCAAAAGCCAACTGGCTGGGCAGTGGTGATGGATCCCACAACCCTAGAGGCAGAGACAAGCAGATCTCTGAGTTCAAGATCCTGGTCTACAGAGCAAGTTCTAGGACTGCCAGGGCTACAACAGTGAAACCTGTCTTGAAAAATTAAGCAAACCAAAAGAAACAACTCAACAACAACAAAAAAGCCAAACCACCAAAAAACCGGAAAAACAAAAACCCCAAAGTTTTCCCACTGTGAGGTAACTGTTGATATTTAAGGTATTTCTGTGGAGATTTTCTTTTTGCATGTGTGCATGTGTGTTCACACAGCATCCACTCATGCTCACAAGGCATACTTGTGCACAGACACATGCATGTCTACACACAACCACACCCCAGACTCACATGCACACAGTCACAAATGCACTTTGTTTGTTTTAAGTGAAACTTGAGATTACACTATACAATGTTACACTCTCCTTTCTGTCCATGACCACAGTGCCTGAGGTCCATCCCTTTCTGACCCCGCAGAACGTTGCTCTTCTTTGGAGACGCCATGCCATGACCTAGTTAACAGCTGTGGGACATTTCATAACAATGCTGAAATCAGCTCCTTCCTGGTAAGTCCTAATCCACACCTGATACTTGGATTTCAGGATAAAACCCTGATTGCTCAGGAGAGAGTTATAAACATGTGTGTGATTCAATTTATTTATTTATTAGAATTTAAAATAGATTATCTTTTACTTCTCCTTTGACAGTTTCATACGTGTAAACAATGTGTCTTGATCATATATCCCTTATACATCTACCTAGCTACCTACCTATTTGTTTGTGGTGCCGGGCATAGAACCCAGTTCCTCATGCCTTTTAGGTAAAGGTTCTATCAGCCAAAGGGCTCTTAAAAAAATAAAAATAAAAGGTCAATTTTTTCGTTTTGGGATTTTGTTTTGTCACTACAGAATCTCTATTTGAGCTTGCAATGGTTTTTTCCTGCATCACATTCTAAATGGCTTTTGTAACCAGAGATTTCTTCCTAGAGAGCTCTGGATTCTGGGTCAGGCTCCTCCACCTCCCCTCCCCCCCCTTTTTTTTTTTTTTTATTAGACGGGGTCTCACTTTGTAACCCATACAACTTGGTATGTAGACCAGGCTGGCCTTGAACTCTCAGTAATGCAGCTGCCTCTGCCTCCCAAGTGCCAGGACTAAAGGTGTGCGGCACCCCTGTCTGCTGGGTCAGACTTTCTTTTTTAGAAATATGAGTGCTCACCTTTCTCCTTCATTCTTTTATGATTTTATATTTGACATGAATGTTCAAAATGCCACCTGAGCTTTACTTTGCTTGAGAGACACAGTCATCTGCCTGGTGGGGTGTCCCATCTACCTAAGGCAAATCTCTTGTCTCCAGAGTCTTCTGGGCCGGGCTGTCCCACTGGAAGGCCACTGTGTTAGGATGTTTAGCACCTTGGAGTAAAGTGATCCAGGGCCTTGCAGCCTCCACTCCCCTGGCCATTGTCCACACAGTGTCTAAATCAGAAGCAGATGCTCCTGACTCTCCACCCAAATCCCATGGCCTCAGACACAGGCATCCACAGCCAGGCTGAACTGCCCAGCAGCTCCTACCCAGGTTGGATGCAAGACAAAGCCAGAGCCCAGGGCAGGAGGAAGGGTAGGAACCCAGAGTAGGGAGCTTTCCCTCCAGGTGGCCAGGGTGAGAGGACTTGACATCACAAGGGTACATGAGCCTGGGACACTGTCCTGGAGCTTAGGTGTCCCAAGAAGCCAGCTCATCCTGAAACAGCTCAGAGGCCAGGGGTTACACTCAAAGGCCAGCTCCACCTTCCTGTAACACTCATACTGACAAGATACACAGTTCGCACCACACGGATGTTTCAGCTTGTTTTCTTCTTGGCTAGACTTTACGTGTTGGGTGGATGACATTTAAAAACTAAAGAACTTGATCTATCACCCTGTGTCCCTCAGCCTCTGTGGGCTCATCAGTCACACAGGTCAACAGTTCCCCCTCCAGCCACTGGCTGCCGCTGCCTGGGAGGCCACCCCTGGACTCTGATGGAGAGCCCACTCAGCTTACTGACAGCCAGACCCAGCCCTAGGAGCATGGTCACTCCACCCCTTCCCCTCCCTGCGATCATCGATCCTCCACTTCCGTCCTGGCTGGCCAGAACAGCACAGGCTCTCTCCATCATAACTTCCCCTGCTTGTATTCCAAATCCCAGACTGGTGGTCTTGTCCTTGCCCAGGCTTGGGCCCTTAGTGGACCACCTTTCTTGTCTTTTCTGTTATGATAGCCTGAAGGCTCTGGAAAGGCCCATGTCCTAGAGAGCCCTGGGTACCAGCCAGAGGGACTTCCTGTCACCCCAGCTCAGTCTTCCGGCCTGCACTTTCTGTGAACACGTATCCTTTCCTTATCTAAAACAGGGCGGGCAGCGAAAAGTTCCCCGAGGACAGAAGAGGGGAAAGTATGCTGTTAGCTGACAATCACGGCTCCAGGAGGGCACTGGCCCCCAAACCTGGTGGGTGAGCAGGCTCAGGCCAGTGATGGACAAGCTGACAGAGCAGTAAAATCCTGCATACACTATTGGAGTTGTTGAGCAGAGCCTTCAGTCTGTGCTGGAGATGACAGGAAGATTTCAGTGGAGGTCAGCTCCGGCTCCCAGCGAGACTTGAGAACAGGCAGGCCATGGACAGGCCTACCACTGCAGCCGTGTGCCAAAGGAGGACAGAGCCAAGGTGACTCTGTGACAGTGGCTTTGCCCAACCCCACTGACCTCACCTCTCTTGATTCCCAGGGAGATAGGGACTTGGAATCCAGGCTTAGGATCATCCGTGTTGAAAGCTGACATGTTACACCCCCCCATTGTCAGCTTGTCATATCACCCGTGTTGAAAGCTGACATGTTACCCCCCCCATTGTCAGCTTGTCATATCACCCGTGTTGAAAGCTGACATGTTACCCCCCCCCATTGTCAGCTTGTCATATCACCTGTATTGAAAGCTGACATGTTACACCCCCCCATTGTCAGCTTGTCATATCACCCGTGTTGAAAGCTGACATGTTACCCCCCCCATTGTCAGCTTGTCATATCACCTGTATTGAAAGCTGACATGTTACCCCCCCCATTGTCAGCTTGTCATATCACCTGTATTGAAAGCTGACATGTTACCCGCCCCCATTGTCAGCTTGTCATAAGCAGCATTTCTGGATGATGGCAGAGCGTGCAGTGAGTGTTTAGTGTGTTCGTATATGTTGTATGTTTTATGTACGTGATATGCTGTGCCTGTGGTTTGTGCATACATGCATGTGTTGTGTCTGATCGATGTTATGTTTGACATGGTATGTTTATTGGGAGGTGGATGCGTGAGGTGAATATTATACATTTGTTATGTGTGTTGTGGAATGTGTGGTGGGATATATGGGTGTGGGATGTACTTATTGCATTTGTTATATGTGACATGTTTGGAGGGTGTGTGTCCACGTGCACACATATACACATGCATAGATTATTGCTCTGGCACCAACCTCTGTCTGTCAGTGCTGGTCCCAAGAGGCCCTGAGGCCAGATTAGCAGGTGGCAAAGACTGAGACAGTGACTGTCACAGAGCTGCTTTCCCCAGGACAGCGGTACTCTCATAGAAACCGTGCACACCTAGAATAAGAAGTAGCCCTTTGGAAGTTCTGGTTCCCTCCCTGATGTTGGCTATGGGATGAAGCTACACTCCATGTCTCAAGCTTTTCCAGTTCATGGCCACCCCATCCAGTACTCCAGGATAGTCCCCAGGGGTGGAGGGTGTGAACCTCTCTGCGGATGGTAACCATGGTAACCCCTCCCCTTGAGTTGTGTACTGACTCTGGGTCAAATCCCCTATGTGGACACACAATGTTGCATAAGCTCCCTTCTCGGGATCATCTGAGCTGTGGAGAATGAGGAAGCCTCCCAGAGAAATGGGGAGCCGCCCCTGCCCAGAGCTGAAGCCACAACATGAATGAGTGTCAAGTAAAGGTGCTACCAACTCAGACCCTGGATTGGGCTTTGGCAAGAAGGAAGGAGCTTCCTGAAGCTGAGGCCCAGTCTAAGAGACAGTGGGGCTTGGGGCATCAGAGGAGGAGCACAGGGGCTCCACTACCCACACACTCCTCTAGTGAAGTTGCTAATCTGTTGTCTTGTTTTGTTTTGCAGAGCTGGTGGTGAAGCCTAGGGCCTTTCACATGCTAAGCAAGTGCTCTGACACTGAGCTATTCCCAGACCTTTACATTTTTGTTTATTTGGAGCTGGGCATTGTGGCACATGCCTTTAATCCCAGTTCTCTGAATGCAGAAGAAGCAGGTGGATTTCTGAGTTCAAGGCCAGCCTTGTCTATATAATGAGTTGGTGGCCAGCAGAGGCTACATAGTGAGACCCTGTCTCAAAAAGATGTTTTGTTTTGTTTTGTTAAATTTGGAGACAAAGCCTTTGATAAGTAGTACAGTCTGACCTCATGTTGCAGGAGATATTTAAAACAGTGGCACCTGATCTGTCTTGTGAATCAGGGCTGCCATGTTTCCCACTAGCCTAGGCCTGCAGCCAGGAGCAAGTGGCAGAGGTGTGTTTTCGCTGCTGCGAAAAGAGATGCTGGCCCTGCCACCCACGAGATGCCAGCGTGGGAGATGGCTCTGCTAATCTTCCATGTTGTCTCCTCAAGGCTAGGCTGTGCCCAGACCATCCCGCCATCCACACAGGCCCGGTAGAAATGAGACTCTAATGCTCAGATTATCCAAAGGCTTTCTATGTTTGGTAATGCTCAGTAACAAGGTGCCCACACAATTAGAGGTGCTTCCCAATTAGCTAACCTTAATATAAGTCGTTACCCAGGACTGCTCTCCATACCTGCGTGGCTCTTCATCCTCCTACCTCTCTCTAGCTCCTCCTCTTCATTTTCCTTCTTCTCCTTACTCCTCCCACCTTAGCTCCTCCTACAACCTCAAGCCTCCCCAACTCCTGGGATTTCAGGCTGAACCCCTTCAATTGTGTGTGTGTGTTCGTATATCCCATGTGTGTCCCTCATTTTTTAATAGCAAAATAAAAAAGCACAAAACACTGTGGTCAGACATCAGGATCTGCTTCTGGAACATTTTATCACTGCAGAGACCTGCATTCCATGTCCTGCCACCAGAGTCTACATGGCATTCAGCAAGAGCACTACCAGACTAAGGTGCTGTCCCAGCCTCTGATGGTCACCCTGAAAAGGGTGGGCAGCTGTCTTCTGCCCATGGTAGGAGAAATTGTCACTCAGGGGAAAGATGTTCCGAGGATGGTACTTAGGACATGGAAACAGTTTATCCAGGAACAGTGAAGCCAAGACCTCATCGTGTCAACATGAGCCACATGTGGGTTGTGCTGCCTCCTAGGAGAACTTCGGCCTGTGGGGTCTCCTTCCTGCACTTGAGCTTCAGTGCTAGCTGGGCAGCGTCTCCCAGTCATCCCGCCCCACCCCAGCCCCTCATATCTCTCAACTACCTGCCCTCCTTCCCACCCTAAGTACAGGGGAGGGCTTCCATGTAGGGATATCCACAGGCAAAGGCTTGGAAACCTTGCCAGACACTCAGGTGCCTAGTGCTGGGGATCTCTAGGTCCAGGACCCCCACCCCACCCCAACTTCCATCTCCAACACTGAGGCAGGACACACTTCAGAGTACAGGGTTTATTGTTCCATGTGCATACGGAAGCAAGAAGCTACCATGGGATGGATGGGGAGAGATGCCTGCAGGCCCCTTACCAGCCAATGGGGGAAGGTCCTCGGGGCTGGAAGGTCTTACATCAAAGGTCAGGTTTACAGCCTAGTACTAGCTGCTCTGGGTAATTAGGCCCTAGATGACTTAGTTCACCGGGGTCTTCAGAAGAGGGTCTGGGCCACAGCTTCTGAAGCTCCTCGGAGACTGGTTTGAAGCAGGAATGTGTTGGCATCATTGGGAAGGTGCTGACAGAGCTGAAGTGAACAACAAACAAGAAAGAACAGGGAACTTTCCAGAAGAGGACTGAAGAAGACAGACAAGCGAGTTGGGTTTGAGTGGGGGATTCTGGGAGTGGCCTGCATTTAGGTCCTTTCCAATCCCAGGATCGCACAGAGCACTCTCAGACAAAGGCCCCATTAGGGGGAACTGGAGACAGCATGAAGTTCTCTGTGGCCTGTTGGCTGCTGGAGGAGAGCGAGCGGCCCGAGTCCTGCTGGAGGTGGACTCGGCTGGGAGGGAAGCTGCCAGCACTCCCTGGGCCACGGCAACTACTACCCAGTGACCGCTGGCGGCCACGCAGGTACTCCCGATAGTTCTTGGTGAGCAGAGTGTAGAGGAAGGGGTTGATGCAACTGTTGCCGTAAGTGAGGCAGGCAGTCAGGTAGTTAACAATGCGCGCAGTCTCAGGCGTCAGTGGCATGGCCTCGTGGTACTGGGCTAGCATCTGCCACACCCAGAAGGGTAGGAAGCAGGCCCAGAAGAGAAGGACGATACCAAGGATGAGGTAGAGCACCCTGGGGTTGGGTAGCCGCCGTGTCTGCTTGAAAGAAGCTTGTTGGGATAGCCAGTAGGCCCTGGCCAGACGGACGTAGAGCAGCCCAATGATCAGGCCAGGCCCCACAATGCTGGTCCCAAAGAGCAGCGTCAGGTAAGTACGATGGGCACGAGGGCCCCAGGCTGGCAGGCAGAGGCTCTTGGAGCCCCTTCGGACCAGCCGGATGGCAAGCATCATGGGTAGGGTCAGCAACAGCGCCAGCAACCAGGTGCCCAGCGCTAGCAGCTTACGGTAACCCTTGGAGCGCCGGACCGTGTCCAGAGGCCTCAGTACCGCCGCATAGCGTTCACTGCTCATTACGGTCAGGGTGAAGATGCTGGCGTGCATTGTCAGGAAGTCCAGGCTAAAGAGAACTCGGCAGCCCACATCCCCAAAGTGCCAGTCCTTAGTGACGTAGGTAGCTATAATGAAGGGAATGCTCAGCAGGTACAGCAGGTCAGCCAGTGCCAGGTTGACCACATAGACATACATGGAGGCCGAGGCACGCAGAAATCGGCACATGACCACCAGAGTGTACACATTTCCCACCATGCCCACCACACCCATGGCTGAGAGCACTGCCCCGATGACACCTGTGGCCACAAGGTCTTTCAGGGAGCTGGGATCTGTTGGGCCAGTCCAGGAACTGTTGAGGGACACGTTGGAGCCTCCAGGCAGCTCAGACACAGAGCTTCTGGACATGGTGGGCATGGGAAAGCTTGTTGTAGACTCCAGGCTCAGCGCCATCTCTGTCCTCACACCGGGCTTCTGGTGGGAGTACCACTGGTCAGTGAGGCGAGCCTGTGGGAAACTTGTCCTGCGGGAGAAGACTAGTGTCGGAGGTTCAAGGCAGCAACCTACTTCCACGCCCTGACAGCCTCTATGATAGACACAGGCACAGTCCCTCTCAGAGAGACAAAGGCTCACCAAGCCCTGTCTCGTGTTGGAACCCTCAAAAGAATCCCTTTTGTGTTATCTCCCCAGCTATACAGGAGGACCCTAGAGCTACTGGGACCCACTGTCCCCCAGGACGCTCCCCAGCAGAACCCTAAGTCACACCCAAATGCCTTTTCTGAAAAGTTGTCCACAGTGAGGCCAGGGTCAAAGTGGGCAAAGTCCTAAGTTCTAACCACAGCTAAGGTCCACTTCCCATTTTTATATTATGTGAATGCTTTTAAAAAGTGATTTCTTCCAATCACAAAAGTAACAGCAAAAATTATGAGAAAAGATACATCAGATCAACGGACTAGGGTACAATATACACACAAGAACTGTAAATCAATAAAGAAAAGAGTGATTAGCTATTTGGAGGACGGGAAGGCAAACTGAACAGGTATGTCTAAAAGAAAATGCGCCAGAGGCCAGAAACTAGTGAAACGACTTACACAGCCTATTGCCATCAAAGAAATGCAAATCAAAACCATAAAGAAACTGTAACAAGTACACATACACACGCACACACACACACTCCACTGCTTTGGCCTCCTGTAACCCTGACCTTGTCAGTTCATGAACTCATCTCAGAGGGAGCCACATTTGCACTCCTGCCTGCGTCTGTCCTTCAAACCCTATCTCACACAGCCTGCAGCAGCAAGTGTCTCTTCCTCGATTCTCCCTACTGCGGTATCCCCTGCTTCTGCTGCTGCTATTTATGGTCATTTGGGTCATTTCAAACTCATTAAACGTAAAGCCGCTGTTCTTCTGGGGGCGAGTGGGCTCACTGGTGGCATGGGACACACCTGTTTTGCTACATTGTAATGCCAAACTTTTCCAAAGCTGCTGTAGCATTTCACATACTCAACTGCAGTAACTGACAATTCTAGTTCCTTTCCACCCTCTCTCTCACAACTCAACAATAGGTGCATTGATATTTCTGGTTATAGGCACACCGTGTGTGTGTGGGGGGGGGGGTGTTGTATTGTGGTGTGTGGTGGGCGCATTGTGTGGTGTGTGTGTCCATGTGTGTGTGTGTGTATGCCATCTGCATTGTGTGGTGTGTGTGTGTGTCCGTGTGTGTGTGTGTGTATGTGTGTGTGTGCATTGTGTGTGGGGGTGTATGTGTGTGTTCTTTCAATGTAGAACACTGGAAATCTCTTGGAGTTGGTTATGCCTGCCCTCCACAGGGGTCATACAGGTGAACATGTCAAACAAAACAATAACAACTCCCCCACCCTTACCCCCCCCCCCGAAAAAAAAAAAAAAAAAAACCCTCTAAGCTTCAGCCAGGCAGTGGTGGCTCACATCTTTAATGGCAGCACTCAGGAGGCAGAGGCATGTGGATCTCTGGGTTCGAGGCCAGCCTGGTCTACATCTCCAGTTCGAGTTCCAGGACAGTCAGGGCTGCTACACAGAGAAACCCTGTCTCAACCAAACCAAACAACCAAACAAAAAAAACCTCTAAGCTTCGTGTACCTACGACTCCTGTCGACTGGATTAGGTTAGCTCACAAGAAAAAGAAAGCCCTAAAGGGTAGACTTTCTGAGAGGGAGTAAAGAAGACCTCTTTGCACAGGCCTCTCCAGCATCCAGGTCTGGGGATGATGCCTCTAGAAGTCATCTTTCCCCATAGTTAAAGCTGAAGAATCTGGGCAGGTCTGGGGTGAGGAGACATCCTCAGGTTCCCATTCTTGCAGCTCCTAGCTTCATCTGTTCCGACCCCCCCCCCCCACACACACACACACCACCCCGCTGCTGTCTCACCTCACAGGTCAGCTCCAGAGGCACTGAGGTCCTCCTGACCTACTAGGAAGGTGAAAGGACTCAGAAGCCACTGCCTTCCAGTCACCAGTTCAGGGACTGTGAAAGTTTTCAGTGCCAGGCGCTGCTGCGAAGCCGGCCAAACCGCGCTCACAGGCGGCGTGGCGCTCCCCGGCACTCCGGGCACCCTTGCGGCCTCATCCTCCGAGATCAAGAGGTGCAAGCTGGGTTCAGGGTCCCCGGACGCCCCGCACGCCCAAGGCCATGCGTCCCGGGTTGTGGAGCCCGTGAACGTGCGCTCACCTCTGTCACGAAGTCATCGGCTGCCTCCCAGCCCCGGGTTTAAGAGAGGCGCCGCCGCGTCCTGTCACTCAGATGCTCCAGACCCAGTGGCCATCACCGCGCACAGGTTGGCTAATATCGCGCGCCGCCGAAAGCTGTGTTGCGGGAACGTCCCCCAGCCGGGGCAGCGGGGAGCGAGGTTCTGAGCCCACTTGGACTCTGGGCACACGGTGTGGTCGCGGATCGCTGGCCTCCCTAGAGTCCCACCCTGCTCTGGCTCCTGTGCTGCTGCCGCCGCCACCTGTCCCACTGCCAGCTGGGAATGTGCCGGTCTGGGTATTAATAACCGGCCACGCGGGCCCTGGCGAGGTCTCCTCAACAGAGATAGGCGCCAGATCCGGGCCGAGGTAGCGGCCACAGAGGGGTTTGCCCGGCTTGGGAGCGGGAAGGATCTCTGTGTATGCTGGGGGCTCATCCCCTTCATACCTCTTGTAACCACCAGTGTCAGACTGAGGCTCAAAGATCTATGACTTACTGTAAAGGTGAGCAGTGAGGCCTGTGCTCATGGCCCAGGGAATGTGAAGAGGGAAAGAACCCTGGGACCATGATCCAGGCTCCTGGAAGTAACAGGAGCGTGGGTCTGGGTAGCATCCCTAATGTCTTATCGTTGCTGACATCAAATGATGTGGCTGCTTTCACCTTTTCAGGTGACTCGCCCCTCTGGGAGGGACCATATAGGCAAACTCGGGAACCTCTCTCCACTTGGCCCATATCTGATAAAGGCACCCTGCGAAGTGGCTAATCCCAGCTGATATGTTGAATGGGTAGTGCTTAGAAGGGCTGCCCATGTTAGTTCTATGCTGAATGAAAACGATTCCACATGGCTCTAAGACAGGAAATCAGACAGTCACAAAAGAACAATGTAGAGAAATGAATCCTGAGAGATTACTCTTTCATATGTGGAGCTCAGATGTGGGGTTTGAAGGGAAACCTGAGGGTGGAGACCAGCCTGTGTCCTCTGATCAGATTGCTCTACTTCAGGTCTCACCTCTGCTTAGGTTGCATTCTCCTTCTGTGCCACCTCACATTCAAAGCAGTCGGATTTTTATCCCTTGAAACCCTGGTTCCCACCTCAGGCTCAGTACTTTCGGCCAGGGGAGATACGAGGCTTTCTCATAGGCATCTTTCTGGGTATAGAACCACTGGGCCCCACTTTCATCCATCTGTGTCATACATAGGTCTCGAGCATCTGAGTGACAGGACCCGGCGGCGCCTCTCTTAAGCCCGGGGCTGGGACAGAGGTGAGCGCACGTTCACGGGCTCCACAATCCGGGACGCATGGCCTGGGGCGTGCGGGGCGTCAGGGGACCCTGAACCCAGCTTGCACCTCTTGATCTCGGAGGAGGGTGCGGCCACAAGGGTGCTGGGAGTGCCGGGGAGCGCCACGCCCTTCGCAGCAGCGCCTAGCACTGAAAACTTTCACAGTCCCTGAACTGGTGACTGGAAGGCAGTGGCTTCTGAGTCCTTTCACATTCCTAGTAGGTCAGGAGGACCTAAATAACAGAGGCTGGTGGGCAGTCACATCTGCACTCTCCTTACACTAGAAGAACCAGAGTTTCATTCAGTTCTGCTAATGCTCTGTGGCCTGAGGAGAGCCCCAGACTACAGAGAGAGGCCTCTAGAAGCCAATGTCCTGCCTAGGGGAAGCTGTCCATGTCACTGAGGCTGAAAAGCCACAGATATATGGATGACCAAGATCATCGTAGCTGCTCTCTGGGTCTCTGCACTTCTGGCGGCAGCTATGAGCCCCCTTCTTTTGATGCCATTTTCCCCTTCTATCACAGCTGGGCGGCACTCCACTGCTGAGCCGAATCCCAGCCCAGCCCCTCATCTCTTGATCGTGCAGAGCCATTTTCTAAAGGGCAGATGCCTATCTAATGTGGATGCTGGAGAAACCCTTGGACAGTGGAGCTGCTGGGTCATCCCAAGGGAGGTTAGCATGGATGAGAGCACAGGAAGGGGTTAAAGGGAAATGTCAGAGTGAGAAATGAGAGGTCATCTGGGAACACTTTGCTTAGCTGCATAGATAGCCTCAGACTTGGCCTAGGAAAGGGGAACCTGAGTGTCCACGGGGCCCCAAATGCACACACAGATCCGGACTGTCCAAAGGCAAATGCGCCCCACATCTATTATGTTCTGTGAAGAAGCACACTACCTGTCCGTGAGTGGCTTCATGGACCATTAAATCACACACTCTGGTCACACAGCCTGCACTTCCACTAAATGTGACTTTTAAAGCTTTGTTCTGCCCATAATAGCTTCATTATATTTTGGAATGATAATTTCATTCTGAAAGAACTAATTTCCAATTGCATTACTGCACTCTTCAGAAAATGAGGATCTGTGAGTGGGAGCCGGTTTGGGGGAGTCTCTTCTCCGGTGCACAGCCAGCCCATATGTGGGGAGCCGACAGAAGGTGGCTTGAAGGAAGCCATCTTGAGCCATATACCCTGACAAGAGACTTATTTACAACAGCCTACAACAGCTGAGCACACTCTGATAACATCTTGTTTTAGATACCCAGGATTTTCCCTTGGGTGTGTGAGACTTAAAGGTGTGTGACTTAAAGGCGAGACTTAAAGATGTGATTTAGAAATAAGACTTAAAGGGGTGATTTAAGGGTATGACTTAAGGACGTGACTTGGAAGTGAGACGTATAAAAGGCGAGAGGCAGACAGAAGAGTTCAGTACAACTTGGAGTTAGTTATTAGGCATTAGGTAGCAGGCACTTGGAGGAAGAACTTGGAACTGGGAAAGAGACTAGCAACTGGAACTAGGATTAGGACCTGAGACTAGAGACTAGGAACTGGGGACTAGGAACTCAAGACTTGGGACTTGGACTAGGAAGAGAGACTGAAGAATAAACGGGATTGAATCACACTCTGTCTGATCTCCATTCTTTTTGTCTGTCCTCACACTCTCTCTTGCTGAACCCGACCCGAGGACTGGAGCAACTTGGGGCAGTGCGGGCTCTAACAGTTTAGCCCCCAAGGCTTTTGGCAGTTCCGGGTTCCAACATTGACAGAAAGGTCCGTGACATTTTGGCCCCCAAGCGTGGGGCAGAGCGGTTCTCAACACCCATACACAGGTGCTTTTTTTTTACTTATTAAAGAAGGGCGATGGTGTATAAATATACCACTAGATGCTCAAAGACCATGGGCCCCTCTCTTCATCCTTGTAGTCCACAACAGCAGCGATTTGTTATGGAAAATGTTGGGAAAGGTAAGGGAGGCTGAGAGTGGGGTAGCCTAGGCTTCAATTAATTCCTCACATTCCAGGCAGGCCCAGGGAACCACAACTGTTCAGTGCAGTCATGGCTCTTTAAGCCCACCCACGCCAATGGCTGGAATGCTTCCTAGGGTGCTGTGGGTATACCACACAGCCTGCAGCTGGGATTCACTCTACACTGACTTCTGCTAGAGTACACTCCACAGCCTGAAACCACTCCACAGTTCCAGAAGGTGCTTCTTTTTGTACAAAAATTATCCCCCGACTTCCTGTCTCAGACAGTGTAGTTTCCTGCTTCCCAGCCTGATGCTCCACCCCCACCCAGACACAGCTGGAGATATGATGGCCATGATGAGATCAATTAAAGCCTGTAACAGTCTGCAGCTGGGGACAGGGACGAGTGATTAGTGGGCAGCCTCAGACATTTCAGTGATCACAAGTGATGGACACTCTGAAGCTGGCAGGTGGGCCGAGTGCAGACACTGTTCCTGACTGAAAATGCACACGCCATTGAAAGCTGAAACACGGAGACAAAACGAAATATCTAACACCTTAGGTCCCCTGAGAATCAGCCCCAGGGGCTTCCTGCTGTAGAGAGAGATGATGAGAGTCCCAACACTGTAGTCTTCTGGTCCCACGAGGCTGAGTGACCTTTGGAAAAAGGTCCCAGCTCAGGATCTACAAACACTTTACATCCTGAGTGACGGGACTGCACATAGAGCCACGGGGGAGCCTTTCTGAGTGCTGCAAAGGTGGGGTGCACTTCCTGCAAGAAAAAGCTACATGTCCTAAAAATGCCCCAGGGGAAAAACCCTGATCCTGTGACCATCTAACTTCAAAACGCCTCTTCCATCAGCATGGCCGTTCTCTCCTTCCTGCCAAGTGTTGACAAGTAGGCCAGGAACATTAGTTCACCCATGTCTAACAGCAGTGGAAGTGGCCGTCACCCTGAAACTGACAGAGGAGCCTCTGTGACAGTCAGAGTCTAAGGGGCGGGACCCTTGTCTCTCTAGGTTTTCTCTCAGGAGCTTCCTTCACTGTCCTTACTATTACTGCCATGGATCATCAGTATCACCACCATCAGTCACCATCTTTGCCTTCATCACCACCATCCCAACCATTATCAACATCATCTCTAACACCGCCATCATCATCAGTATGATCACAGCTATCACCATTGCTTTTCATTCATGGAGTGAGCAAAAGACACCTTCTCCACCTGGATCCTGAAGTGACAGTGTTTTTCACAGTTATTTCAGATTGATGTTTAATACCTCTGACTCCCATGTTCTTTGTTTTTTGTTTTTACTCTTGGATCACATGTGGCTTTTCCATATGTAGATAATAATGTATTTAAATTTTGTCACAGATGACACCGTGATGCACTTATCATCTGGTACTTTTTCTTTTCGATTGGCTGACAGATAGGAGTTCACATGTCACTCTGACCAGCTCCATACCATCCACTGCACACCTCAGCAGGTTTCCGGGGCTCCTCTGGCCCATTCCCAGGAACACATCACAGTCAGGCTCTGGGTTAGACATACAGACAATTAAAGAAGCCAGGGCTGAGGCTGCTGCATCTTTCTGTCCTTCAGTTTCCTCATCTGTGAAATGCAACTACAAGTAACTACAAGTGTAGCTAACCTTTCAGGGTATTGTGGGAGTTTGGTGAGTCTTTATCGTGAAGTGCTGGTACAAGGTTGGGGCTGTAGGTGATATTTGGCAACCATGGTGGTTAGGGAAAGGTGACATCACAGTTCTACCTTTCAGGGAGGTTGTAGTCTGTGGGAGAGGAGCCACCAGGCTCACATAGTCATCCAGAATGTCTAGAGGTACGTCTGCGCAGCCTCTGGCTTTGGCTGAGTGTAGGAAAGGCACTGAGTGGCTGTGTAGGGGACTCTTGGAGGAAGGAGTAGACCGGCTGTTCAAGGGTGGGGAAGATGATACCTTTGCTCTGCCAGGGAGTAGGGAGGGGGGTTGGAGGTGACACCTCTGGGCCAAGATGTGACAAGAGGAGAAGATTATGAAACTCAGAGATCCAGTAGCCCCCATGGCACAATATGACAAGGAGACCCCAAGCTCAAGCTGTTACTGCCACTCAGTCCATTCCTTCCTCGTGGCAACAGGGGAGATGGTGTCCTTGTTCTCTGTAAAGCTGGGATTTTGCCTGAGATCAGAAACATGGCAGAGTTAGTGGTCACAGGGCTGCCGATGTGTGATAGGCAGAAAGACACACAGGCCAGCACACCTATCCCTCCTCCTTCTGCAAGGAATTCCCAACAATTCTTTTATGGTATCCCCCACCAACAGGGCTTCCTCCCTTTCACAGAACATGTCAGCCTAAAGGAGTAGACCCTCAGGGCCATGTCCATGTGGTTCCAGGCCCTTACATATGATGTCTTTAGGCCCAAGTTTCAGGAGGGTTTGGTCCATACCACTTTTGGGGAAGAGACAAATATGGAGTAGCCTGACACTCTATTCCTAAGCACGCGGCCAGAGCTTGTGGTGTGTGTGTGTGTGTGTGTGTGTGTGTGTGTGTGTGTGTGTGTGTTTGTCCTTCCCAGGGTCCCTGCAAGATACAAACACTTGTTATCTTATGTTACTACCCAGTTGAATTTCCTTCAAGTTCCTAGGACCAAAGCCTTCTGAAGTTGGACTAAAAACCAATGCAAAGAAATTGCAGAGTGGGACTGATTTGGCGGTCTTGGGTTTCTACTTCTGTGATGAACACCATGACCAAAGACAACTTGGGGAGGACTGAGTTTTTCCAGGTTACAGTTATAGTCCAGCAGGACAGAGAGTCAGGGCAGGAGCGCAAGACAGGAACAAGGCCGTACTGAAGCAGAAGCCATGAGGAACACTGCTCACATGACTTGCTTGGCCTGCTTTCTTATACAACTCAGGACTGTTTGCCGAGGTGTTACCCATCCCAGTTCCTGGGCTCTCCCACAGCAATTATTAATCAAGAAGATTAATGGGCTACGGGAAATCTGAGGGAGGCGCTTCCTCAATTGAGATTCTTCTCCAGACAACTTCTAGCTTGTATCAAGTTGACAAAAATATCAACAACAGAATAACCAGGACACTATTCCCCTCCTCCATCTCCTTTAGTGCCCCTATGATCATTCATGCTCCTGAGCGGATGGTTTGGCTATAGAACCCCAATTCCTCTTCTGGGGTTACTTCATTTTGAAGAGTCGGGATCTGGAATCCGTTTCTACCATCTGTCCAGGGTCTGGCCATTAGAATTTAGTCACTAATCAAGGAATGGGGGCACCCCCACCACAAGATGCTCCTCCCCCACCACAAAAAGGGTCTCTAACTGGTATAGCTAGATCCCTATGGGGCAGGGTGTCCGGACCTGGGGCACTCTAAGAGCAGGAGGGTAAGACATGGACCAGACATGGTGGGAGTCAGCAGTGTAGGCTTTGGTCTCGGTCTTGTCCAATGGCATGGAACACAGAGCTGGGGAAATCTGGATGTCTCAAGGACAAAGAACATCTGGCCAACAGACAGGAACTGGCCAGCACCAGCGGGAGGAGCCACCATCCAAAGCACCCATTTTTGGCCTCCTCCCAGGATTTGGTTTCCTCCGGACACATGGCAGACTCTCAGTAGATGTTTCTGGAATAAAAGCCATAATGGAAGCATCCTGGCAGGAATGGAGGTCAGGGTTATAGAGATGCTTGTGGCTCTCTCTCTCTCTCTCTGACAATCTTACTGTAGAAACAATGGAACCCAGGGAAGTGGCATGCCCCCAGGAATCTCATCCTTCCGGGAAGGAAAGGCAAGTCTGCTGCCAGCCAGAGGGAAACACGTGCCCCACAAAGAGATTCCACACAGTGCTGACAGAGCATCTTGCAGGAGGTCTGAGCCGAGAGAGTGATAACAGGCTAGTTAGCTGTGCATACGTCCTGCCTGCTATTTAAACCTAACCCTTGTGTTAGAACCTTGTCGATGGACTTGAGGGTTGCTAGGTCTTTTCTTTTTTTCATTTTTTTTTCCTATTCCTAATGTGATCATGTTGAATTATGTTTGGGCCTCTTGGTTAAGATCAAATATAGTATCTGTTCTTATTAGTTTAACATCTGAATCGTCCTTCATCCAACACGACTATGTTGAATAACTCTTGAAGTGGAAACTTAAGGTTCTTTGGGAAACCGGTCAGATGGTGTTTTGCTGGGGTAAGCACGTGGAGGACCGTTTTCCAGGCAACACAGACAAGAACTGCTCCAAAGAACCTTTCCGAACAGGTCCACTTCCACCCCACTCTTTATCCTTTCTTTCCCACTACCTCTGGTGGGAGGTGGGCTATAAGGAAAGTTAAAGCATTTAAGAACCATCATTAAAAATAGGATTTGAAAAAAAATTAAAGTTATAAATAGTTTTCTGCTTTTCACTATTACTTGTTTAATTGACCTGTGGAAGACGAGTGGCCCAGCCAAAGCTACCAGGGCTGCCAGGGCCCTGGCTCTCACTCCTAATCTCCGGTAACAGCCACTGACAGACCACTTTGGTGCCCCGATACCTGTCGATACTCCCTGCTTTTTCTTTAGCACCAGAGGCCCAGTCCCCTACAGATGCATGGCCAGGCAGCATTGTCTGATAAAATATAGAACTCAATTAAATTTTGAATTTCAAGTCAACCACAAATAATTTATTTTAAATGTTTGGAACAACAGACCGTATGAGCCTGGCAAGCTGAGAACGCAAAAGAGAGTGACAGGAATCATAGGACTGTGGAAGCACAGAGACCAGCATTTCCATAGGCAGTAGATATACGGCTGCTCTTAGATGTGCACCTGGTTTGGTTTCCCACACAGGAGCTCCGGGGAAAGGTTGGTGCTTCCCTATCTGGTCAGCACCCTAAAACTGCAACATTCGATTAAGTTGAGGTGACATTTATACAACAAAATGATTTGATATGAAAATTTCAATGGCACTTAATGAGTTCCCAGTGTGCACAGCCAATCCCCACTATACTTGATAATAGAACATTCTGTCACTCTAGAAAATGCCTATACCTATCCAGCCATCCCTGCCATCTCCCACCCCCATTCCCGGTTGCCTCTCCACCTACTGTCCCTAAGGTCTGGTCTACACTGAATGTCGTATATAAACAGCCACACAGCATGTGCTTTTGACAGTCCTCTTTTTTCACTTACATGATACTTTGGGTGTCTGGCCATGCTGTAAGAATGAACCCCTGCTGCCTTTTTTGTCACTAAAATTCTTTTTTTTTTTTTTTTTTTTTTTTGGTTTTTCGAGACAGGGTTTCTCTGTGTAGCCCTGACTGTCCTGGAACTCACTCTGTAGACCAGGCTGGCCTCGAACTCAGAAATCCGCCTGCCTCTGCCTCCCAAGTGCTGGGATTAAAGGCGTGCGCCACCACCGCCCGGCTTTGTCACTAAAATTCTTGTGCATGGATCCTCACAATTTATCTGCTCACTGATTGTTGGGCATTTAGCTTTTTACTGTTGTGAGCAAGAGTATCAACATACCTGCGCACAATTCTTCTGGAGTTTGTTCTGGGTCAGATTTTTTTTCCTCCCTATTTTTAGATGAGAAGAACTGAGGAGCCAGTACAAGCTCACTCATTAGAGCCGGTGATCTCCTGGATAGCACCCCTACCCCCAGAATATTACACTACAGTGAGATTATCTAAAAGAGAAGTCTGGAAATACCAATGAAATGCCTCAGTGGGTAAAGACTTGCTTCCAAGACTGATAGTCTGGGGTCAATCTCATAGACCTACATGGTAGAAAGACAGAATAACCCTAAGTGTTAAGTGCCATTAATGTTGTGCATACATCACCTCAACTTCATGCATGCTGTGGTGTGGCATATTCACACTCATTCCTTCACAACCCCCCACAATAAATAAATGTAATTAATTTTTTAAAAGCCTGAAGGCTGGAGAGATGGCTCAGCTTACTGTGCAACCATAAACGCTGGTTTGGGTCCTAGCACCCATGCAACAAAGCACGTGTCAAATTCATGTCAGCAACCCAAGCTCTGAGTGAGATAGGTAGATAACCCCCCACAATAAATAAATGTAATTAATTTTTTAAAAGCCTGAAGGCTGGAGAGATGGCTCAGCTTACTGTGCAACTATAAACGCTGGTTTGGGTCCTAGCACCCATGCAACAAAGCACGTGTCAAATTCATGTCAGCAACCCAAGCTCTGAGTGAGATAGGTAGATAACAGGCAGATGCCTGGGTCTTGGCTTCCAGCCTACTCCAGGTACTAGAGACCCTGCCACAGGGACAGACAGGGAGTGCTGGAGGACACCTGGTACCTTGGTTCTGGGAGTTGTGTACATATATAGTCAGAGACACAAATCCATCAGGAAAACAACAAACAAAACAAAACAAAAACCCACTTTTTATTTTAAAAAGTCTGCATAAGCCAGGCCCTGGTGTTTCACAACTTTAATCCCAGCACTGGGAGGCAGAGGTAAGCAGATTTCTGTGAGTTCCAGGCCAGTGTAATCTACAGAGTGAGTTCTAGGACATCCAAGGCTGTTACCAGAGAAACCCTGTCTCAACCTCCCACCACTCCCCCCCCCCACCCCGCCAAAAAAAAAAAAAAAAAAAACTTGTACAAAAAATGGTTTAAGAACCGATGAGATGGCTTCATAGGTAAAGTCCCTTGCGAGTGACATGAGTGCCCAGAAGAGAGTCGACTCCTGAATGTTCTTCTCTGACCTCCACCTGTGCACAATGGCATGTGTGCAGCACCTACACTCTCAAACACAAACAGTGATAAAAGTAAAGTTAAATAATAAAACAATACAACAACAAAATGCTTGCTAGGATTGACTGCTTAACCAGGAAGGAGAGTGAGGAGGGACCACAGAAGGGACAAGGCCACTTTGTTAGGGAGAGTTAGGTTATCCATTGAACCACAGGCTCCAGGCCCCTGAAGGAGACAGAACACCAAGGCTGCCTTCTTACTGAATTCTTTACAGAACAGTGTGGTGCCATCTCTCTAGGAATGAACGTCAGAACTCTAAGTGACTTAAGGATTAACACACTTCTAGGAGACAAAAAAAATGACACTCAAAATTTAAGAGAGCAATGCTTGAGGTTAATGGTATGACAAACACCTGTAATCTCATATTCAGTAGTCTGATGCCTGGGCTACATAGTAAGACCTTGTTTCAAAACAAAACAAACAAGAAAAACCTAAGAAAACCTATAATCAGATCCTATCATATGGTTAACTGACCAGCAAGATGACCCCAGGATTGGGACCCTTATGTCTTTATCAACTGAACAACTTAAATCACCAGAAGGTGATCCCAGCCAGAGACACCCACAGAACTGCAGATATTTCTAGATGGCCCACTCAGTGTCCACTGATGAGGCACATGGGCACCTTACCCTGTTTTGTTTCCTTCCATCTCTGCAGGTCGTGCGAATGCTGAAGTGTGACTTTGTCTCCTACTAGTACATCTGACATATGAACTGGTCCACAGACCCCTTCCAACTTCAACACAGGGCTTTCTTTTTTTTAAACCCTGGTGCACTTGCTGGTTACGAAGACTGTCACAGGAGATACTACAAACGCCCTGCGTGACTCAGAAAGAGCAAACCCCGCCGTGCCGTGTCTCTAGCTCTGAGGGACTACAGGCCCACAAGCCCCTGGGCCAGAAGTTGGGGAGGTTACTCCATCAAGACCCACTTAGAAAAATTGCACAGGGCCCCCAATAAACACTGAAAACTGAGGCAACAAAGATGGCTCAGCAGATGGCTCTTCTAGAGGACCCACGCTCAATTTCCACCACCCATATAGTAGTTCAAAACTGTCAGTAACTTTGGCTTCAGGAGGTCTGATGCCTTCTACTGGCTACTCCAAGTATCTATCATGTATGAAGACGGTATGTAGAGGCAAAACCATACACATAAAACAATAAAATTTAAAACACCAACTTTATTCAACAAAAGCCCTCAGAGGAGCATGAGTAAAACAAAGAACATAAACACTCTATAAACAGTTAACCGTAAAATCAGGTATCTTGACCCCTAGACAGTGAGTATAACACACACCAAGTCAGCTAGTGCCTCAGAGTCTATACGTACACAACATCTGTGAGTGGGCCCATACAACACCCACTACACAACACTCCACCTAAACATACAGCTAGGCCTCACCTCCCAAACACTGAACACTGACATAAACATGCCAGACTTCCCTCTAAGGTTCATAAGCTACCAGGCTGTTCAAGATGCTCCCTTCAAATCCTGTATCAACTGCTCCCCTGATGCTTAGAACAGATAACCTCTTGCTCTTCACAGTCCCTCGGGCCCTGGGGGATGCCTGAGCTTTAGTGTCTCAGTTATATGCATCAGGGAGTAAGGATCAGGAGGGGGGGGAAATCAATGGAGGAAGGATTGACCAAGGCGGCAGGTGGTAGCACAAATAGTAGCATCTGTGATAAACAGCCTCTCCCCTGGCTCCCAGCTCCAGGTCTCTGGCAAGCTAATGTGCCAGGGCAAGAAGGAGCCTACCCAGAAGCCTTTCTTCCGCAGGTAGCAGGCAGCAGGTACTAACTCCATTCCCAATTCCGAAGCCTTCAGGATGCTCAGACTCCAGGGGATCAGATTCTGATGGTACAGGCCGTGCTGACCAAGTACCCTTCTTCGCAAATGGGCCACCCACATCTCGCCAGGGTTCAGCAACACCTGCCAGTGCTGGACCTGAGTCCTTACAGCCCAGCGGACATGCATGGACAGCAGGTGGCACATAAAGTGGATGCTATCCAACAGGAGAACAAACTTCTGGTCTTGCAACCAGGTCTGTGCTACTGTCTGGTCCAAGGGCCAGATGGATCTCAACTCCAACAATACAGGTTGCCCAGGAGATGGCATCACATCAAAAATATCCCACAAAGACAAAGGAGGGATGAGCTCGTGCGAGCAGGGAAAAAGGCCATTAAATCTCCAGGGAAGAGCCTGGGTCCACTCAGCATCCTGGAGGCCAAGATCCAAAGGTACAGCTTCCTGAGGCAAGAGCTCAGTGGGCACAGAAATGGAGAGTAGTACTGCCTGTGTCCACAGAGGTGTTGGTACCAGGACCCCAGACCCTTCAGAGACAATTGGTGGCACATAAAGAGGCCCCAATCCCCGCCATGCATCCTGCTGAGACACTGACTCCTGCTCAGAATCTGACTCTGAATCTGACTCTAAGTCTCCCATGAGCTCAGCACTCCCCACTTCCTCTTCCTCGTCTTCCTCTTCCCAGTCCCCCATCTCCAGGTAGAGTTTATTCAACAGGAAAGCTGCCTTGAAGCAAGCAAAACACATCTTCATCTGTTCTCCATGGACAAGCTGGTACAGCCAGGCTCGATAGAGGCAGGACATGCCCCTGGCCCCATGGCGAACACTGACTGGGGGACACATGGCTAGAAAGTCTCTCTGCAGCTAAGTGGACACACAGAGGAAGACTTGCTCGATGGGTCTCTGGAGGTCAGGTCAACAGGACCATAGACACTAGAAATAGGTGGAAAAGTCGAGAATGTGAGAGGCGGGAGAACATGGGGCACAGTAGGAGGTCTAGGGAGTTTGGGGCTCCAGGACAGGGGTACGAGAACTGGGTACGAATTCAGTGAATACCTCTCAGGAGAAGCAGGCAGGCCTGAGCTTCCAGAAAGTTCCTCAGCTTCACACTGGCTACAATGTCTGGCGAGCTAGAAAGGCAACGGAAATGAGGTTTGGCTCCCCCTGCTGGGGACGCTGCTGGGACCACGGAGGAGGGGGCGTCGGGGCTCAGGAGCCCGGGGCTCACTGCTCACTCTGAACAGGCTGGGGCGCTTTCCCCACACCCACAACTTCAGGAGTTTCCTCAGGGCTCAAGGCCCAACCTCACACTTGGGCCCGGCTACCGAGCAGAGGAGGCCGGGAAGCCTAAACCAGGCGCTCCTCTCTGCCCACCGCACTCCCACCCGGCCCAGGCCCAGCCACCCGGCTCGGCCGCGGCGTCCTTACCTCCCTGACCGAGCTGCCAGGTAGGTGGCCAGGTAATGGATGCAGGACCAGTGCTCTCTGCTCTCTGCGGGTGAACAACGCGGCCTTATAAAGGCCCAACGCCCATGATGCTCCAGCTCATTTGCATATCTCCCATGAGGCCCCAAAACCGCAGGAAGCTGAGTCACTCTGGTCCCCAAGGCGCACGTGCGGCCTGGTGCCACGACAGCGCGCATGCGCTGCTCCTGCCCGCATCAGCGCCCCATGCTTCCCGCGTGCTCTTGCGGAGCCCGATGTCCCCTCCCTGATCCTGTTCCTTCGAGTGACTTGAAGGCTCAGATCTTGTTTGGAAAAGACGATCGATTCTTCCCCGTCTCTTCAGTTCTTTAAGATTTGGGAAACTGCTCGCTCGGGCCCTCAGCTGTGTTTTCAGCACAGTTTCCCCCTCTCTGGGTCTTTTTGTTCTTAAACAGACACTTTAAAGAAATTCTTTGTAGGGGCTGGAGAGATGGCTCATCTGTTAAGAGCACTGACTGTTCTTCCAGAGGTCCTGAGTTCAATTCCCAGCAAAGACATGGTGGCTCACAACCATCTGTAATGGGATCCGATGCCCTCTTCTGGTGTCTCTGAAGACAGCTACAGTGTACTCATATACATTAAATAAATAATTCTAAAAAACAAACAAACAAACAAAAAAAAAACCAAGAAGAATAGTTCTTTGAAGAGTTTATCCTTAAAGGAGTTTGGGACTCAGAGAAAAACCAAGCAGAAGATAGAAGGTATCCAGCCCTCCGAAGTCAGCCTTGAGCTCAGCCTTGAGCATACAGAGATTCATTTGTTACAATCAGAGAGCAGCATTGCCGTCTACTCTGGACATCCCACGGGGTTGGACACCCGTGTAGTGACATTCCCCTGTCATCACAGGGCCATATGGAACAGTTTCACTATACAGATCCTCTGGCTGCCCTCAGCGTCCTGCTCTCCCCAGGCCCTGGACTGGACTTCTGCAACCATTTTGCCCTGTCCAGAGTGTCACACATTTGGCTTCAAGCATCAAGAAACTACCACAGTTTCCTTCCTTAGGAACACATGGTTTGGTTCCCTGGGTGCCCTGGGACAGCAGGAAGCAAGTTTCACTTCAGAGTTCATTAACATTCCATTAAAAGGATATCCCTTTATCCACTCCCCTTATGAAGAGTATGTTACTGCTCTCTGGGGTTTTTGTGAATAAAGCTGCTATCTATGTACAGTTGCTAGCTTGGCAGTTACCTGGGAGTCTTCACTGGCCCTGTGTCGTCTTCTTTTATCTCCACTTCTCCCCACCATCACCATCAACCTTGTGTCTGTATGCTCTTCACTCGCTCAGCTGTCTCCTCTTCAGCTTTAACTAGCCAGCTGTCTCTCCTGAGTCTTGCCTTTTGAGCTACCATGTGGTTGCTGGGACTTGAACTCAGGACCTCTGGAGGAGCAGTCAGTGCTTCTTAACCTCTGAGCCATCTCTCCAGCCCGTCTCTTGCCTTTTGGCCTTAGTGTTCAGTTGTCAACACCTGGAGACCTTTAGGTGGGGTAGGCTGACTGGAGGAAGTGTGCCCCTGGGAGTAGCCTTTGAGAGTTCATAGCCTCAGCTGCCTCTGATCTGCTCTCATCTTTAAGTTTGTGGTTAGAGAAGTCACCTCTCACCTTCCTGTCCTGGCCCCTGTTGCCTCTTCTGCTGTTATGGTCTATCCATTGGGAACCATTAGCCAAAAGAATTTTTTTTTCCAGCAAGTTACTTTGGTCATATTTTATCACAGCAGCAAGTTAATGCACCACTGCTGGCTTTCTACTGCCTCCTCACTGCTTTCTTCCTGCTACTAGCTCAGCCTGCACTACTGAAAGTCAATTAAAAAAAGGGATCACTTGGAGGCTGGAGAGATGGCTGAGCAGTTAAGAGCATGGACTGCTCTTCCTTCCAGATGTCCTGAGTTCAATTCCCAGCAACCACATGGTGGCTCACAACCATCTGTAATGGGATCTGATGCCCTCTTCTGGTGTATCTGAAGAGAAAGACAGTGCACTCACATATATTAAATAATTAAATAAATAAATAAATCTTAAAAAAGAAAAAAGAAAAAAAGATCACTTGCAAGAAGCTTCCCGGGGAAAAGCGTCAGTAGGCAAAGCATTTGCTTTGCAGGCCTCAATCCCAAGAACCCATGCAAAACAAAAAGCCAACTAACCAAAATAAAACAAAACAAAAACAAACGAACAAACAAACCCGAGTGTGCTGGCAAGTGCTTGTAATCCCAACACTTTGGCATAGAGGTGGGGGACAGAGGCAGGGGATCTCTGGGGTTCCTGTCTGTCTGAATCAGCAAGGTCCCTGTTCACATAGACACCGTGTCTCAGAAGAGAACATGGAGAAGGGTGAAGACGCCTGATTGATGTTGGCTTTTGGCCTTCCTATGTAAGTGTGAACACACACACACACACATGTACATAAACATACAAGCACAAATATACAACAACATTTTAAAAAATATAGAAAACTCTGGATGTAGCAATTCATGCCTTTCATCCCAGCACTTGGGAGTCAGATCTGTTACTTTGAGCCTTATCTCCTGTACATTGCTACACTGCTAGTTTCAGGTCAACCAAGACTACATGGTGAGACGAGAGAGAGAGAGAGAGAGAGAGAGAGAGAGAGAGAGAGAGAGAGAGAGAGAGATTGAGAGATTGAGAGATTGATTTTGTTCATCCAATACTGCAATATTTAAAAAGGCAAACAGCAGGGCATCCCCAGCTAACTCATTAAATAAGTTTAAGCAACCTGTTTAAACAACCAGAGAAAGGGTGTTGGGACTAATCAAGGCTCTTCTCACATGCTAATGAGGGTTTATGGTTCAACTAATCACAGCACACCTCACATGCAAATGAGGGTTTGTGTTTTCACGAATCACATCCTTTGCCTCAGCACAAATCTCAGCAGTTCCTCTGCTAGACCATCAGAGGAACTACTTCTCCCCTGGCCTGGGTAGAAACCATGACAGGGTCGTGTAGAGCTCACCAAAGCTTGTAATAACAGAAAGCCCTCTGCAAACTGTTGGGAACAGTCCTTGCTAACACTGCACCGTGGGGATCGAGGCTACTAGCTATGACCCATTGCACTGACTTTTCAAGGTATTTATTCTGTTATAAGGGTGGCTCGGCTATCTATGTGACTGACAGCCCTTTTGCTCAAAGCAATCAGAATCCAATAGCTGCCAATTAGGAAGTGAAATTGCCCACCCCACCCACGGCCTATTCATTTATTTACAGGAAAATGAACATTGTTGGGAAGAAGCAAAAGAAACTTATTCTAAGTACTACCATTTCATTTTCAGACTCCATTTAATCATAGGGTATTTATGATTATTATGTAATATGAATCTATTATATGAATAGTATTATGAAATACTAGAATATGAATAGTATTATGAAACTAAATTCAAGGTCCCAGGCTCTAGGGTCCCTATAGCTAAGCAGCTACTGTTGTAAACAGTTGTCTGAGTCCAGATGTCTCAGGAACAACTGTTGCCGCCCAAGCTACCCCACGTTTGGAGGCCAAAATGTCTCGGACTGCTCTATCAATGTTGGAACCCGCACTGCCAAAAGCCTTGGGGGCTAAACTGTTAGAGCTCACACTGCCCCAAGCTGCTCCAGTTCACCAGCAGGGTTCAGCAAGAGAGAGAGTGAGGACGGACGTGAAGAATGGAGACCAGACAGAGTGTGATTCAATCCCGGTTATTCTTCAGTCTCTCTTCCTAGTCTAAGTCCCAAGTCTTGAGTTCCTAGTCCCTAGTCCCTAGTTCCTAGTGCCTCCAAGTTCCAAGTTCTAGTCTCGAGTCTCATCCAAGTACAAGTGTCTAATCCTAGTTCCCTGTCCAAGTGCCGACTACCTAATGCCTAATTCCTACTCCAAGTTGTACTCCACTCTTCTGTCTGCCTCTCGCCTTTTATATGTCTCACTTCTAAGCCATGCCCTTAAGTCACACCCTTAGGTCTTATCTCTAAATCTGATCTCTAAATCACAGCTTTAAGTCTCACACACCCAAGGGAAGATCCTGGGTATCTAAAACAAGATGTTATCAGAGTGTGCTCAGCTGTTGTAGGCTATTGTAATCAAATCTCTTGTCAGGGTACATGGCTCAAGATGGCTGCAAGGATGATAGCCACCTTCTGTCGGCTCCCCACAGACTACTTGTAAGAAGACAGTTGTCTGAGTCCAGCCATCTCAAAGGCAACGTCTCCATTTTGCTGTCAGGGTCAAACAAGGAACGAACAAGGCCTAGGAACGAACACCTATCCCACTTCTCCAAACGTTTTCTTAGTTGTCTGTTAACTGGTTAAGAATGTAGACATTGCTGTTATCTAAACCAAGGTGCCTGAGTTATAAAAATATATAAACAATTGCCTATTATATTCTAATTAACCACAGCAGAGGACCAGCTCCTTTGTTCCCTTATCACTCTGGGCTCCGACCTTGGTTCTAGGAGAAAGCTTTAAGGACCTTGAAGCCAGGTGCCCTGGAAATTACCCAGTCTCCCACGGGCACTGCTTCTTTAACCCATGATGTCAAAATACAGCTGGATAACACGGTAGGTTATCCCAACTCCCCCGCCCCTCACTTTGTGTTTCCGTCCTTTAAAAAAATTGTACAATCTCCCAGGTCCTGATTCAGATCCCAAACTGGCTCCCTTCCTGAGCGCTCAGAAAATGAAGCTTTCATTTTTAAGCTCCTGTCTCTAACGTGAGTTTTCTTGTCTTCCACCTCCAACCCAACAAACATCACAAGCAGAGCCTAAAGTAAAGGACTTGACAAGCCTGTCATCAACAGTAGGTTTTTTTTGTGGTTTGTTTTTGTTTGACATGGTTTAACACCTTGCCCAGCTCTTCAGGGAGAGATAGCTCTCCATTATCTGTGTTGGCACCCTAAATTCACAGTTCACAGTGTTAATTTTCTTTATACTCTATTCATTCTTAGATTTTTTTTTTTTTTTTTTTTTTTTTTTTTTTTTTTTTTTTTTTTTTTTTAGATAAACTCTTACGTATCCTAAGCTGGCTTCCAATACACTATGTAGACCTTAAATTCCTGATTCCCTTGCCTCTCTCCTTTGAGTCCTGATATTATAAACACACGCCATCATGCCCAGTTATTTAGTGCTGGAGATGGACTCAGGGTGCATACTAGACAAACACTCTACCAGCTAAACTATACCCCTCATTCTTAGATATTTTTGTTAACTTGCTTCTTGTCTTAGTCTGCCTGGCTATAAGAACAAAATATCAAGATTTGGCAGCTTAAAGGACAGAGATGCATTTTTTTTACAGCTCTGCTGGATGGAAGTCCAAGGTCAGGATGCTGTGAGACAGATCAGAGGAACTTGCCTCTTGTGGGGCTCTGGGGCAGGATTAAACATTAGTCAATACTATGAAGTATTGTTAACCACTATTAAAATTGTTAGGTGCAGAGCTTTCTGTAAATGTTTGGTATGGTATCGGATATTAAATGTTTTCTATAAACAGCTTAAACTGCCAAAAGCAGCAGGCATTTGATAGATCCCTCCCTTGGGCATACTCCTGTAAGTAACTCTATAGTGGTTTCTGTACTTGGGTCTGTCATGGGCTCCCCATCTGGGGTGCATAGATGTGTGTGTAATGTCTCCCCAGGAAAAGTTTTGTCCCACAACAGGCTCCCATCAGGAATATGTGTTCAGATGTGTATCCTTAGTAGGAATGGGGTGTGTTGAACCCCCTTTCCACACGCTTATGGCTCTTACTCCTCCCTTTGTCGTGTTTGTGCCTTGAGGGTCAGCCACACACCTGGCCAGGCCTGAGTCATAGCCGCCCTTCTAGCTCCTGGTGTGGGAAATGAAAAAGCATGTAAGACACAGAGTAGTGAAACGGAGGCAGTTTATTTTATGACCTTGCAAAGGCAGGGGCCTCAACAGAGATTAAAATGGAGGGACAGCAGTAGAAGGCAAACACAGATCTTATAGCCCTGCATGTAGGTCTCTTCTCCGCTCTCCTCATTGGCTGACACACGAGGAGGCTACAGTCTTAACACCTTATCTGCACTTTACATTTGATTTTTTTTTTCCAATAAAGGCCACAGTTGGACTTATCTCTATACATTCTGTCACGTTGATTTGAGTGTTTTCTGACACATGGACTTCCTACATCTGCAGGTTGTTAGACAAGTGTGGCTGTTATGACCTTGCAAAGGGCATAAATACTTTTTATCTATTCTTTTTTTAAATTTTAAAAATGATTTGTTTAATTTTATTTGGATGGGTGTTTTGTCTGCACGTATGTCTGTGTACTCCATGCACACAGTGCCTGTGGAGGTCGGAGGAGGACATCGGATACCTGGAACTAGAGTTACAGACAGCTGTAAGCCATCGTGGGGATGCCAGGGATTGAACTCAGGGCCTCTGGAGGAGCAGCCACTGCCCTTAAGTGCTGAGCCATCTCTCCAAACCAGTAGTTTTTATTCTAATTTCTGATTTGATAGAGGCACTAGGTTAGCAGGTGTTAGCAGTGCAGCAGCTCCTGTGTTTCCTGTACCTGAAGCTGTATTTAAGATGACTCAGACAACTAGTGGAAATAAACCTTTAAAAAAAAGATTTACTTCTACTATTTATTTACTTACTTATTTTGTTTTTTTGTTTTGTTTTTTGTTTTGTTTTGTTTTGTTTTGTTTTGTTTTTTGTTTTTTGAGACAGGGTTTCTCTGTGTAGCCCTGGCTATTCTGGAACTCCATCTGTAGATCAGGTTGGCCTCAGACTCAGAGATTCCCCTGCCTTTGCCCCCTGAGTGCTGGGATTAAAGGTGTGTGCCATCACTGCCTGGCTAAATTTTATTTTATGTATACGAGTGTTTTGACCGGATGTATGTCAGTGCTACGTGACAAGGTAGGCCAGAAGAGATAGTAGGAGTCTTTAGAATTGGAGTTATAGACAGTTAGAATTGGAGTTATAGACAGATAAACCACTATGTGGTGCTGGAAGTACAACACACGTTCTCTGGAAGAGCAAGTGTTTCTAACTGCGGAGCCATCTCTCTAGTCTGCCCTTTACTCTTTTTTCATTATTAATTTTATTATATATCAATGGGTATTTTACTTTTGCTGGTCTCACTTTCATATTTGTTTTAACCTTCTAATTAGATCTAAAATTGCAGGATGTGGTGACACATGCCTTCGATTTTAGGAACTGAACAATGAGGCAGGCAGATCTCTGTGACTTCAAGGCCAGCCTGATCTACATAGTGAGCTCCAAGCCAGCCAGGGCTACACAGTAAGACAAAAACCAAAAACATAACTGGTCTAATTTTTCTTTTCTTTTTTTTTTTTTTTTTTTAAGATTTATTTATTTAATGTATATGAGAACACTATCACTGTCTTCAGACACACCAGAAGAGGGCATCAGATCCCATTACAGATGGTTGTGAGCCACCATGTGGTTGCTGAGAATTGAACTCAGGACCTCTGGAAGAGCAGCCAGTGCTCTTAACCACTGAGCCATTTCTCCAGCCCCTAATTTTTCAATATCTTTATTTTAACCTCCGTTGATTATAATGGATATAAAATTAATCCAATCCACATTTTCATCATTGACCACTGTTTTGGTTAGAGTTAACATAGACATTGTGTGGAGACAGTTGTCTGAGTCCAACCATCTCAAGGACAGCTTCTCCATCTTGCTGGCAGCGTCAAACTCAGTTCATGTACCCAGACCCTGGAACCAACTCCTATCCTGTTATTGGAAGGGATTAGGGTGGAATAAGAGGGTGGAATAAGGGTTGGAAGACTGATAGATATAAGGACCCAATTAAGTGTCATGCTCCTCCGAAAATGCTATAAAAAGCCCAATTCCCTGGGCTAGAAGTTAGAGAAGGGGCATTTCCTATAACTGGGAGACACAGATATAGCTGTAACACCTTGGGGAAATACAGAAATGTCTAGTGTTCTACCAGGTCACAGCCATCCCTAACATGTAGGACATGACCCAGTTGGTGCTGGCAGAGTCACTTGCATAGCAAAGCTCCATGGGTGACCCTGTCAGAGAGCAGATGTCCTTCCAACTCTTTAGAACTGTAGTTATGAGAAGAATTTAATCTGATGCCCTCTAGGATTAGAGCTGAGCCTGGAAAGCCAACAAGGGTATTCAATGAACTCAGACATTCACCCAGAAGCTCTGGCTAGCTGACCCTGGGTAACTGGGGCCTTGACAGGAACCTGCCTCTTGGGGTCTGGGCATCCTCCTAGTCTGGGAAGGTGAGGAGGTGCCTCTCCAAGGCTTTAACCGGTTGCTTCTGAGTATGCTCTAACTCATAGTCAGACCCAGGTGTACTGTGGTTATGTCCAGCTACTTAGGCCAGCATCCAGGCTTTCTGAGCTAGCAGAGCGTTACCTGCAACTGGCTGGGAAATTTAGGTGTTTATGGCTATTCTGTCTCTCACCTAGAGAATCCTACACACGTTACTTTCCTGCTAGGGATTTTGAACGCCAGTTCACTGGTGTTTGCAGTTGACAGCTATTGAGCCAGATGCAGAAACCTGCACATAGCTGGTCCTGGTGCAAAGCCCCAGCAAGGTGCATGGTTGGGTTGTGTCTGTTGCAGCAAGACTGTGTTTCTCTTCATTGAGCCCTAGGTGTCTCATCTTACAATTTTCTAGTTTACTGAAATATTTTACACGAGAGTTATTTTCTGTCTCCTCAGCTGGGCTTCAGACCATCTCTGTTCCCTCTTCCATTTTAAGCGATTCAAGTTTTTAGAGGGGCAGGATGCAAGCTGTCAGAAGAGCCTCCCCACCCTGGTTGGAAAAGAAATTTTATCAAAGCTGCTTTTAAAAATCAAACAGTCAGCAAATTGGAAGGTAGAAGCAGGAGGATTAAATTTTCAGGATTCTGTGTGTACACATATACATAAAAATAACAAATAAAAAATTTTCAAAAAGTTTCTAGCTAGCCTGAGCACTTAGCAAGTTTGAAACCAGCTTGGACTATATGAGACCCTATCTAGAAACACATAGACAAGCAAATAAACAAAACACAGTACTTAGAAAGTAGAAAGTATTTTTTTAGCTGGGCAGTGGTGGCGCACACCTTTAATCCCAGCACTTGGGAGGCAGAGGCAGGCAGATTTCTGAGTTCGAGGCCAGCCTTGTCTACAGGGCTACACAGAGAAACCCTATCTCGAAAAAAAAAAAAAAAAAGCATTTTTTTTTATTACTGGGTAGTATAGTATATAAGCCCAGCCGTTACAACAGTACTGAAAACACATGAGAGCTGATAGATAAGGCAATAAACTTCCGATCTCTCACACCAACCAAGACCTACAGAGGCAGTACACAGGGGTAAGGCCAACCACACCAGGAGGGTGTTTGGATTAACTACCTCTGACAGCTGCCATGTCCCAGTCCAAGAGGGACCTGAGTGGAAAGGTGAGTTGCTCAGTGAAGCGCATGCTGATGAATTTAGAAGAAAAAGTAGATTTGGACCCTGCCCCACCAGAAAAACCTAAATAAGACCAAGTGGACCAGACACATAGCGTAAGCAAAATGCAGCTGGCGGAATACTGCGGACAATAGGAACCAGAACCGGGTCGGTCAAGGTGGGGAAGCGGAGCTCCTCTTGTGAAGCTTCAAGCCATATGAGTAAACAGGAAGGTTTTGTTGCGTGTGACCCTGCATAATGTTAACTTCTGCACGGAAAATCCTCCTGCGTGCACATCTGTGGGAAGCGGAGGCATAGAGCAGATGTGGCTGCGACAGCTGGAGAAGTGCACACTTCAGAAGAGATGGGACAAGCAGAGGCACTTGGCCCTTGCCAAGCTTAAGCACTTGATACTCAGCCCCTGGAAATGTCATCAGATCTTGGAGGGATTCTTAGCCAGGGAGGGTGTGATGACTGAAAGGGAGCTGAGAAAGCAGCAGCCCTTTGCTGGACAGCAAGCGGCTGCCCAGTACCTCCAGGGGGAGCCTCCGGCTTTTCCACCTAACTGAACCATCTCTTTGCCCATGACGATCCAACCTTTGTTTCTGGGGCTGAGCAAGGTCTCGGTTCTCAAGCCCAAGGCCCAGCAGGGTTACGGAGACAACCCAGACTCAGCCTTGCTCTTTGCTGGATCCTCTGAGCTATCTCCACAGCTTCATTGCTGATAAGCCAGAGCCGCCTCTTGAGCTGAGTCTGCTGTAAAACTTGGGGGCTGAGGTACTGGTGGTAAGAAGGTGGGGGGCTCTCACTATCTAGGACTCTTCATTACCCACAGAAAATGAGTCTGCTCTAGGGAAGCCTGGAGTGCCGGCCGTCCATGGGAGGAGGGGGGGGGGGGGAAACGTCCTCAGTCCCTTTTGTTTCCAAACAGGAAAACAGCGGAGTCTGGGATGATTGCTGTGGTTCCCAGTCTCTTGTGTACCCAGGCACAGGAGTTGGGAATAGGGGTCCCTGGTCCCCTCGCCAGGCAGGAGGAGAAAGCAGAGCCCAGGAGGGGGTGGAACCGGTTTGGTTCCTCGTTAGAGTTCAGAGGGGCTGGGAGAGAGGGCTTTCTCTGGAGATTAAGGCTCGGAATCTTCAAGCCAAAGGCCTTCCCCTGTGGCGATCCTTGATGAAGAGCGCAGTATGGGTAGGAAGGAGGTGTTGATTCTCCATGCTAACCAGTATCGCTTCAGGGTTCCGGCCCACCTGGCCAGAGAATAGAAGGAAATGCAAATGTCGATGAAGAGCTAATATTCACAGAAGAAATTAGTTATGCATAGAAAACCCAGGAGGGTTCATACTCAGTCACTGACAGCATACTGAGCTCATACAAGTACCAACAAGAAACAGGAAGTTGTGTTCTAAAGCATGAGAGTGCGTAGGCAGTGCATGCTGTCATCCCAGAAAGCCAAAGGTGGAAAGCCAGGTTTGACTACAGAGTGATACCCTTACTCTAAGTAAGTGATTTTAAAAGCCAAGCCTAGCGGCCAGAGCCTGTAATCCAGGCTACTCAGAAGGCTGAGAGTCGGATCAAAATTTCAAGGCCAGGCTTGAGAGATGGCTCAGTGGTTAAGAGTGCTCACTTCTCTTCCAGAGGAACCAAGTTTGATTCCCAGTACACACATTAGGTGCTTCAAAACTTCCTGTAACTCCAGCTTCAGGACATGTCACCCCTTCCTCTGGTCTCTGCAAACACCTGTATAAACGTGGAATAGACTTACACAGACACATAAAATAAAAATAATAAAAATAAATCATTAAAAGTTTGAGGTCTTCGTGGGTTTAAAGCCAACCTGGGCACTGAAATGAGACTCTTGTCTCAAAACAAAAAGTAAAAAAAGAGCCGAGGTTATTGCTCAGCATGGGGGCACTTGCCTAGGGAACAAATCCCTGGTGTTAATCTTCAGAACAAAAGGACACAATTACATCAGAAAATATCAAGTCTTGAGGAATAAATAGGAAAAAAAAAGATGTTTAAGACTTTTGGGGGAAAAAAAAAGACTTTTGTGGAAACTGATTTAAGAACTATTAAGACAACGGAAGGGTCCTAAGTCAATAGAAGGGTGTTCCTCGCTGTTGGAAAGACATGCTTACTGCCTACTTGATCTGTGGGCTCACTGCAGCAGTGCTCAAAACCCTGGTAGGTCTTCTGGTAGAATTTGACAGGGCCGTTTATGAAAGAAATCGGCTTTGGCGAGGCGACTACAAGCAAACTGGTGTGGCTGCTGGGTGTTGTGTTTATAAGTTACAACTGTGCATTTTGCTCCTGTTTTTATTGCTTTTGCTTAAAAGTAATCCAAGGAATGAGGATGTAAATGACCCCTCCCCTTTAAGGTGTAAACCACAAAATCAGAGGGTTGCTGGGCTTTGGTAAGTTGGATCAAGGACGCTTCATGGCAGGAGTGAAGGCAGTAAGGACAAGGCTGAGCCTCCGGAGAAAGTGGCAGGTAATGGAAGCTCATTTTTTGTTTCCTGGGGCCACAGGACCTTCTGGCAGCAGCTTGCGTGCCCTCTAGAGTACTCTGTGTTCTTACTCTCTCACTCTTTTGCTCTCTCTCAAATCAGGTCATATTCCCTTTCACTCTCTCCAGACAGAGTTGATAAGCAAAGTGCCTTGTAACCCCGCTCCAGCAACGGGCAAGCCCAGTCCCTGAAGCCCAAGCCCAAGGTAACTTTATAATTCTACTCTTACTGTAGCCAGTGAGTACAGTGCCCCCTTTGGGGTTCTTAGTAGAAGGAAGCATACGACTATTTCTTTAGAACTTGAGAGAAGAAAATCAACAGGACACGCAAGCTGTAAATCTTAGCAGCTAATGAAGACCCCCATACTCGGGAGACCCTTCCTCAAGTCTCAGACCCTTCCTCAAGTCTCTGGAAATCACGACCACCCAAAGATCACAAGAAACCATACCTGGATGCAATCAGCAAAGGCTTTATTAGGGAAATTGGCCGCTGGTTAAACCACAAGCTCTCTCTCAAGAGCAAGGTTTGGCCTCCAGTGACAGGTTAAGGGGTCTTTTAAAGAGGCAAACCACAAACCAGGGGAGTGGGGAGGGGGTGAGGGGTTGCCAAGGATACATAACATAAGAATAGTGAAACACTCCAGAGAAACCCACCCTGAAAGGTTAATATCCATGGAAATTACTCAGTACAATCATTTTTCTCAAAAATGTAGTCTTACCAAGTCACTGTCCCCTATACCGTCATTACAAAATATTTCTCACTTCCTCCAGTCACAGCCCCACCTAGATGGCTTGTATTTTTTTTATGGTCAGGAATGTGTCTTCCTGCTCCCCCCCCCCCCAGGTGGGCCTGCTGCCTGAGGCTTGAGGAATGTAATCCAGCAAGTGTCCTCTGATTCAGGGGCAATGTCCTTCACCCGGAATGTGTCCTGGGGTAGTGAAAACTTACATCCAGTTCTGCTTTCTGGAACTTGCATTTTTCTGCCCAGGTCTAAGGGCAAAGAAATCTACACATATTTCATAAAATGGCCTTTATAATTTTCCACTCTACACTGCCATGGAGAGGAAGATGAAGAAGGGGAAGTTTAGAGAAAGGAATAACATTTTGAGTTAGGGTCCAAAGGAAGCTGGCATGCTGGGCAGTGAAGGTTGGCAGGTAGTTGTGTAGAACACGAGGCTTCAGTAGAAAAGTAAGAAAGCCCAGAGGAACTGTGAAAGCATACTCAGGCTCGTAGCCAGCATCTGAAAATGAGATAAAAGGAGGGGAGAGAGAAGAACATGCTCGGTGCTTAGCTGAGGGCCCAAGTTCAGAGGGCGTCCCATGCCATTCTCCTATGTCCTAAATCAAAGAATTTTATCAGGAAACCCAGCTAGAAATAAAAAATAGAAACTGTTATATCCAGGACTACAGGACTATGAAGGGAAACTCCTTATCTCAAAAAACAAACAGACAAAAAAAGAAAGAAACTGTAAGCCCAGAACATAACTCCGATTAAAAAGATAAGACATGATCTAGAGCCCCATGTGAATGACCGTGGTCCAATTTGGTAACAGTTCAATGGAATTTTTATAGTAACAGAACAACAACAAAGATCACAAACCCATGTGCTTTTCAAGTAGGTTGGTGAGTACATAAGAAGGTGGGTTACAACCCGGAGAAATCTCAGCCATTGGCTTCAGACGCTGTCTGACAGCGCCCTTTGCCTCTTGGGTGGTAGGAGCTAGCAGTCTGGTTGTATGTATGTTTGAATGTATTTATCTAACGGGTACAAATAAAGGAGAGCAATGACAGCTATTAAGGAAGCTAAAGATGGCTCAAGATAAGTTGGCTCTGAACTTAAAACATTTCAAATTCTCTACCTCACTGAAGTTCTTATCGGTCAAGCAGCAGTTATCGTTGTTGAATTCTTATTCCTGGTTTGTTAAAGAAAAGGCGCTGCCAAGAGTGAGTGTGAGCTAGTGAGCTGAGGAAAAAGCTCAAGAAGCTTTGGGCCACGATATGTATAGTCCTTTATTGAACATTTACATAGTACCAACCTCTCTCAAGTTTGTATATCCTGGACTTTACTTGAGCATGCTCTATTAATTATATAAAGCCCTGGTAGGGAATGGCTTCTCATTTTTCTCTGAAAAATTGTTTCTGTTATTTATTGTTTTATGTTGTTAAACTATTTAGTGTGTGTGTGTCTGTGTGTGTGTGTGTGCCTGAGTATCTGCATGTGCATTGCACATACATAGGTATAACTGTGGCTTTTCACCCACACCCCAGTTCCCCAAAATAACAACTCTGAGATGAATTATGCATGAATAAATGTCTAGGCCATAAGCTTGGGCTTGTTCCCAGACTAGTTCATAACTTAATTAACCCATTTACTCTATTTTATGAGTACATGGCTGGTTTCCTCTTCTCAGTTTTATGAGTCTGTCTCCTCAGAGTTCAGGGCGAATCTCCTCCCACATCTGACTCTATCCCAGAGTTCCTCTCTCTTTACCAGAACTCCCACCTCCTATTTCCTGCCTCAGCTCATTGGCCAATCAGCTCTTTATTGACAAGTGATGCTAGTCCAATAAACAATGCTTTCTCGTTCAAGAATAAACTATAAACAACAATAAAAATTATGAAAACTATCAGGTAAGATTTACATTCACAGTGTCCAGTCCATATGCATCTGGCGACCTTGGAGAAAGTATTCTACTGTCTATGCTATCTTGGTGAGTTCAGGGTTCTATACCTAAATCCACTTCTATCATAACTTGCTTTACTAACTTAAAGACATCTTCTTAGACCTTAAAATATTTTCCTAAATCCTGAACAACTTAAGCTTAACTGTGAGACTATAACTATGTAGTTTTCAATCCCATCAGAGATCTGAGAAGGAATACATGTTATCCGAGTATGCAGGAAGTGCACAGCAAACGACTTTCACAACTATAGACATGAGAGAGGACCTGGCTACCTGGACAGTCACCCAAAATTTCTCTGAGTTGTTGGAACATCTATCTTCAGCCTTCTGGCCCAAAATATCTGACAGACTTTTCTGTGAAGTGGGAATTACGAAGGACTGTTTACCTTGTCTTGCTAAAGCATGGCAGTTGACTTCCTTGTGTTTCATTTGGACAGCTCACTGTCAGCAGTTGAAGCAAGGGCAGTTGCTTGCCCAGTGGCTAGCATGCCACTTTTGAAGCAATCTCCATAAGGAGGTTCTTAGGTGCTGACCATCTTCCTTGAAGTAAAATGAGGTGCTGCCAGGAGCTGACATGTCTCAGTGCCAAAAAATGTTTTATTAATGAAGCATCTTTCAATGCCCTTTTATGAAGATCTCTAAGGCTTTTGAAGACCACCCGTCTGTCTATAGTATTATCTGAATTGTTTGTTCCTAGCTATTTACTGTCTGTTCAACCTAGAAAGTACCTTTCTGTAATTAACTAGTATCTGACATGACCATAGGTTTGGTTGACTCTCTGCTAACTTACATTCTTTAAATTATCCTAAACAGTTTGTAATAGTGAAGACCCCCATATTCAGGAGACCCTTCCTCAAGTCTCAGGAAATCATGACCACCCAAAGATCACAAGAAACCATACCTGGATGCAATCAGCAGAGGCTTTATTAGGGAAGTTAGCCGGCAGTCAAAACTACAAGCTCTTTAGCTCCAAGAGCAAGGTTTTGGCCCAGAGTGGTGGGTTAAAAGGTCTTTTATAGCATGAGGTGGGGGAAGGAAGGCATTTTCACACCCTTACACATGAATGTTGCATTTTCACGCGGTTACACATGATTGGTTGTTTTACAAATTTTGAACATAGCACTGGGAAGACCAAGGGAGGGGTAACCAAGAACAGTGGAACATTTCAGAGAATCTAGCCCAAATGATCTAGAGTCATGTGAAAATCACTCTGCACACTCATTCTTCTCAAAAATGTGGTTTTTACCATGCTATTGTGTCCTATCCTGCCATTTACCAACGATTTCAGATTAACTATCTTCTGGCTATAGCCCCACCTAGGTGGCAGCATCTTTATCTGTAGTCAGGAATGCCTTCCTGCCTTGAGCCTCTCCCACCCATAGGTGGGCCTATTGTTTGAGGCTTGATTCACATTCACCTGGAATGTGTCCTGGGGTGGTGAAAATCTTACATTCAGTTCCTCGTTCTGGAACTTACATTCTTGTTCAGGTATAGGATAAAGGAAAAGCCTATATATATAATTTTTCACTCTACAATAGCAGATTTCAAAAGGACTAGAATTTAACAGTGCATTTTAAAGAATTACATAGGTAAAATACCTTAAATAAGAGTTGATGTGTAGGAATTCGGTTAAACTTAATTTTTAGTTAAAGTTAATTTTTAACTGCCTCAGAACACATCCTGGGAGGAGCACATTCCTTAGTTCAAGGACACCTACTAGATTACCCTGGTGGATTAACATTCAGAGGAAGAACGGATTAACATTCCTCAGACCACAGGGAAGAGAACCCACCTGTGGGCGAGAAAGGCCCAGAGCACAGGTAGACAGATTCCTCAGGACAGGACCAACCCTTGACACTTACAGACAAGGGAGGTCCTTGCTACCTCATTCCCCAAAGACCAATCAGTTTAAAAGTCACACTGTTCTGCCAATCATATTGTGCCTAGTCACTGTTTCTGTAGTACACCCCTTAAACTGTATAAAAACTGCTCTTAACCTCAACTCGGGGTTCTCTTGCCTACAGTGCAAGGGAGCCCTGGTGCACCAGTATCATTAAACCTCATGTTGTTACAGCAAATCCCTCCTGTGTGAGTTTCTGGGGGAGCGCGTCCTCTGGTTTTGGATTTTACAGTCCAACAGATGCATGTATACATAGTATGTTATAACAAAATATAACATTAATCCATATCAATACACAAAGATCTAAACCGATGTAAGATGCTTTGGCTAGTGGTAGCTCTAAAGCTTAAGAGTAGATCCAGTAATCTACCCTTTATTCTTATCACTTCTATCTGCCCTTTTTTCCCTTTTCATCCCTACTCCCTTTTTTTCACCCTAACACTAGATAGGAAAGAAAGAAGAATGAGGAAAGAAGAAGAGAAATAAAATATACCAGGTCATCATGGCCTTGGTCAGGGTGAAAAGATTTGGTTCCCACCCCTGGGACAGTGCCAGCAGGCATGCATGGGCCTTCAAGAATGTCTGTGACTGCTGTGGGGGTAAGGCTTGTTTGTATAATAATAATAATAATAATAATAATAATAATAATAATAATAATAATAATAATAATAATAAGTATATACATATATATACATATATACACACATATATACATATTCCTCCTTCAAGGAATGCCCTCCCTGTTAATGTTAATGACTCCATGATAATCAAAGATAGCATGAGTCTGGGAGGTGAAGGTGTGGCTAATGGCTCAGCAACGTGGTAAACGCTAGGACCTTCAGGACAGTCCTTAAGGCTGTGGAAAAGAACTCTAAAATGAATTTAAAAATATATTATTTCTCTACTATGAAAAATATCAGGGTGCAGCTTGAATTGTATGAGGGGCTTCACCGTCCTGGAGTAGCAGAGACAGCTACATTAATGAGCCAGCTTGTCAGAAAGATACAAAGGCAGACAGAGACAAGTGCAGGCAGATTCCTGAGTCAGCCTGGGACAGAGAGCGGTTAGGCCCAGGGGGGGTGGAAATGGTGACAGGGTTCAGGAGGGGTTCCACCCAGCTAGTTTACAGTCTGTGCTTAACTGAAGCAGGCAGATCTCTGAATTCTTTTGCAATGTTAAAAAAAAAAAAAAAGCGTGCTTTCTGTTTCTTAAGAATCAAAGGGCAGAGCCGGGCAGTGGTGGCGCACGCCTTTAATCTCAGCACTTGGGAGGCAGAGGCAGGTGGATTTCTGAGTTCAAGGCCAGCCTGGTCTACAGAGTGAGTTCCAGGATAGCCAGGGCTACACAGAGAAACCCTGTCCCGAAAAACATACAAAAACAAAAAGAAAAATCAAAGGGCGGGCTGGAGAGATGGCTCAGTGGTTAAGAGCACTGACTGCTCTTCCAGAGGTCCTGAGTTCAATTCCCAGCAACCACATGGTGGCTCACAACTGTCTGTAATGGAATCTGATGCCCTCTTATCTGTGCTCACAACTATCTGTGATGTCTTCTGCTGGGTATCTGAAGACAGCAACAGTGTATTCACATATATAAAATCTTTTTTAAAAAGAATCAGAGGCCTGGGATCATGGAAAGCTGATTCATAGGATAATCAAAAGGGAACCTGGAGTAAATGACTGGATTGATTTGCAAAGTAAAATAAAAGACTGGGCTTATGAACTGCAAAAGAACGATCTATCGGGAGAATTTTTTAGAAGAGCAAGAGAGAAGTGCTGGGGAACTGTCTTGAGCAGAAGAGAGAGAGAGAGAGAGAGAGAGAGAGAGAGAGAGAGAGAGAGAGAGAGAGAGAGAGAGAGAGAGAGAGAGAGAGAGGTCTGGAGAGCTCCAGAAAAAGCAGAACAAAGACCAACCTGGAAAGCTGTCTTGAGCTGGACCCACGATTTGACTTCAAGTTCTTTGTTTCACAATCTCAAACAATCCTTCTCTCAGAACGCCTCTCCAAGCCAAGGTCGGTCCTTGGCAAAGAAATCCCTGAGTCTAACCTCCGTTATTTTGTTTCCTCTCTGCCCCAAGACCATAACAACTTGTAACCACGCTCCCTTAAATGACAACAAAAATTCATCATACATCAAATGACCAGAAACTGCTCACTCCACCTCTTGGGAATGGGGTGTTGTTCTCTTAAAAGTGCTTCTGGCTGTCTGGCTGCATTGTGTTCATTGGGGAGCCCTAAGAAGATTGTGATATTGGTTAGTCTTAAGAAAGCTAGCTGTAACATCCATTGTCTCTGCGTGCTGAGAAAGTTCAGGGTTTAAATGAAGTCCTGGCTGGAACAGTCCTGAGATGCTGGATGATTTAGCTACCTGGTTAGAAATTGTCCCAGATGCAGATGTTAGAGGAATCAACATTGAACCAGTCCGAGGTAGGATCAGGCAGGATGTTGGAATAAATATGGCTCGGCTTCTCAGTATCCCCAGAGTGAGTCTTGTCAGGGCTGTTTTGAATTTATTGGTGTCTCTAAACATATATATAAACTTTCACAAGATATATATATATATATATATATATATATATATATATATATATATATATATAAAATGGGTAATGTACACAAATCAGTTAAAGATGATTCTTTGCTCTCTGTTCAAGCAGGTAAGGCAACCGTCTTTCTTCATAAGTGTGTCTGGACTGTATAACCAAACTATAATATAAGTTTTTATTTATGCCATTTAAAGGGATGGCATGGTAAGTCCGGAGAATTTTGTAACAGTAAGATCCACTGGCTATGCGTAGCTGACGTTTTAGCTGGAGACATTTTCATGTCTCAGCCAGTCTCAGAGCTGTTCCCAAGGAGAGGAATCATCAATACAAGTCACCCATTATGTTGGCCTTCGTGATCTCTTTCTGTTTGCAGCCAAGATCTTCAGGGGGTCTTCTCCCTCCCCCCATCAAATCTGATTTTTGTCAATTTGCAAGGAATCCACAGTTTCTCTTTTCCTGTGGAAACAAATATAAAGCCTCTCCCCCAGTGTAACATCTTCTTCCCTCCATTTTGAAGTTAAGACATGATTGATATAAACAGACTGATTTGGTTAAGCAGGATTCCCCCCACATAATCTAATATCTCTCAACAGCTATTGGTTTTTGTTCAGTAGCACCCAAAAAATTTTAAGTTAATAAAGCACTAAGTGGTCTATCTCTGGGGTCTTTGTTACTTTGTTCTGTTTGTTTAGCATCTCCATTGACGTATGATTAGATCTCTCTACAACTGCTTGTCCTGTAGGATTGTGTGGTGAACCTGCAATATGCTTTATATTATAATATGTAAAAGTTACTTCATTTTACTAGAGACAATTGCTGGAGCATTGTCGGTCTGAATTTGTGCAGATACCACCCTCGTCCCCATACATAACTTTTAATAAATGTGTAATCACCAAACCAGTCATTTCAGAACTTAAAGCAGTTGCCCATTGAAATCCTGAATATGTGTCTATGGTATAGTATACATATTTTAATTCTCCAAACTGAAAAATAAAACACACCCATTTGCCAAATTTAATTTCTTTGGGTACCTTTTGGGTTACTTTCTGTGGGCAATGGAGTTTGGTTATACAAAGAACAGGTAGAACATTTCCTTATACTTTCCCTGTCTTGTTGCCAAGTGATAGAAGAAATCTTTCTTTAAACTTTTGATGTTAACATCGTGTTTTTTAAAATGAATTTCTGAAGCTTCTAGCACAATTCCTAATAGCTGGTCAGTTCATTATTACTTTGTGCTAGACAGCCTGGTAGACCTGTATGGGATTTGCTATGTGTTTTATATAACGGAAGACTTTTATTTCTAATTACTCATAGTTGAATAGACAGTGAAATTAATTCTGAATCATCTGGAATAAGTTCAGCAGTTTCTATATGTAAAACTACTTTATCTGCATATTGAGAGTCAGTAACTATATTAAGAGATTCTGGAAAATCTAATAATACCATAAAAATGGCACACAGCTGTGATTTTTTTAACTGAATTATAAGGGCTCTAAGTCACCTTATTTGTTTTCTCTGCCTTATTTTCTGCCTTTCCTGACTTATGTGCATCATATAGAATGTAGAGGCTCAAGAAATTGGTGTCCCTTTTATTATATGATGGAGAATCCAATTGCTTCTTTTGATAAACTGAAGTTACTTGCTTTTGGGGTATTTGTTGTTAATTTCTCCCCCCAAAATTGCTGAAAGCCTTTTGCCATAATTTTATTTTATACCCATAGTGAGGAAATTTTTGTATTAGTAAGAGGCACCACATTTCTGTTGGATCTATTCCTACTAACTGACAGAAAGTCTCTTCTTTCTTTCTTTCTTTCTTTCTTTCTTTCTTTCTTTCTTTCTTTCTAAAAAAGATTTATTTATTTATTTATTTTATGTGAGTACACTATAGCTGTCTTCAGACACACCAGAGGAGGGCATGAGATCACATTACAGATGGTTGTGAGCCATCATGTGGTTTCTGGGAATTGAATTCAGGACCTTTGGAAAAGCAGTCAGTGCTCTTAACCACTGAGCCATCTCTCCAGCCCAGAGGAAAAAAGGGGAAAAGTCCCTTTTTTCATTTCAGAATCAATTCAGAAATTTTTTCTATATAAATCTTTAATTTTTCTACTCTGTGCTAAAGCATCTATTCTAAGATATTTTCTTCTCTCTGTATGAGAATTCCTGTAGGAGAATGAGCAGAAGGCAAAATAACTAAAATATTAACCATCTTTGGATCCAAACGACCTATATGTGTATCTTGTAATTTATCTTCTACCAGAACCAATTCTTTTTCAGCCTCACCTGATAATTTTCTTGGACTATTTAAGGTTTTTTTTTTTTTAAATCACATTGTGAGGTTTGAAATAAATTACTTAGCTCTTGAATAGTTAATCCAATTGTGGGCCTTAGCCTATTAATGTTTCCCAACAATTTTTAAAATCATTAAGAGTTCTCAACTGGTCTGACCTGGTTTGTATTTTCTGTGGTCCAGTCTTGTGTAGAGCTATCTTATATCCTAGATAATTAGTAGAATCTCCCCTTTGTATTTTTCTCAGGAGCAATTTGCAGTCCCTGAACAAGGCAAAATTTTCTAAGGTATTGATATCTGAATCAGCCAGGAAGATATTCATGTAGTAGTAAATTATGGATTGAGAAAACTGCTTACAAATTATTTCTAATGGCTATACAAAATATTGGTATAACATAGGACTATTTGACCTTCCTTATGGCAAGACTCTCCAGTGAAATCTCCTTATTGGACAACTTCTTTTAAAAGTACTGAGAAAGCAAACCTTTCCCTATCACACTCATGTAAAAGGGTCATGAAAAAACAATCTTTAAAATCAATCACTTAATAGGCTATGCCTTAGGTAACAAGGAGGGCAATGGGATTCCAGGCTGTAAAGAGCCCATTGGCTGAATGATTTTATCAATTGCTCTCAGATCAGTAGATATTCTCCATTTGCCTGATTTCTTTTTAATGACAAATACAGAAGAATTCTCTGTGGACTCTTCTATATTTAAGCCTCCAGCTGCTCTTAGACTAGCTGTTCTAGGGTCTGTAACTTTCCTCTCATCACAGGCCATTGCTCTATCCAAACAGGCGTGTCAGTTTGCCACATTAGTGGTAAGGCAGCTGGTGATCAATCAGCAGTGACTCTCCCAAATAAAGTTGAAGAGTCAGCCTCTGTTGGATCCTGCGTATGAACAGCTGGGGGGGTCTGTAACTGTCTTCAATAACGTTTCAAAGTTTATTAGGAACATCTCTTTTACAGCCTGTTTCTAAAGTTGGAGTAATGCTAGTCTGGGCTTCCCACTGTTACAATAGATCTCTTCCCCATAGGTTTATGTATATTAGACACACATGGCCTTAACTTTCCTATGTGGCCTTCTGCTCCTATGCATTTAGTCCATTTTAAACTTCGTTTTACCTGAAACAATGTCCTAATTCCTAGGAGCTGTCTAGATACCCTTTGAAGTGGCCAAGCTAGATTCCAAGAATCTTGTGATATTAAAGTTATATCTGCTTGTCCATTAATCCTTCAGTCTCAATTCCATCTATCTATACTTTTAACTTTGGCCTTTTAACATTAATAGTAGTTTGCCAAAATACCTGGTTTTTTTTTGTTTGTTTGTTTGTTTGTTTTGTTTTGTTTTGTTTTTTGGTATCTTTAGAATTTCTTGTCTTCTTTTTTTGTTTATGTTTTTTTGTTTTGTTTTTGTTTTGTTTTATTTTGTTTTGTTTCGAGACAGGGTTTCTCTGTGTAGCCCTGGCTGTCCTGGAACTCACTCTGTAGACCAGGCTGGTATTGAACTCAGAAATCCACCTGCCTCTGCCTCCTAAGTGTTGGGATTAAAGGAATGTGCCACCACTGCCCAGCAGGCTTTGGTTTTCTTGTTCATCTTTGGAACAGTCTTTCTTGGTGGACAGGAAATGAATGGCTACTTTTTTATCTTTCTTTCTTTTTTTCTTTTTCTTTTCTTTTTTTTTGGGGGGGGGGGAGGTGAGCCTTGAGTGAAGTCCCTTAGTAAGTTTTTCAACATTAAGGAATCACCTTGAATTTCTTCAGATGAACTACATTCATGAGTCTCCCAACATCTTCTACATTTCACAGGAAACTTTCTCCCTGAATTATTACAGAGGTAGTTCTCCTTAGGAACTGTTTATTTACAGTCCTTTAGGGAATGACCCTGTATATCCCAGCCACAGCAATGAGCATTTTGTGTTTTTACGTCTTCCATAATTGTTTGTCCAACCACAACTGAGCCAGGAGCATTAGGTTCTATATCCACAGTAGTTTTAATCCATTGATAAGGGGGTGCAGATCTGGCCCTTAAAGGTCTAAGAGCCTTTTTGCATCCAGCATAGCATTTTCTTTTCTTTTTTCATTTAAAGGATTTATTTATTTATTTATTTATTTATTTATTTATTTATTTGTGTATGTATGAGCACACTGCTGCTGTCTTCAGACACACCAGAGGAGGGCACCAGATCTCATTACAGGTGGTTATGAGCCACCATGTGGTTGCTGGGAATTGAACTCAGGACCTCTGGACGAACAGTCAGTGCTCTTAACAGCTGAGCCATCTCTCCAGTCCCCAGCAATATCATTTTCAAAGGCTAAAGGTTCAATTTAAATTTCTCTAGCATTTGGATCTGAAAGTGTTCTATTTGCTGCCATAGTTAATCTTTGTAAGAAGTTGGGGAAAGAGTCATTCGAACCCTGGAATGTCTTTATAAATGATTCAGCTCATTCCTGTCATTCAGCTTTGTCTCAAGCACTTAAGGCTACTGTGAGATGATGTTCTAGGACAGCATCTTCAAGGGTAATCTGTACTCTCAGTTGAGAATTCAGACTTCACCTAAGTAACTGACCCTTGACAGTATCAACGTCTCTAGTTCTATTTTGTTACTTCATGATTGAAGCCTGGTTTTTTTCTGCCACGCCATCATAACTGAGGGCCAGGCTCTCGGATGACTGTCATCAACTCTCTCTAATCTTTTGGAATTACATGATTTTGTGTGGTCCAGTTATTAAGTATCTTTCTGATATGCAGTGAATGTAAACCATAGGTCATTATTGATTCCTTAAATCCTTCTAACTCTTATGTCTCTGTATGTTGCCATCCAAATTCTTGATAACACTAGGTTTCTCTCAGCACCTTCTAATTCCCTTATCAAGGCTAGGAAAATCATTTTAGGATTTTTAACAGATTTACTGACTTTTTGCAGTCTTGTTACAAGATGGTGCTGTAGGTTCTGGCCTTCTCTATCTCTAACTTAGTGTCTTCCTCAATTTTATTTATGTAATTTTCTTCTACAACTTGTCTCCACTTTCCATCTTTTCCTTTTCTTGTATCTTTATCATCTTAGTATCTTTTTCATTCTTATTTATAAACTTTTCTAATTATTTTATTGCTTGTCTCCATTTTTCATTTTCTCCCTTTCTTGTATCTCTATCATCTTAGTATCTTGCTCATTTTTACTTATAAAATTTTTGAATTTTTATTTTAAGTTTTATTTCCATTTTCTCTCTACATACAAGAACCAGCAGAGTTCAGAAGAGGCATTGGATCCCTTGGAACTGGGCCTAATAACAGTTGTTTAGCTGTCATATGTGTGCTAGAAACTAAACCATGTCTTCTTCAAGAACAAATGCTCTTGATTGTTTTAGATTTGTTTCATTATTTTGTGCATGAGTGTTTTGTCTCCATGTATGTGTGTGCAATGTGTGCATGCCTGGTACCCATGGAGGTCAGAAGACAGCACTGAATCTTTAGGGACTGGAGTTACAGATGGTTTTGAGGCTTCATGTGGGTCCTCTGAAAAGGACCCTGGTCCTCTGAAAGAGTCACCGTTGCTCTTAACTGTTGAGGTAATTCTCTAACCTCTTTTTTTATATGTAATTTTTATGTTTTAGTCTCCAACTCCCACTTTTCTGGCACATTATCTAGCATGTTCCTCCATGGCCCCTGCACATAGGCTAGCTTATGTGAATATACCCTCAAACCTATAGAAGCAAGGAATTCCATTTATTTCTTCAGATCTAAAGGTTCTTTCCTTCCATCATGGCTGGCTCCCGCCTCCTACCAAACTTCTTCTGAAGGATAGTCCATCCACTGAACTTTTAACACCACTTATTACTTAAAACACACTGCAACCATAGGTTCTAGGATAAGCACCTCTTATTAGCTGTTCCTGAGAAACTAGGAACAGAAGATTCAACAGCTTGTCTTGGGGTTGGACAGAGACTCGGTAGGTAGGGAAGCACCAGGGGGTCAGGACAATGACCATCACCAGGAGACCCAAGACCTGTATTTCTAAGAGAAAAGCCAGACATTTGTCCAGCTGCAGAGACCACCCACGGGTACAGCATGGCTTCTGTAGGATCAAGATCATAGTCAGGAGTCTGTAGGACCCAGACAGTTCATTCACCATACCTGTCAGAACTCTACCTCCACAGGGTTGGAACCTGGAGAAGTACAAAGAGGAGAAAACAGAAAACATGCACCATTTGTGAGAGAACAAGTCTGGGCAAACCAAAGAGGATTAAGACAGGGATACTGGGCTTCAAGGGACCTCAGCTACTCCAGGGATAACAGATGCTAGTTAAGGCCAGGTGGAAATTAGAAAGGTTCTATGTGAAGCCTTTTGAGCCTACTTTGTCTCATCCTCAATTTCAGAGACGTTTGCGGGGTGTAGCAGACTCAAGCAAATACACTTCTGAGCTGCCTCCCAGCAACAGCTATCCCCGCAGCTAGCCTGCTGCATTCCTGGGATGAGGCTCAGAACCACCTAAGGCTGGTGTCTTTCCCGGTTCATCCGGGAAGCTGACCTAAGCATGACTAGTGGTACCCAGAGAAACCATCCAAACCTCAAAGCCTTCAAGACTCATGAGGGATGATGGTCCAGCTGGAATCAAACCCTAAGGAAGAAAGAAAAGTGTGTTAGATCATTGGGTGATTCATCAAAGACAAAGAACCTTTTTGAAATCTATTACAATAATTGAAACCAGGAAAAAGATAGTGAATGTTGCAACTTTGATTCTGAACAATCATTTGTTTGCTCTGAATAGTTCACAGCCAAGTTTGGCTCTCAAATGCAGTCTTGGCATTTGCACAAAACATTTCAGTAGCAGATGCAATTGCATTTTTATTGGCTTTTTCTTGTCATTCCTTCACGTGATTAGTAAAGAAGATGGGCAGTTTTATATCTTTTTGCATAAATTCACGGCAGAGAACTCCTTAGAGAGACGCTGCCTGTGGGTGTCAAAGAAGGCCTTTCAGTGTGAAAACAGACGAGTTGGTGGCCAAGGTGGGGCACACCCTTGGATGTGGCAAACAGATGTGTTCTGAAAAGTTGCCTATTTTCTGACTTTTTGTATGATGGATTCTATTTTTTTTAAACTGACTTGCCTAATAAAATTAGAGTTATGTTTTCAAAAGGAATAAAAAACCAGCCACAAAGACACACAATAATTCTCTGACCAGATGGCACTAATAACATTCCAGAAAGCCTTAAAAGTAAGAAAGGGTCACAAGTTTACTGTACAATAATTTACATGGCCACTGTTTCTGCCTCCCCATCTGGGGCATGACCAAGGTCACGTAAGTCACTCTCCCCAGCTGCGTTTTTAGTCCCCTAGAGATACATACTTCTCTGGGGACATTAAAATTTTGAATGTTGTAATAAATTTATTTGCACAATAAATAAAGTACCTTGGATCTTCATTTTTTAATTACATGATACTGTCAGTGTAATTGTCTTCATCTGGATTGCTTTGTTTTTACCATTTAAAATTTAAAAATGCACACGAGTCGTCTACCTCAGTTTCTCCATCATTTCCTCACTTTCTCCCTCACACAAAGGAGTGAAATGGCTACTGGCCACTTTGACATCCAGCTCCTTCACTCTCAGTCACAGTCCCATCATCCTTTCCGCCCTCATCAGCCATAGCTATGATGTTTAGTCTCAAAGGATATCCTTCTACAAAGAAGCCAGAGCAAGCTTCAAGAGGTTTCCTGGGAAGAACCGTAATGAAAACTGTTGCTTGTTATCAAGTCTGCAGTAGAGACTCCATTCTGCGGGAAGTCACATCCTTCATGACTGTGTCCTTTGATTTTCTTCCTAGCATTGTGGTGTTGACTTACTAGTGAAATCAAAGCCTGTCTCTACTAAAATGTAGCTTTCGCAGGTACTCAGCACACCATCAAATGAATGCAAGAAAGGGAAACGGTGAGTGGGTGAGTTAATGATGGAGGGGGTGGTTGATTGGGTGGATGAATAAATAGACAAGTGAGTAGAAGAATGGAAGGATGGATTGGTGAGATAGATGGGCAAGTGGATGGCTGGATCACTGGATGTGTGGATGCATTAGTGGGTGGGTAGATGGATGGATGGATGGGTAGATGGATGGATGGATGGGTGGGTGGGTGGATGGATGGATGGATGGATGGATGGGTAGGTGGATGGATGGGTGGGTGGGTGGGTGGATGGATGGTTAGGTGGATGGATGGATGGGTGGGTGGATGGATGGGTGGGTGGGTGAATGGATGGATGGGTGGGTGGATGGATGGGTAGATGGATGGATGGATGGGTGGGTGGGTAGATGGATGGATGGGTAAATGGGTGGATGGATGGATGGATGGATGGATGGATGGATGGATGGATTAGAGAGTTGTTGGGTAGGTAAATGGGTAAGTGAGTAGTTGAATGAGTAGGTAGAAGTCTGGATCACTAGGTGGATGGTTGGGTGAATGGATGACTGAATGAGTGGATGATGGATGGATGGATTGGTGGATGAGTAAATAGAGAATAATAGTAAATAAATGAACAATAAATAGTTAGATGGCTCTACAGATAAATAGATATATGAGTGGCTGGTGGATGTATAGATGTATGAGTGGGTGAATGGATAGATGGAGGGATGAGTTGGCTGAACATTGATGGGAATTATCTAAGTGGATTCCAATATCCAACAGTCCTCTGTCCCTAAAGCGAGACTTTGACATAGAGAAGGTGAAGAGCCTAGTCTTTCCACCTGGGTCCACCTGCCAAGGTCAGATTTGAGTGCAAAGTTTTTCGACTTTATCAGAGCAACCTCAACTTGATTATTAAATTATGATTATAACTCATTTCTTGCAATGAGAGCTTGGGCTGTGGGATTTCCAGGCAAGGATTTCTGCTACAGTCCCCATTAGAAGAGGGCATTGTGGCAGTGAGGGATGAGAAGCCAGAGAGGAGTGCCATGTTGAGGGTGGAATGAAGGGAAGGGGGAAGCCAGGTGACACTGAAAACCAGTTTTCTCCATTCTCTCCTGGGCTCATGTGCATTCTGATTGGCATGAGCAGCTATGATGTGGGTTACCACTTTCTGCTCAGGGTTGTCCTGCCCTTTAGAATTGTGAATGGTCTTTGCAAAGATGCCATTTTGAATGCTTCTGGTTGAGTTTTTCACACATTTCTGATACTTGTTGAAAGGAGATTGTTATCTTTGCTAGAAGTTGTCAGAAACAGATGTGTGAAAGAGAGAGAAGGGACTGACTGCTCCGAGAGTCAGGATCTTCTTAGTCCCTTGGAAAGATGACTTTATACTGACTATAGTGGTGCATGCCTGTAATCCCAGCACTGGGAAGACTGAGGCAGATGAATCTCTGTGAGCTCTAGGCCAGCCCGGTCTACATGGTGAGTTCCAGGCCAGCCAAGGCTACACAGAGAAACCCTGTCTCGGAAAAAAAAAAAAACCCAAACAAACAAACAAAGAAAACCAACAAAAAAAACAACTTAGGTATAAATTGCATCTTTTGAATGATGTAAATTCAAAAGCCACAAGAATCATATACATATTTTTGTTTTTCTAGTTTTTGTGTGCCTGCTTGTCTGTACATGTACCATGTGTGTAACATCCAAAGAGGCCAATAGAGAACGTTAGATTCTCTGGAACTGGAATTACAGGTGATTAATTTGTGAGCCACTGTGTGGGTGCTGGAAACAGAAACTGGGTTCTTTGCAAGAGTAGCAAGTACTCTTAACCGCTGAGCCATCTTTCCAGCCCTATTGCTAATGCTGAGAACGGCTGTTTCTTGAGAAGCCTGGAGCCTAACCCTTGGGTGTGTCCTAATGGTTTTTATACTCATTTGTCCTGAAATCCTTTTAGGTGCTATAAGTCAAAATCCTGGCTGCCCTGAGTAGAGGAAAAAAAAAAAAAAAAAAAAAAAAAAAAAAACCCTCCTCAGTCTGCCCTTCCAGGTTGAGTTGCATTTGCCTACACCACTGACAGGCAGAACTCTGAACCCTGCTCAGGAGTCCGGAAGCTCTGCCTAGACTGCACAGGAGCTTAGAATTGGATGTGTTAACATACCCAAAGTCTGCAAGTTGTAAGGAATCCTGATATGAATGGATTCAGTTGTCGCCACCTGAAAAAGCATGCACTTACTGCCTCAATTCCCATGGGTTAGCCGGACCCTATTCCCATTGGCAGAATGTTTTCCCGCTTGCCGTGGGACTGAAAGTCGCAGCTTCTACTGACTGATGTTTGTCTAGACTTTAGAAGTTGTCCAGCTCCCTCCCACAGGCTCACAGTCTGGCTATCTCCTTTTTGGAGACGAGGAAGAGAAAGAGGCAGGCAGCTTAAAGTGTGTGTGTGTGTGTGTGTGTGTGTGTGTGTGTGTGTGTGTGTATGTGTGTGTGTAAAAGGTGGATCTATGAATAAAAATAAATAATAATAGTACATGTTTATAAACTATATGAGACATAAAACCCTTTTACCAACATACAACAAAGGATGTGCCTGTGAAATAACAAAATCAGGACTGACACCTACCACCTCACTTCTACTGATTAGAAGTAGAACCCCAAACCAGGGGGTGTGGCTGACTGAGACACTGGTATGATAACCACATGTTATGACGTGGTCATTGAGACTCTCCAATGCTCCCAAGGAGAAAGAGGTTTTCAGATGTAAATGCAGTTTTTAAAAGACATATATAAGGAAGATATATATCACATCTTCCCCTGAAAAAAACAAACAAACCGTTTTTACTCCAGATAAAGTATAGGCAAATAAATGATAACAGCCAATAGGAAAAAATAAATGACGACAGCCGTAAGCTCCGCCACCGTGTGCATGACAACAGCCGTAAGCCCTGCCACCGTGTGCGCGGCAGCAGTTGGCTATCGTGACAGCTGACACAGCCAAAGAAAAGGCTTCGATTTTCCATTTCTAAATCATCATCGAAGAAAATCACACATGAGGTCATCCTGTTCTAGCAGTAGTCCAAAGAGGTACACACGGTGTCTGGATTCATGTTTTCACCAATAGAAGCCAGGGCGTTACTGAAAACGAGGTGAGCTCACCTCATTCTGCAGTCCCTATATCACAGGGGCTCCCTCTTCCTGAGCTCTGTCCTTGTCTGATTTCACATGATCCCAGATGTCTTCTTGGTGGGGGTGCGGGGGTATCTCTGTGAAGTTTGTTTCCCATGATGGTTCCTGACAATGGCAACTGGATGATGCTGTGTCCTGTTTTCACGCTTGGCCTTCAGCATAGGCATCTCCCCCAAAGCATGAATTTGTTACCCTCTACCACACCTAGGCATAGCTGGTCTGGATGATGGGTCGATTCCTATGGCCACTGGAGGGAGATGGTGGTGAGTCTCAGGATACGCTCCATAGACCTGAAGCAGGGCTGGTGGAGGGGGAGCAGGCAGAAAAGCTCCCAAGGAGTGTTTAAGTACAGCAAGAATCCAGGGACAGTTGTTACAAGGACATTTGCTGCTGGATATGTGAGACTAACGTTGTCTCCTTCCTGCTGTGTCTGTTCAATCTGCATCAGCCACTGACCACAGGCCAGAGACTTTTCTCCCTGGGAGCATCCTCAGACAGGGTAGAACAGCTTTCTCAGGCGTGGCTGGATAGAAGTTTAGAAAAGAGGGTTGAATTACCTGATGAGTATGGACAGTCTTTGTAAAAGACATGTATTGATTGTGGTGGTTTGAATATGTATGGCCACATGGGAAGTGGCACCTTTAGGAGGTGTGGTCTTGTTGGAGGAAGTGTGTCACTGTGTAAATGGGCTTTGAAGTCTCCCATTGCTAAAGCTCTGCCCAGCGCTGAAGAGACACTCTTCTTGGCTGCCTGTGGAAGATGACTTCTTCCTGGCTGCCTTCTGATCAAGACGTAGAACTCTCAGCTCCTCCAGCACCATGACTGAGATCAGTGAACTCATTTGAGAGCTGCCTCTCAGTAAACCTATCTTTTTATCTCTAATTCGGCTTCGATTGGTACCTTTCCTCAAGCCCTGGACCGCCCTTGGCTGTTCCGCGCACCTCCCGCGTCCCCTTTTGCCTGTGGAAGAGAGACACGAGAGACGGAATTTGGGTATCACCACAGCGAGGCTTTACTTGTATCGGCAAACGTGAAAGACCGCGGAAGGGCCAAAAACAGGAAGAGGCACAGCTTAAATACACCCTAGAGTGACGTGTTCACTTCTGATTGGCTGTTCACTGATCACCCCATATTACGTCCCAGGATGGGCAGTGACTTTTGGCGCGCTTTTGCCTTTTTGCATCTGCGCAGTTAATTGTTTACTACTGGGAGGACAAGATGCCCGCGCCATCTTGGAATGTCGAATTATATCACCGCTAACAGCGGCTTCCTACACTTGGCCACCACAGTTCCTCTGACAACTACCATCTCAGCAGTGGGCCCACTGATAATGGGGCCCATTGCTACAACAATTGCTTATTAAGAAAATGCTCTACGGGCTTGCCTACAGCCTAATCTTTTTTTGGGGGGGGGTGTGGGGGTGGAGGTATTAACACCATCAAGGTTTCCATCTCTTGGATAACTATAACTTTCACAGTTGACATAAAACTAGCCATCACATGGGGTTCCAAACACAGGCTTGTTTACCCACTGAGACATCTCTCTAGACCAAGAGAAGAATTTTTACTGGGTCTTGTGCTGTAACATCAGGCACAGTTCAGATGTCTTTCTTGGATGAAAGAAAAAGTGAACAGACAATCTGGTTTTACAGTCAGAAGGAATATGGTATGGGTGTTAAATAAGAGACTGTGGTTTCACCCATCCCAGGCCTTATCTGGGGCCACAAGAAGAAATGTCTCCTTTTTTGTTGATAACGGCCGCATGATCATAGAGAGATCACTAAGGGTTGCCTAGCTGGAATGTAGCTTTCTTTGACTGGTACAAGCTGTTTGGGGTGGCCAAGGCTGGAGTATGTCCTTAGCTGTGGTTTTAGTGGTCTTCTGAAGCAGCTGGTCTGCTCTCAACAGCTAGGCTGACAGGAAGACAGTTAAGCCACGCCACCAGTGCTGATGCCACTTGGAAATCAGACATGCTGATGCATGTCTGCAATCTCAGTATTTGGGAGGCTGAGACAGGAGAATCACTTCAAGTCTGAGGACAACCTGGGCAAAATAGTAAGGCAGCTTCAAACATTAAAAAAAAAAAGAATAAATAAACAAGATACAGCTTGGATGATAGGTCCTTCCTCCAGCCTGGCAGGCAAAAGAGAGGCCTCAACAAATGCCTCCTCTGTTCTCCCAGAAAGCACTTATGTTTATGGAGAATTAAGGAAAGCTCTGCAGAGAACAAGTCTAAAAGCAGCTAATAACAGCACTTAAGTATTTATACTAATATTTGGTAGTGTTTAATCTCGCTCCAAAGGGAAAGTGGGCTCCTCTGATCTGTCTCATAGTTCCCTGACCTTGGGATTCCATCTTAAAGAGGTATGAGAAAATCCACCACTGTCATTTAATCTGCCCAGCTGTGCTATTTGCTCACAACATCCAAGCAGACTAAGACAAGAAGCAAGCCAACGAAGTTACTTGGGAATGAACAGACTACACAGCAAACTAACATTGTAGCCTTCTGCTACCAGGATGTTGACTTTAAAAGACCAAAAAGGTTGGGTGTGTGGTGGAGGAGGATCAGAGTTCAAGGACATGACTATCTACTGAGTTTTAGCCCAGTCTATGTTAGACAAGACTGTGTGGTTACTGTCTATTGTCAGTCTGTCGGGATCTAGTCATCTTCTGAAAGACAGGCTGCTGTGAGGGATTTTATTGCTTGCATTGATAGGTATGGGAAGATCGGCCTTAATGGTGTGTGGGATCATTCCCTTTCAGGGTATATCCTACATTTTATATATGTAGTGCAGAAAGCAAGTGGGCCTTGGGAGTGGGGGTGGGGAGATGACTCCGTAGACTAAAATGATTGCCAAGCCTGACAACTCGAGTTCAATTATGGGAACTCAAGTGGAAGGAGAAAACTGACTCCCACACGTTGCCCTCTGATCTCCTCGTGAGCCCCAAAGAATATGCACATCTCTTACATGCACAGGTAGATTTCTGAGAGAGCATAAAGAGACAGAGGCAGAAAAAAAAGCCAGCCTGCCTCCAGCAGGAGAGACTGTTTATTTTAGACAGTGAGGGGCTGATACTCTCCAGCAGGAAAGGAGGAAAGGGGTGCCTTTGAAAAGCGAAGGGGATACTTGGAGTTTTTATAGGAGTTTTGGAGAGTGAGAAGTTAAATGTAAATTCTGGGGCTCCGTGCAAGCCCGAAGTTTCTCCTCCTCTGTTGAGACAGGCTGATAGTGGTTTGAGAAGCCAGTTATTACTTCCTAAGAATTTAATTTTTTATAACCAGGGAAATCTATCATACATAATGAATTAAATTTAATACTAAATAAACCTAAAATGATGTGGAGAAAGCAAGCTGAGACCAGCATGGTTTTATAGCTGTTTTCTGACCACAGATGTCATATGACCAAATACTTCAGGCTCCAGCTGCCTTGACCTCTCCACCATGATTGAATGTAATTTAAACTGAGCTAAAATAAGCCATCTTTTCCTGAAGTTGCTTTTGTCATAGTAACAGAAAATGAAACTAAGACATTCTGTATCAAAAATAAACATCAGAGGGCTGGAGAGATGGCTTGGGGGTTAAGAGCTGATTGCTCCTCCAAAGGTCCAGAGTTCAATTCCCAGAAACCACATGGTGGCTCACAACCATCTGTAATGGGGTCAGATGCATTCTTCTAGTGTGTCTGAAGACAGCGACAGTGTCAACAAATAAACATCAGAGCCAGGCAGTGATGGTGCACAGCTTTAATCTCAGGCAGAGGCAAAAGAATCTCTGAGTTGGAGGCCAGCTGGATCTACAGAGTTGTTTCAGGATAGCCAGAGCTACACAGACAAACCATGTAAAAAACAAAACAAAACAAACCCAAAAATCCAAACAGTGTAAATAAATAAATAATGAAACAAACTTCAGTTTGGAGGCAGAAACTGGTGGATCAGTGTGAGTTTGAAGCCAACCTGGTTTTACATAGAGAATTCCAGGCTGGCCAGAACTACTTAGAGAGAATGTGTCTTGGAAAGAAGGGGGAATTTTGTTTTGTTTTATATTCCCAGAAGGAAGCCATACCTATACGATCCTTCTACAAAGGCCCATTGACTCTCTGGAGTTTATAATGTCAGCAGTTAGTGCCTGAGGCATAAGGTAGGGATGTCCCTGCTTTCCTGTAACCTTCCAGAGTATTTTAAACGTATCCTGATTTATAGCTTTCTTTGTTCTGTTACTGTGAATACTTGATAAAACTGCTACCACGCTGGATCATGGAATTCTGAGTATTATTTTAAAAACTATTTATCATTTTTTATGCGCATTAGTGTTTTGACTTCCTGTCTATTTGTCAAATGTGAGCGTGTCTATGTGAGGGTGTCAGATCCTGAAGCTACAGTCAGCTGTGAGCTGCTCTATGGTTGCTGGGACTTGAATCCAAGTCCTTTGGAAAAACAGCCAGTGCTTTTAACCACTGAACCATCTCTCCAACTCCAATAATTCTTTTTTTTTTTTTAAGTTTTATTTGTATTTGTGTGTGTGTGTGTAAGTGAGTGTGCCATATGTATGCAGGTGCCAGAAGAGGATATTGGATCCCCTGGGGCTAAAGGCTATTGTGAGCTTTCTGTCCAGTACATCACTGTTTTGAATAAGAATGTCCACCATAGGCTTGTATATTTGAGTGCTTAGTTATGGGGAGTGCATTTCTAACTGTGATCTGGCAATACTTGTTTTTGTTTGTTTGTTTTTGGTTTCTCAAGACAGGGTTTGTCTGTGTAGCCCTGGTTGTCTTGCAAGTCTGTAGAATCTTTTTTAAAAGATTCCTCAGGCCAGGCGGTGGTGGCGCACGCCTTTGATCCCAGCACTTGGGAGGCAGAGGCAGGTGGATTTCTGAGTTCGAGGTCACAGAGTGAGTTCCAGGACTACACAGAGAAACCCTGTCTCAAAAAAAAAAAAATCCTCAGGAACCCTGCCTCTTTTCGGACAAAAAACGAGGTGGGAGAGAAAGGATGGCCCTGCGTGATGCAACTCTTCGCTCAAGCTTGGATACTTTCCGTTTCTGACTGTGATAAATCAGTTTTCCGTGAGAATGGCTATTTATTCCATTCATATTCTCTCTCTCTCTCTCTCTCTCTCTCTCTCTCTCTCTCTCTCTCGTCACATCTACCGTTTTCCAGGACTTGCGAATTCATGAGACTTCAGACTCCATTTGGTCCTGAAGGAAGAGCTTCTAGGAAACGGTGCCAGTTCTCATGCGACACAAGTAGCTCACCACACAATGCAGCTTTTGTGCTTCTCTGTGTGTATTCAAACGAGACAAAAGCTTAAGTTTAGAAAACCAACACAGAGCTGGTTATGGCTTTTTAAAATACCAAATTGCCAAACCCCAGAAAGCCACCAGATATTCTTAAAGAAGTGAGTGGATAAAGGGATATCCTTTTAATGGAATGTTAATGAACTCTGAAGTGAAACTTGCTTCCTGCTGTCCCAGGGCACCCAGGGAACCAAACCATGTGTTCCTAAGGAAGGAAACTGTGGTAGTTTCTTGATGCTTGAGGCCAAACGTGTGACACTCTGGACAGGGCAAAATGGTTGCAGAAGTCCAGTCCAGGGCCTGGGGAGAGCAGGACGCTGAGGGCAGCCAGAGGATCTGTAGAAAGAGTGAAACCGGCCCTGTGGTGACAAAGGCGCGGCACTACACCGGTGTCCAACCCCGCTGGATGTCCAGAGTGGACTGCGGCAGATTTTAACAAACTAATCTCTGTGTGGCCAAGGTTGAGCTCAAGGCTGAGCTCCGGAGGGAGGCTGCTGGAAACCTTGTATCTTATGCTTGGTTTTTCCTCTGAGTCCCAGACTCCTCTAAGAATAAATTCTACAAAGAATTTCTTTAAAGAGTCTGTTTAAGAACAAAAAGACCCAGAGAGGGGGAAACTGTGCTGAAGATGCAGCTGAGGGCCCGAGCGAGCAGTTTCCCAAATCTTAAAGAACTGAAGAGACGGGGAAGAATCGATCGTCTTTTCCAAACAAGATGGCTGCGGGCCCAAATCTGGGTCCGGGCCTTCAAGTCACTCGAAGGGACAGAATCAGGGAGGGGACATCGGGCTCCGCAAGAGCACGCGGGAAGCATGGGGCGCTGATGCGGGCAGGGGAGCAGCGCATGCGCGCTGTCGTGGCACCAGGCCGCACGTGCGCCTTGGGGACCAGAGTGACTCAGCTTCCTGCGGTTTGGGGGCCTCATGGGAGATATGCAAATGAGCTGGAGCATCATGGGCGTTGGGCCTTTATAAGGCCGCGTTGTTCACCCGCAGAGAGCAGAGAGCACTGGTCCTGCATCCATTACCTGGCCACCTACCTGGCAGCTCGGTCAGGGAGGTAAGGACGCCGCGGCCGAGCCGGGTGGCTGGGCCTGGGCCGGGTGGGAGTGCGGTGGGCAGAGAGGAGCGCCTGGTTTAGGCTTCCCGGCCTCCTCTGCTCGGTAGCCGGGCCCAAGTGTGAGGTTGGGCCTTGAGCCCTGAGGAAACTCCTGAAGTTGTGGGTGTGGGGAAAGCGCCCCAGCCTGTTCAGAGTGAGCAGTGAGCCCCGGGCTCCTGAGCCCCGACGCCCCCTCCTCCGTGGTCCCAGCAGCGTCCCCAGCAGGGGGAGCCAAACCTCATTTCCGTTGCCTTTCTAGCTCGCCAGACATTGTAGCCAGTGTGAAGCTGAGGAACTTTCTGGAAGCTCAGGCCTGCCTGCTTCTCCTGAGAGGTATTCACTGAATTCGTACCCAGTTCTCGTACCCCGTGTCCTGGAGCCCCAAACTCCCTAGACCTCCTACTGTGCCCCATGTTCTCCCGCCTCTCACATTCTCGACTTTTCCACCTATTTCTAGCGTCTATGGTCCTGTTGACCTGACCTCCAGAGACCCATCGAGCAAGTCTTCCTCTGTGTGTCCACTTAGCTGCAGAGAGACTTTCTAGCCATGTGTCCCCCAGTCAGTGTTCGCCATGGGGCCAGGGGCATGTCCTGCCTCTATCGAGCCTGGCTGTACCAGCTTGTCCATGGAGAACAGATGAAGATCTGCTTTGCTTGCTTCAAGGCAGCTTTCCTGGTCGTTAAGAACATGCTGGAGATGGGGGACTGGGAAGAGGAAGTGTGGGATTCTGAACCCATGGAGCTCTCAGAGACAGGGTCTGAGCCGGAGGAATGGCCCGGGCTTAGCTGGGGAGAGGGCCAAGGTCATCTGCCACATGGCATCTCTGTCTCGGCAGGTTCTGGGGCTGTGGCACCAGGTCTTGTAGGGGCAGAGGGGATAGGGCTGGGACCCCAGCCTGTGCCCACTGAGCTGGGGCCTCAGGAAGCTGTACCCCTGGATCTGGGTCCTGAGGATGCTGAGTGGACCCAGGCCCTTCCCTGGAGATTTGATGGCCTTTCTCCCTGCTCCCACTGGCTCATCCCTCCTCTGTCCTGGTGGGATATTTTCAATGTAAGCCCATCTCCTGGGCAACCTATATTATTGGAGTTGAGCCCCACCTGGCCCATGGACCCGTTGGAAGCAGAAGCTTGGTTGGTAGATCTGAAGTTCGTTTTCCTTTTGGGTGGCTTTGATGCCATCTGCTACATGCTGTCAATGACTCCCTGCTGGGCCGTGAGAACCCGTGTCCAGCGCTGGCAGGTGTTGCTGGACCCAGGTGAGGTGAGAGTGGCCCAGCTGCAGAATGCACCTGAACAGCAGGACCTGCACCGCTGGAAGCTAAGCATCCTGGAGTCCTCAGAGCTGGGGGTGGAGCTGGTGCCTGCTGACTGCAGCCTGCGGAAGGGAGGCTTCAAGGTTCACTCTTACTTGCCCTGGCACAATAGCACCCCAGAGGCCTGGAGCAGGGAGCCGGGGGAGAGGCTCCTTGTCACAGAAGTTGTATCTCTGAGGGAGTTGCCCTGCTTCCGTTCCCCCTCCCCTGATCCACACGACTAAGGGACTGATGCTTTTACCACCCCCCAGGACCTGTGAAGAGCCTCTCAGCCACAGGTTCTGGAAAATATCCATCATCTTGAGGGGAGGGTCTGGATCAGCCTGGGGTTGAGGCCTCAAGGAATCCTAGTTTAGTTGTCCTTAGTTGACTGTTCAGTGTTTGGAAGAATAGGCCCAGCTTTGTGTGCAGGGGGAAGGCTGTTATGTATTATGGGGATGGGCCACTGGTCCTTCCCCAGTTCTGCCCTAGTTCAGGTGGGGACACTAGAAGTGTGCCACCAAGTCAGGTTGGTTGACCCCTGTATTCTGCGCTTGGCTCTTTCTGAGGGGCTGTGAGTCCTGGATTCAGAATTGACTGCTTGTGCTGCTTGTTCAGTTCCTGCCCTGTGCATGTTTCTGTTTTAATAAAGTTATCAGTTTTCATAGAAGCGTTTTACAGTCTCTTCATTGGGTCCCAATGGGTTGTCTCCTCCTGGGTGAGTTAGCTTAAGATCCCACAGAGCTGGCAAGGGGACCCTGGGTCTGGTCTGTTTGCTGGGTCATATGGTAAGTTTGTCTCAAGTGTAGCAGCCACATCTTCATAACCTGAAGAGGCAGTTTTTTTTCTGTGTGTGGTTGAGTAGGTCTTATCACACAGATTGACGGATAGCACAGGTTTGCAATCCCAGAAGTAGCATTGGAAGCTTAAGGTCATCTGTATCTCCATGCTGAGTTTGAAGCCAGTCAGGGCCAGTGATAGCCACTCTCAAAAAAAAAAAAAAAAAAAAAATCAAAGTTTTTTGTTTGCTTGCTTTTTTTTTGTCTGTTTTTCTAGTAACGAGAGTCATCCACTGCCTGATCCATGCTGGGCCAGGACTTGGGAAGCATATAATTGTGCTTTGTTTTCTAAGATGAGGTCTCATTGAGAAGCCCAAGCTGGTCTTGAACATTTGGCTGTATTTCTCCCTCAGCTTCTCAAGTGCTTGGGTCATATGCACAGGCCTCTGTTTCATGAGAGAAGTAACCATCTGTTAATTGTCCTGGAGTTGAGTACATGAGTCTAACCTGGGGGTTCTACATAAATGTCCCCTGTACATTGTATGGAGCCCTGCCTAGCTCTGCTTTGCCCACCCACTGAGCTCTGTGGCTTCTGCCTCTCCAAGGGTCCTGGAAGCTGTTACACAGAAGCTCCTCTGTGTGCTTTCTCACTGCTTGCCATTCATGCATTCAGCACCACTATGTGGTCATAGCTCAATGATGTTCCATTTGTTTTATTTATTTGTGTGTGTGTGTGTGTGTATGTCTGTCTGTCTGTCTGTCCCTGGTGTTTGGCTGCCTGTCTTAAGGAACTGGAGTTAACAACTGGTTGTGAGCCACCTGACTTGGGTGCTGAGAACCAAACTCTTGGTCCTAGGAAACTGCAATTCAGTGGTTTGAATGGGATGTCCGCCATAGTTTTCAGCATTTGAGAGCTTGGCCGCTGGTTGTGGGCTGCTTAGGAGGCCTGGTATTACTGGAGAAAGCATGCCACTGGAGGCAGGCTTTTAGACCAAAAAGACTCTTCAAGGTATCCCCCTTTCCCTCCTGCTTGCAAGTCAAGATATGAGGTCTCAGTTTGTGTTCTAACCAACATGCTGCTTACTCCTTTGCCTTTCTGCCATGAAGGACTCTTACCTTCTGGAACCATATGCCCAAATAAATTTTTCTGGAAATTTCTGTGCTCATGGTGTTTTAACATATCAATAAAAAATAACTAATACAAACAGCAGTTGCCGACAGCTACAGAGCCATGTGCTTGCTTTATGGAAGACGGAGCTCACCCTCAAGCATGCTAGGCCAATGCTCTGCCAACACTTTGTGCTCCTTGATCTTTTTATTTTGAAATAGGATCTTACTAAGGCTTATCATGATTTTTTAAAACAATTTTGTTTTTATTTTTCCGTATATATGCACGCGCACTGTGTGCATGTACTGCCCACAGAGGCCAGAAGAGGGTACCAGGTCTCCCTGAAACTGGAGTTGAAGATAATTGCCAGCTGCATGTGAGTGCTGAAAACCAAACCTGAGGTCTTCCACAAGAGCCACACGCTCTTAACACTGAGACGTCTTGCCAGCCTCTCACTCACCAAAAAGCAGATCAAACGATAATAAGAAGGCACCCTGCCTGGTCACCTGTCTTCTAAGGACAACATACATGTTCTATGTTTTTGTATAGGCATTTACAAATGTCTCATTTTAAAAAAAATGTAAAAATATAGTCTCCATGCGTTAAGAAGCCTAACAAGACAGAACACAAGCTTACACTCAGCCAACCCCTCTGAGGTAGCTCTGAGGGTGGTTCTATCTATCAATTAGTCGAGAGCCTGCAGGGTCTGTGCAGATGACAGTCCCATGGAGGAAGCAGGGGAACCAACCAAGCCTGTGCCCTTCTTTTCAAGTACCCATGCTGCCGGGCCTGGATCTGGACTCACATAGGCCTTTGATGTGCTGTAAACATGTCTGTATGTATCATTTGTTCAGGTGCCCAAGGAAGCCAGAAGAAGGTGTCAGATCCTCTAGAACTGAGATACAGAGAGTTGTGAGCTATTTGATGTGGGGGAACCTGGGTCCTCTGCAAAAGGAGTTCATGTGCTTGTCCACCCAGCCATCCTTTCACATCCCATTTTTTAAAGATTTGTTTTAATATTTATATGTTGGTATGTGAGTATGCATGCATGTGCATGCATGCACATGTGCAGGTACACACACACACACACACACACACGTATGGGTGCCTGAGGAGACCAAAGAGAATGCTGGATACCCCGAGAGCTGGAGTTAACAGGAAGTTGTGAGCTGCCTGATGTGGTACTGGGCCCTGAGCTTGGGTCCTCTATAAGAACAATACACATTCTAAACTGCTGAGCCATTATTCCAGCCCCGGGGTATCACTCTTGAAGTCTTGGCTAGCCTTAAATTCCAAGCAACCCTCTTGCTATTTCAGGTGTCTTGACATCACATTTTACAAGAAATGGTGTAGAAAGAAATAACATGTGTATGGATGTGGCACCTGTCAATAATAAATCTGATGGCCTATGGCTTAGGCAAGAAATAGAAGGTGGGACATCCGGGCAGCAGAAAGAATTCTAGGATAGAGACAGGCAGGGGATCAGCTCAGGAAAGACGTGAGGAGATGCACGCATGGTACCTGAGCACAGGTAACCAGCCACATGGCAGAATATAAGTTAAGATAAATGGGTTATCCTAAGTTATGATTCTAGTCAGAGAAGAGCCTAACTATATGGCCAAGGTATTTGTAAATATATTTTGAGTCTTATTTCTGGGAGCATGGGACTGGGCAGAAGAACCAGAATCTAATTACAACAAAGTAATCTTTGAGCATCTCTGAGCATCCCCACAGAATGTAATGGACTGTCTGGGGATGGCCCTGGGGTTGTGTATAAATGCTCAGGCCATAAGCTTTGTCTTGTCCCCTGACTAGCTTGTAACTTACTTGCCTGTTTATTCTATTTTTATTTATGTCTTCCATATTGGTTACCTCTCCTCAATTTTACATGACTATCTCTTGGAACCTCTCGTGCCTGACTCTTTCCCAGAATTCCTCTCTCTATCACTGCCAGAACTCCCACCTCCCGTTTCTTTCCTCAACTTATTGGCCATCGGTTTTTTTTTTTTTTTTTTTTTTTTTTTTTTTTTTTGGACAGGAGATGTTTCCATGCAGTTCACTAGAGATTCTGTCTACAGGGGAGGGTGTCAGCAGGCCCACCTTACCTAACTCCTGATCTGTACAGCGTCCAACCGCCATCCAGAGCTGTGTATCATACACGCACTCCCCAGCACACACTGGCACTTCTCTAGAGCAGTGAGTGGTTCTCAACCTTCCTAATGCTGTGACACTTTAATACATGTTGGGTGACCCCCAACCATAAAATTATTTTTGTTGCTACTTCATAACTGTAATTTTTCTACCATAATGCATCATGGTGTAAATATCTGAGATACAGAATATCTGATACATGATCCCTGCGAAAGGATTCCCCCCAAAGGGGTCTTGACCCACATGTTGAGAACCATTGTTGTAGATATTCCTGGAAGTCTGATGCCTTAGGGGTCTGGAGTCCTGAAACATTCTCCCACATCCCAAGGCTCTTGACCTTTGACTCTTGACCTTTGAACACTGGGAGAATACAGGCTTTCCCCCTCCTACCCCTTTTTGCCTTCTCTACACAGCAGACTACAAAGCCAGAGATGAGGTAAACCCTGTCTTGGTAACCAACAGCCATATCCAGGCTCCTGTGTGTCAACTGGCCACAAGCCTGTAGTAATAGGCACTGCTAGCCCTGGACTCTGGCAGAGACAATGAGTGAAGCCACCCACCCTGTCCCACCCAGGCTCCTATAGCAGAGGTACTTCTAGGTGCCCAGCTAGATGCTGGGGCTGTTTTGGGCTACTTTATCACCCTCCAAAATGGCAGTAGTTGCCTTAGAAAGATAAAAAAAAAAAAATCTAAACACCACTCAAGAATTAACTATGCTGGGCAAATAAGACTCAGGCCTGGCCTTTCCCTCAGCTACGGCAGCCTGCCCCTCGGGAGCGTGCCCTCGTCCATCATTCCAGTGACAGACAGTACTGCACATGACGAATAGCATATGTTAGGGTTGAAAATAGATTTAAATATTTCTATTTAACTTCCTTATTTTGAGCTTTAAGCAAAAGCAATGGTATGAGCCGGGTGGTTGGGACTCTGGGCTGCATGGGTACCTGTCTGTCTGCAGGTTGTGGGTCCCTCCCTCTTGGAAAAACTGTGGGTGAGATGCATCCTGGCAGTTCTAAGAACTCTATCTAGACTCTAAGTGTGCCTCCACTGTCCAGTTAGTATGGGACCCACTGGGGGAACCCATGAGAGATCTCTAGGGGCACACAAAAGGTCCCCAAAGCTATCAAAGCATCCGTCTTCAATCACTGCTCCAAGTGACTGATCAGATTTCTAGGGGTTTTGTCCAGCTGCCTTTTCCAGGGAAGACAGAGCCCTGTGCCCAGGAAGCATGTAGACTTGACAGACTTGGGCCAAAAACCCATTCCTGAATCCTGCTGTGCTGAGCGTCTGGTTTAAACACACACAGCTGGAGAACCAGCCCTCTAAAGTCAGGACTGAGTCCAACCCACACATCTGGTAGAGAAAAGATTATGGAAACTTACTGCTCCTGGGAGCACTTGGCTACCCCCATGGGCTTGGAGCAGGTACCTGGAATCCTGCGATCTTTGACTGTGTCCAGAAGCCAACCCCACCTCCACCATAGGGCCTCTTTCAGGGTAGACTTTGAAACTTTCTGCTTGCCAATGGCACAGCCTGGTGGTCACTTCAGGTTGATCAAGTTCTTGCATGCCTGCTTATATTCCCTAGGTCTTCCAGGCCCCGTTCCTAGTCTGTCTCTTGGGAAGAAATGAGAATCAATTGTGCGTCCCTTAAAAAATTCCTGGACCTCCAGTCCTGTGCCCTTGATTTGGGATCTGAGATGGTTTGACTTGATGTGACTTTGGTACTTTTATGGCTGATTCTGATGGGTGGGCTGGACCTAGGAGAAGGGACCTTACTCAAGTCATCCTACCATGACCCTTCCTGAGCCTTCCTGCTCTGCTAACCCACTCACCTTCAGCAAGGAAGTTGGGACTAGAGACTGAAATATCAAGATTAACATATGAAAGAAGCCAGTTTGCAGGGAAAGACTGGAAATTTCCCCAAGGGCTTCATGCAATAAACTGAGCACGTTCAGACCAGCTTACATCAATAAACAGAGCATGCACAAGGAAAGCCTGGGGCATAAAAATATGAAAATGGCAGGTGTGTTTATGAGTTATATAAAGGATTGTGTTCTCTCACTCCTCATCTCAGGAATGCCACTTCCTCCGTCCGTCTGTCTTGTCTGTCTTAGGGTTTCTGTTGCTGTGAAGAGATACCATGGCCATGGCAACACTTTATAAAAAAGGAAAACATTTAACTGGGGCTGGCTTCCAGTTCAGATGTTTAGTTCATTATGATCATGGCAAGAAACATGGCAGCTTTCAGGTTGACATGGCACTGGAGAAGGAGCTGAAAGTCTTACATCTTGATCCATGGGCATCAGGGAGAGAAACGACTTGAGCTGAGACCTCAGAGCCTACCTCCACAGTGTCACACTTCCTCCAACTAGGCCAGACCTCCTAATAGTGCCACTCTATGTGCCAAGCATTCAAACACATGAGTGTATGGGGGCCATTCCACTTAAATCCAACACAGTTTCTTTCTTTCTTTCCTTCTTTCTTTCTTTCTTTCTTTCTTTCTTTCTTTCTTTCTTTCTTTCTTTCTGTGTTTGTTTTTTCAAGACACAGTTTCTCTGTGTAGCCCTGGCTGTCTTAGAATTTGATCTGTAGATCAGGCTAGCCTTGAGCTCACAGAGATCTGCCTGCCTTTGCCTCCTGAGTGCTGGAATTAAAGGTGTATTCTGCTACCACCATTTATAGCTGTTTTCTTATTTCTAAGAGTGTCTCTGGTATAGTCCTTTGTCCTGGGACACTGGAGTCTAAAATGGAGCTCCCTCTGAGCTGAGACTGCAGTCTGGCTCGAAGCCTTTTTCCTGATCTCTGTCTCTTTTCAACACCAATTACAGTACTAATTCTTCCCCTGCCACTTGTTGCCTCTTCAACCTCTGTGCCTGACTTCAGTGGCTCCTCTGTTCTCCAGCTGCTCCAGCTGCTCCAGCTGCTCCAGCTGCTCCCTCTGGCTGTTTGCAGCATTGCTGCCTACTTACTCCCTTGTTTTTCTTTCAAACTAATAAAATGGTCTACCAGCTTCCTTTTGAGTCTTTTTTTTTATGTTTAAGATTTGTTTTTATTGACGGGCGATGGTGGCATTTGCCTTAATCCTGGCACTTGGGAGGCAGAGTTTGAGGCCAGTCTGGTCTACAGAGCGAATTTCAGGACAGCCAGGGCTACACAGAGAAACCCTACCTCAAACAAACAAAAAGATTGATTTTTATTTTCTGTGTATGAGGGTTTTTGCCTCACCAAGTGCATGGTCGGTGACCTAGCAGACTAGAATCTTGGAATAAGGGTTACAGGTGGTTGTGAGCCACCACATGGGTGCTGGGAATCAAACACAGGTCCTCTGACAGAGCAGCAAGTGCTCTTGACTTTGAGCCATTTCTCCAGCCTCCCCCCACCCCACAGTCTGTCTTTAAATGTTTGGTTTTTTCTTTTTTTTTTATGAACAACACTAAGAACTCACAAACAAGAAACCCAGTTTCCCCAGTAACACACGCTCGGACTTGGAGGGTAACTGTGTGTCTGAGGGAGTAGGCATGTTTAAGTGTACGCAGGTATGTGGCAGTTATGTACATGTTTGAGTATATGAACACCTATGCTCCTGCTAACAGGTGCGTCCTCCCAGGCAATAAGGAGTAAGTACCTGGTATACTTGGTGCTCTAGGCATGCCCATGGTGTATTAGTAAACCCTATTAACAGGCTCAAAGGAGAGAGCCCAGGGTGAGGTGACCAAACAAAGAATTGCCAGGGCTGCTGTTGTCAAGAAACGACACAGAGTGTTCCTATTTTGTGTTTGTCTGTGACTTCTAAGGGTTTTAAAGTTGACTTGAATTTCTGTGTCACAAGAAAGAACCCTAACCTCCCCATGTGGTATACAGGCCCTCAGCTGCAATCCAGCTGGACTGAGCCATGACAGGCATCCAAGATTTCCAAGGCCTGTTCATCCTTTCTTGGCTGTCCCACCATGTGAGGACATTGTGAGGATGACACAGGACAGCTCAGGAAATCGGGGTAGAGTTGAGCCTACTGGGTAGGATGGACATAAAGCTCCAACCTCTGCGCCATGAGCGGAGAGACTATCCCTTCACCATTCCTTCTTGAACTGTTTGACCTTTCCTTCTGCTTTTCCTCTGTGACAAAGGAGATTCTCCCCTATCTGCCAACACACACACACTGCTGGTGTGGCAGGTGGCTGGTGAGGTCATCAAGTTTAGCTACGGATCTGACTTCTGTAACAAATAGTTCCAGGATGGCCAGTGTTGACCGGCCCTGTCCCAATCCCTGAGCCAGGGTTAACACAAGGTGCTGAGTCAGGCCCAGGGGCCAGAAATCCAAAGACTTGCAACCTGGTCTGGTCCTGAAAACTGGATGTCCCCTGTGGTGGGGCCCACAAGAGAGGCTTGGGATGCTGGCAGTGTCATAGGCAATCCAAGGACATAAATGCTATGCCTGTGTCATGCTGAAGTAGTTGAACCCCAGAGTCTTAATGGCACCACTTAGAACACCAACTGGGCAACACCAAGCTTTTTTAAAAGACAAAAAAATAATGTGTCCCTGGGACCTGGCAGGTCTCCCACAGAGGCTGTGTAGCATGCAGGAGATCCCCCCTGTCCCTGGGACCTGGCAGGTCTCCCACAGAGGCTGTGTAGCATGCAGGAGATCCCCCCTGTCCCTGGGACCTGGCAGGTCTCCCACAGAGGCTGTGTAGCATGCAGGAGATCCCCCCTGTCCCTGGGACCTGGCAGGTCTCCCACAGAGGCTGTGTAGCATGCAGGAGATCCCCCCCACCCACCCACCCATATAACCTCAGCACAGCTATAGAATCTGATTCCAGTGGCTGTCAAGGTTCCAGAATTTACTTGTCCAGACATCTGGGCTAAAAGGAGAGTACTTCTCTCAGTTGTGCATGTAATTAATGTGTCTCCCTTATCAGGGGCTCAGTGGGTGTACAGCACCTCCCCATCTGAGCCACTAGAGAATGTAGGAAGCAAGCCTGTGCTCTCCAAGTGTCAGGAAATGGAGCGAGGGCCAGGAATTTGCTCGGAGAAGAGGCAGCACACTTGCTGATTAAGTCCAAGAGCTCGAAGGGAGGAAACGGAAGAGGCTCCCTGTTGATAATTCTTGAAACTGGGCTATGGTTGACCCTGGATACTGTTTTATGTTCTCCATCTGCGTTGATGCTTGACCTTTCTCATAATAAATAAAATCTTCAGAGCCGGCCGTATACGCTCAACCCTGAATAGAAACCCCGACTAAGACAGGCTCCAAGCTGAGTTTCACTGTAGTGACAACGTCACTTGTCGTCAAGGTCTGTTCTTTAGGTGCGTGTGGGCCCACGGGGCTGGCGTTGGTTCAGTGACTGACAAAGAATAAACACATTCAGGAATCTGCACCAGCAGTAGAGGCAGTTGAGTTTGGTGAGAAGGAGACTGAGGAAAAATCTTGAGGCCTTTGTCGTGTTGACCTCTGCACATACACAGGGAGTTGGGTTTCTGTTTTAGCACAAGGATCAGGTGTTAGAGAAGAAGAAGATAGGTACAAGAGCCAGAGGTCCTTAGAGGTTTTCCACTATGCTACGGACTGGCATGGAGACAGGATGTCACCAGCAGTAGGGAACACAGCCCGATATTGCCAGATACAACCTGAAGAGTTCCCCCCTACCAAGCCTCAGGAGCTGCTTCTTAGAAGTGACAGGTTTATTTTTTCCTCACACAACTGGTTTGTTTGTTTGTTTGTTTTTATTTTTGGTTTTTCGAGACAGGGTTTCTCTGTGTAGCCCTCCCCATTTTCTTGTATAAATTGAGAGTTGCTCCCACATTAAAGGAGACCTTGATGAGTATCTATTCCCTTGGTTTCGTCCTTTCTCTCACCCATGTTCCTTTTCAGGTGAGATCCCCCTTGAGACCCATGAATAACTAGAACCCGCGGGTCGGGTTAGGCCAGCCTGGGCTACAGAGTGAGTTCCAGGAGAATGAATATATATATGTGTGTGTGTGTGTGTGTGTGTGTGTGTGTGTGTGTGTGTGTGTGTGTGTGTGTGTTGGTTGTTTCAGACATAGGATTCACTGCTTTCTATCTCCAGGATTTAAGCAATTCTTTTTCTCTAAAGTAATAATTAAGAATATGTAAACCCGAGAGATCTACTTTTTTTTTTCAAAAAATTTTCCTAAATTGCTTTAAAATTTTTATGTATATGAATATTTCTTTTTTAAATATTTATTTATTTATTTTATGTATTCACCATTGTTCTCTTCAGACACACCAGAAGAGGGCATCAGACTCTATTGCAGATGGTTGTGAGCCACCATGTGGTTGCTGGAAATTGAACTCAGGACCTCTGGAAGACCAGTCAGTGCTCTTAACCACTAAGCCATCTCTCCATTCCTGTATATGAATATTTCACCTGCATATATGCATGTTCAGCCAATGAATACCTGGTGCTCAAAGAGGCCAGAAGAGAGCATCAGGTCCCCCAGGAACTATGAATTATAGATGGTTGCGAGTCACCATGTGCTGCTGTGAACCAGATCCAGGTCCTCTGCAAGAACAAGTGGTCTTAGCAGACAAGCCATCTCTCCCATCCCCAGCAAGTCCCCAGCCAGAGATCTAAAAAACAAGCCACTGTAATGGTAGTGTTAACTGTCAACTGGACAGAGTCAAGAATCACCTAGGAGACAGGTATCTGGGTATGACTGTCAGAGATTATCTTGATTGAAACAATTAAGGTGAGAAGAGCAGCCCCCACCCCCTGCTAAGGACCCTACATTGTGTAAGTAGAGAAAGAGAGCTAAACAACAGCCGTTGGCTTCCTGACTGGATACAATGTGACCAGTGACTTCAAGTTCCCATTGCCTTCATTTCCTCATTAGCATGAACTGTATCCTTGAACTGTGAGCCAGAATTTTTGGCAATTTCATATACCCAATATATATTATTATAAATTATTTATGTTTACTAGTTATTTTATTATTATAGCCTCTCTTATTTCTCCCCAATTATTGCTGAACTCCTTCTCCTTCCCCCACCTACTCCCCTGTCCCTTGTTTGTTAATCATGGCTGCCTACACAAGCACAGGAAGGGGTTTTTACTGGAGCATGGAGATCTTACCAATGACTATGCCACTGGAGAAAATCGCCCTCCCTATCACCCACTGCCAATGGCTCAGTCCCTCCCTGTGGGGAGCCGAAAGAAGGCGGCTATCATCCTTGCAGCCATCTTGAGCCATATATCCTGACCAGAGACTTGATTGCATTAGCCTACAACAGCTGAGCACACTCTGATACCATCTTGCTTTAGATACCCAGGATTTTCCCTTGGGTGTGTGAGACTTAAAGGTGTGTGACTCAAGGACGTGACTTAGAGATCAGATTTAGAGACAAGGCCTAAGGGCATGATTAAAGGTGAGACTTAGAGGCATGGCTTAGAAGTGAGACATATAAAAGGCGAGAGGCAGATAGAAGAGAGTAACAGAGAATTGGACACAACTAAGAGTACAACTTGGAACTAGGAATTAGGTTAGACACTTGCAACAGAGAATTAGGCACTTGGCACTTGGAGAAAGAACTTGGAACTTGGAGGCACTAGGGACTAGGAACTTAGGACTTGGGACTTGGAGAGAAGAAGAGAGACTGAAGAATAAATGGATTGAATCACTCTGTCTGGTCTCCATTCCCGACCAGCGGACCTGAGCAGCTTGGGGCAATGCGGGCTAACAAGTTAGTCCCCAAGGCTTTTGGCAGTGCGGGTTCCAACATTGACAGAGCGATCTGCAACATTTTGCCCCCCAAACGTGAACAGCTCGGGCCGCAGCACCTCCCCATTTATAATGGGACGTTGGTCCCATTTTATATAGGACTTTTATAGATAATCACAGCTGCTGGGTTCATGGGTGCAGCAGTCGTCATCTCCAAAAGACAGCTTCTGACTGCACTCTTCCCCCTCCCTCTGGCTCTTACATCCTTCCTTGTCCCTCATCTACAACGGTTCTCTGTGCCTCTGAGGAGGCCGTATTGATGCCCTGTTTAGGACACAGCGCACAGAAGTTATTTATCCCTGCACTCGGGCCAGCTGTGGATCTCTGCAGTAACTGCTGCCCGTGCAGTGAGAAACTGCTCTGACCGTGGCTGAAAGCAACACAAATCTACGAAAGTAAACATCGACGTTTTAAAGTCAGTTAGAAACCATGTCCCTTCAACAAAACAGCAGTCTAAGGTTCCTCCGTGGGATTTACGGGCTCCCCTGTCATGGGCTTCTGACCAGGTTTATAGTACTAGATGTGAATTTCCTCCCGTGGAGTGTATCTCAGATCCAGCCAGAAAGTCATTGGTTACCTCCACAACGGCGGTGCCGTTATTGTAGTACTGGGTATAGCTGAACTGTCAGGGCTGTATTGTAGCTGGAAAGGTATGTTACATAAAACTGCTGCTGATTTCTCTCCCCTAGCAACCTGTATGGCACACCCCAGCAGTGTGAAAGCTAGCCAATAGGGAAGAAGCTTCTAGATCAGTTACAGATTGATTTTTTTTTGTCCTACAAACAAAGTATGTGTGTCTTTAACATCTTGTTCTGTTGCTGAGTAGTGGTGATGAATACCTTTAATCTCAGCACTTGGGAGGCAGAGGCTGGCGGATTTCTGAGTTCAAGGCCAGCCTGGTCTACAGAGTGAGTTCCAGGACAGCCAGAGCTACACAGAGAAACCCTGTCTCAAAAAGAAAGAAAGAAAGAAAGAAAGAAAGAAAGAAAGAAAGAAAGAAAAAAAGAAAGAAAGAAAGGAAAAAGAAAGGAAAAAGAAAAGAAAAAGAAAAAGAAAAAGAAAAAGAAAACAACCAATCAACCAAACAAAGCCATCTTGTGTAACCAAGAGTAATGGCAGTAGACTATTGTTTGGGGGAAACTCTAGGAAATCTCTGATCAACAACTCAGATGAGGGTATCCAACACCTAAAAACATTTTTGGAGGACTGTTAGTATTGCTGGTAATTGAACCTAGGACCTCATGCATGCTAGGCAACCTGTGAGCTACATCCCCAGCAGCATGCCAGAATCCTAGACCTACACTGAAGGAAAGACTCTCAGGACTAGTCAAGCAATATTAAGCAGAGTTAGCAAGTTTACCGATTAGGAGGAAAGACAGACCCGCTGAGCATAGTGACATGCCAAGAATCCCATCACTTAGGAGGCTGAGGTAGGATGACTGCTCCGTGTTCAAGCCCAGCCTGGACTACAGAGTGAGTTCCAGGCTGTTCTGACCTACAGTGTGTGAAAATCAAAATGTTCCCCTGTCCAGTTCGAAAGCTAGAACTATCCTGGTTTCATTTACACTTTGATCCCAGGACAAGTAACCATTGCCCCTGATAAGCTTCTGTCTGACCCAGTGTGACTCGTAGGTTGGATAACGGTTCCTGTTCCGTTGGGAGTATAGCCAAAGGGCACCAGACCTGATCCTTCCTCCTGTGCTGTTCAGTGGCCTCCCTGAGGCTATATCCAGCCCTGCTCACCTAATGTTACCAGGAAGTTCTGGGCAGCGACTCTGAAGAGGAGGAACTGACACAGGGTCAGTTCCAGGACCTGCACTAACATAGCAGTGCAGAACTCCCTCCAGTTTATCATTTTTAGAGAAGACAGATGTGTTTAGGTTTGTCCCAGGGGCTGCCAAAACCAGTTTATTCCTTTAGATATCACACCGGATCTCCAGGCCCTTCTTCCTGATAAGGGGAAGCCTGCTGCTTGGCCACTGGAACACTCGCACACACACACATTCCCTTTCCCATAATTCACGTGACTTCATAAGCACACACAATGACATGCACATGTTAATCCATACCCTTTGGTTATACAATGCACACCTGCATACATACACACCAAGTTGTACAAAGGCCCAGGAGCTTGTGAGAAACAATCACCTCCCCCATAGCTCTGGTCAGAGCTTCAGCCGAAAGGTTGTGATTCTAGCATACACAGCTAGTAATGCCTGCCTACCAGAGCTTCAGCCGAAAGGCTGTGATTCTAGCATACACAGCTAGTAATGCCTGCCTACCAGGCAGAGTTGGCTCCTCTACTGCTGACTGTCACTTAGCACCAGCTCTGGAATGTCCTGTTACCCAGCCCCTCCCCCCCAGAACCTCTGATCTTTCCTTCTGCCTGCCCTCCTCTCTAGATGATGATTTACTACTTGACCTCAAATGTGAAATGGGAGATGCAGCCCACACACGTTTCAAAGTGTCTTTTGATCTCTGCTATCTCGTGAGAATTATAGAGCCACTTTTACTGTTGTCTGTTGGTTCACGAGCACGTGGACCACACGACTACAGAGGCGGCTGTAAGCAACCTTGGGTGCCACTCCTCAGGAGCCATCAGCCGTGTTTTTGTTGTTTAAACTCAACTCTCTCTCTCTCTCTCTCTCTCTCTCTCTCTCTCTCTCTCTCTCTCTCTCTCGTGTGTGTGTGTGTGTGTGTGTGTGTGTGTGTGTGTGTGTGTTTTGGGGGTGTCAGAGGTTAATAATGTTTGGTGTTTGCCTCAATCACTAGCCACATTATTTACTGAGGTTGTTTTTTGTTTGCTGTTTTGTTTTTTAACATATCTAAAACCCACCCACTTGACTCAGTCTAACCAGTTTGCCTCAGGGATCTCACTTTTGGGTGCTGAGTATCCAAACCCTAGACACCACCCTTTCTTAGCAAACATTAACTATTTAACCATTTCCCCAGTTCCCTAAAACCACTTTTTTTCTGACTTAACGGACAGTTGTCCTATGAAAGCCTTTTGGGATTATAGTTGTCTGTGGGTCTTCAGCTGAGGTCACTCGAAATGGATCCTACCATGTCCATAATGGGGACATAGCTACAGAGCCCCTGGGTAGCTCTGCCACCCCAAACTTCCCTAAAGTTGTGATCTTCCCAACATGGGTGTTCTCTGCAAGAGTAGCATGTGCTGTTAACTAGTGAGCTCTCTTCAGCCCCTGTTAAACACATTTCATGACTGAAATGTCTCAGCAGGTACCAGCCAGATCAATTTCAGTACCTGAAATTTCAGGTAAATTGGGCTTCCCTGAGGCTGGAGACCCTGGGACAATGTTCACCCTGCGGGGAGGAAAAGCCAGGGGTTGGGAGTAAAGGTAGAGGGAGGACTAGGCCAGAGACTAGAGGATTCTTGAGGATCCTGGCTTGGTCCGGCTGTGGCCCAGCAGGGAATGGAATCCTGGCACATCTTGGTGACCTGAAGCTAAGACACCATAGCAGAGAAAGGTACTATGGGGTTTCAGAAACCCCAGCCTTTCAAATGTGATCCCTGATTCACCAGTCACCAACGTGTAGTGAGACTTGTGTTCCAACTAAGACCTTCTAATTCTCACAGCTCTTTGGATAAAGGCAAACAAAGGGGATGAACAAGCATGAATACCTTCCCTGAGAACCTTGGGGAAAGCTTGCCTGGACCTTGTGTGGAGAGGAGACTCTAGGTGCTTGCTAGGCACTCAGACGATATGCCAGAGAGTACCCATTCCTTCATGTGGCATTGCTCTGCAGCCAAAGAGCCAGGGTAGAGCCACAGAAATCTCTGCTGCCCCTGTCCCCAACTCCCCGACTCAAGGGTCTAACAGCCTCAAGCTCTAGCCTGGCGTGGGGTGAGAGCTATCATTGCAGCTCCTGCAACGAGCTGGATGCGGTGTGCTGTTTCAGCCTTGGGAATGTGGGCTGCCAGGCTGGACTGGGAGGGTGCCCTGAGGCTGCACAGAAGTGAAGTGTTCCTGAACAGCTCTGGGTGATTGAAAAAAGGAAAAAAAAGAGAGAGAGAGAGAGAGAGAGAGAGAGAGAGAGAGAGAGAGAGAGAAACTGCTCCTAGGTAGGTATGCTGGAGGAGAAGGTTTACTGTAGATGTTTGGAAGAGCAGAGGCGGAGGCAGGGGCATGACGGGACTGACCAGTGAGGGGAGGCGGAGGAGGGACAGGGGAGAGAGTGGAATCAGGCACAGCAGCAGGAGGCCCAAAGTACAAAGAGAATGGGTAACCAAAATGGTTGGATTATACAGGGAGAAACAGCCCAGTGCCCTAGGCTAGAGAGTTCAGGTTAGTGGGTAGGATGTGCCAGCCATACCCTGTAACAAGCAAGGACAGAGGATGCAGGGAGAACTTGGTGACCAGTGTCTGCTTTGATAAATTGTATCAGCACCTCAACCCTTTGTCCCAGATTTGAAACCTACCACTGGGATTCCTCCTGGAGTATTAGCTGAAGCTCCCTACCCTTGGTTATCACAGGAATACTGATCATGGTGAACAGTCTCCACCACTTGACTACACATGACTCTATAGACATTTTCCCCCAGGCAGAGTGTGTGCTGGCAGCCTGAGATACCCTGCACGGGGACCTGTGGGGAACTTGTCAGTATATGGCATCTCCTTGGCCCAACTCCTGAGCTAGCTGGCTCAGACCTGCCAACAGTGGTAGATAATACACTCCCCAGATGACCCCTGTCCCCACCTGTGGCCTGTACATCAGAACATTTGGACAGGGCAAACCCCAATGTTCTCCACTCCCAATTTAAGAGTGAGGGCTGCAGACATCCGTCATCCCAACCCTGGTTCCCAGAAAGGCTCAGTAGCTCCTTGAAAGTGAGGCACAAATGCAGGTCATGGAACAGGACCCTCAGGACATACGTGGATAGAGGAATCTAGTGATGGGATTGAATAAGCCCTTCTAGGAAAAAAACTCTGAGCTGGGCTTACACAGAAGCTGCAAGGAAATGATAGGCTATTAACAACAGTTCCTGAAAAGAAAGAACAGGAACTCAGCTGATGCCTACCCACACCCTGGTGGGCACTTTGCCCTCTTCCTACATGCCTGAGCTCTCCAGTGGAACTACTTAAGGGACCTTTGGTCCACGGCCCATCTCCAATCATACGGGGCTCCAAACAGAATGACTTCTGCCCCAGTCCAGTAGACTCAGTGCTCCATGCCTTCTAGTGAGCCAGGCCAGGGGGAGCATGAGGAATGTGTCATCAGGTCACCTTGCAGCCAACGATCTCTGTGTATGTAGTTTCTCATTCTTACTTCAGGCCCTCCCTCCAGCTTAACATTAAGGTGAGATGTCTAAGCGGTTGGCAAGCACTGTGCAAAGATGGGGCGGGGGTGGGGGGAAGATTCAGGGAGGTCTTCATCTTCATTTGAGTAAAGAGAGTCTCCTGACTGAGTTCGGGATGAAAGTGCATGTGAACACTGGGACTTCGTGATCTTGGAGAAGTTTCCAGACAGTCTGGAATGTGGACCCTTGTTCTCCCCCACTGGCCTCCAATGTGAAATGCTTAGAGAAGGCAGGTTCGGAATATGGTTTTATTTATTTATTTATTTATTTATTTATTTATTTATATTCTTTTAAAAGAAAAGGTTATTATAGTTGGAAGTTGGAGAAATGACTCAGCCATTAAGAGTATTCGCTGTTCCTCCAAAGGACCCAAGTTCGGTTGCCAGCAGCCATGCTGGTTGACCCACAAGCCAACCTGCCACTCCAGCTCCAGGGGATCTGATATCTTCCTCTAGCCCCCTTGGACATGTGCATACATGTGACGTACACTCACGTGCATATAAATAAAAATATATACATAAAATGTATCACATGTGTTTGTTTATTATGTGTGCCTATGTATGCGAGCACCTGTGCCACAGCATGTGTGTAGAGACCAGAGTTGGTTCTTTCTGTCCACAGTGTGGGTCACTGGGATTGGTGGTAAGTCCTCTCATCAGCATTTTATTATTTATTCTTGATTATTATTAATATTTTGGATTTGTAAGATGGCCTTATTATGTATCTCCCACCGGACTCAAATTCATGGCAATCCTCCTGCCACAGACTGCTGAGTGCTGAGTATAGTCAAATAGGGCACTTCGGGAAGGTGGCTTGGAGGATGCTGGTGGCAGCTAAAAGGCCTAGCTGTGGTATCTGGATTCCTGCAATCCCCTTCTCTGACTCTTGGAGAGTGCCAGCCAGACTTGCTGCTCTGGGGAGGCACCGTTTAGGATATCTCTGGTCCCTTGTTCGTCTGTTCTAGAAACATCTCATCTGCCTGGTGGTGGAGGGTTAACCACAATCTAGCCTAGAAGTGGTGCCCAGACATGAATGGCTACCTGGCGCCCAGCAAGTCTCTGTTCCTGACTATCCTTCAGTACTTAATAAAACCCCAACTGGAAATGAGAGCAGGCAATGGGGCGCTGGGCACTTGGGTCCTTGTCAGCACCTTGTCCCCAGTAGCAGGAAAACAAGCCTGGTTCTGAGATACAGCTTGAACTCTGTCTTCCTCCCAGAGAAGAGCAGCATCCTGGGGCCGTGACCCATGGCCTGAGCCTCTAGGGACTGAGGCCTGGCTGTCTGCTAACTCAGTGTCCTCTCCTATCTCCAACGACCATCGTCCTGATTCAAGGACAGTTCTGGGAGGAGGAAATAGGCAGCAAAAAGGACAGGGTAGGACTCAGTTGGCTTTTCTGTGTGATGAGCGCCACTTCTAGCCCTAATGATCAGAGACAGCAGGGCTGCTGAGAACCAACACTGGTCCTCACAGTGCTCCCTCAGAGCTATGTGCTCCTCTCAGAGCTAAATACTCCACTCAGAGCTTCCCTCAGGGGCTGAAACAGCTGGGCCCCAAAGTGGGGCAGAGCCATGTGTTTTAGCTTCCTACTGTCCCCAAAGCCCCGGATAACCCCACAGAGCTGGAGGACCAACCTCCCTTTGCCCCATCTTAAGCTCTAGCTCCTGGCATGGGAGCTGCCTCCTGCAGCCCTCCCTAGAGCCTGTGTGTCACCGCCTCAGGAGTGATGAAGATTCTTACACATATCTGGTTTCCAGGAAAATGGTCTATCAGGGGTGTGGTTTGTTCTGTCTGAGCTCACAGGGTCCAGGACAAAGTGGGGGCTAGCTCTCTGGGGACCTAAGCTATGCTGATGAGGAAATTACTCCTGGCCAGAGGCTGCTGGGTCTGGTGGATGGCGGGATCTGGAGGTGAATGGATGTCATTCCTCTTTCCCCAGAGAGCAAGGAGACCTCAATCCAGGAACTTTGCCTTCCATCTTCCAGGTTCTATAGACCTGTGCCCACGCTCAAAGGCAGAAAGAGACCACAGCCTAGAACGGGACTGCTCCTCGCACACTTGATGGCAGGAAAGAGGAGGATGGCACCGTCAGCATCACTGACAGCTGCCTGAATCTCACAAAACCAATAACTCACTTAGGGTATGCAGAGGAGAAGGGGGCTGCCCATGCTGCACAGCGTGGGCTCACCCTGCTGCATGTGGGCCCAATGCAGGAACGGAGAGCCGACCCAGCATAAAAGAGGCTTGAGATCCACTCAGGAGGGTGACATCTGAAGGTGCACTTGTGGAAGACACTGTGTGGAGACGAGAGGACTGAAATGTGTTCCCTGGGTGGGAGGGTTCTCCATCCCCAGCTTCACGCTTGAGCCAGGAATCCCAGGAACCTCTAGCCTTCCCCTTATGTCAGTGACCAGAGGGATGGAGACAAGTCCATCCTGTCACCTACAGCAGCCTGAGGAGTCACCTTAATCTTTGAGGGACTTCAATTTAGGTAAAACTGGGGTTTTTAGCCTTTTCTTTTTTAAAATCAAAAACTATATTCTATTTTATATAGCAATATAACTTACATATTAGTAGAATAATCTGATATAAACAGAAAAGAAAAGGAAGTTTTAGGCTACAAAACCCTCCCCTGAGCCAGGCATGGTGGCACATGTGTTTAGTCCCAGCACTCTGGAGGCAGAGGCAGGTAGATCTCTGTGAGTTCAAAACCAGCCTGGTCTAAAAGCAAGTTCTAAGACAGCCAGAACTCTGTCTCAAAAACCAACAACATCAACAAAAATCTCCCCCAGAAACAATTTTTTAAATAACTTTTTTCTGAGTCAATGTGACAAATGTCCCTAAGGGACTAGACACAGATGGCGGATGGCATTTCTCCTTAAGCCCAACTTTCACAATCCTTGCCTGAAAGAAATAGTACATGGTGTATTCTTTTGGAATGCAAAAAAATAGTTCTTACTATTGCAATTCCCCAAAAATTGAATTCATAGATCTACCCCAAAACGATAGTAGTCATAGTAGGTAATGAGAGAGTCAAACTGTTAACAGAATTAATGTTTTCCCAGTGAAAAGACACTCCACACTTAAGAGATTAACAAAGGGAAACACTCTTTAGTAAGGCATTCTAACAACAAGACTTAAATAGTAACAGCAATACTAACTGGCTAACACATAGAAGAGAACCAGCCTTGCATAGAAATGTTACCAGTTTCTATAAATCTTAGGCTTAAATATCCTGCCTACCCTGTCATCCTTAAATCTCTTTCAGGTCTTGAATAATGTAAACAGAGATAGGAGACTGAAAGTCTGGTCACTTGGGCAGATGGGAGATTTGTCCAACGAAGATATGGCCAGAACTACTTCATACGTGCACCAGTGTTGTTCTTTAAAAAAAAGTTGTTGTACAGGATTGTCTTGGTTGCCTGGCAGGATTTTTCCTTTCCTGGAACAAAGACATATTAGCAGAAGAGGAGTTAGTACAGGTGTCAGTCAGTCACCCCATAAACTGGGGTTAGAGGCAAGGTCTTTAAGTGGCCAGTTTTAAGTCAGGATTTTGTTAGGACACCATGGTTCCTTCTGTCATAGGAATGCCACCTAAGTAGGGACAACCTTGGTGAGCAAACACCAACAGGAACTTTTCCAGCAACCCCTAAACTTCAATTACAGTAAAAAGTTTCTAACAAGCCTGGTCAGTACACAGCTTGTCTTCCAGTCTTTAAGCAGGCAGCGCTCCTTTAGTTAAGTTCTACGTGTGTAACTTAGCATTTCCTAAGCAAATTTATTAAGAAACCTTTCATAGCATCAATTGTATTACTTCAAGTTTCTCTGCATCCAGACTAGGTGAAGTTTTTAGTTTCACATGCTTTTGCATGATTTGTGTGTCATTTATTCTTGCTTATCACTGAGTACCACCCTTCCTTGATCTCCTGTCTAAATTTTAGACTATACCCACACTTATACCTGCTCGCATGTGTACGCTGTAGGCTAGGAGCTGCATATGAGGGAGATGTGGTTTTTATCTGAGTTTGCCTCAATATATATTTTTCAGGTCATGCATTTTCATGCAAATTTCATAGTTTCACTTTTCTTCACAGCTGAGTAACATTCCATATATATAGTAGAGCAGCTATAAACACGGACGAGTCTCAGTGGTGGAAGATGGAACACTTTGGGTATATGCTCAGTAGTGATGTGCTTGGTGACTGGCATTTTATCTTCCTCAGTGATACAGATATAGACCAGATTAGACCAGATTAAAAATAGAAAAAGGCAGGTTTATTAGGAGGCAGCGCTCAGGTAGGTTCACTGATGATCTCACAGGTAAAGGTCAGTGAAGTCACACATCTGGGCTAAAGCAAAGGGTTTTACAGAGCCTAGGTGAGGAGTGATGAGGTGTCAGCTAAGATACCCTTTTCTGGACTCCTTGGCTATCCAGCCACTCACAGATAAAAATACATACATACAAACATGAAATAATAAATATACACATTAAAAAAGTAATTAAAAATAAATCTTTTTTTCCCCTTCCCTTCTCCCTCTTGCTCTATCCCACTTGCCCCACCCCCTGCTCGCTCCAAGCCTGCTCACTCCGGCCCAAAGTACACTGTAGCTGTCTTCAGACACCCATACGATGGCATCAGATCTCATTACAGATGGTTGTGAATCACCATGTGGTTGCTGGGATTTGAACTCATGACCTCCTGAAAAGCAGTCAGTGCTCTTAACCGCTGAGCCATCTCACCAACCAAAAAGTAATAAAAATAAATCTTAAAAATAAGAAAGCATCACCCAGGCAATGGTGACACATGCCTTTGATCCCAGCACTCAGGAGGCAGAGGCAGGCAGACCAGCCTGGTACAAAGGCCAGCCTGGTCTACAAAGTGAGTTCCAGGACAGCCAGGACTACACAGAGAAACCCTGTCTCAAAAAACAAAAAACAAACAAAAAAAAAAAAACCAAAAACAAAGACAAACTATCAAAAACCAAAATCAGGAGCCAGCAGACATCTTGTTCTTCACCTGTTCTGGATAAAAAAAGAATAAGACACAAAGCCAAAGTACTATAAAAATGAGAAACAAAACCCTGGAACTGTGCTGAGCATGGTGGTGCACGCCTCTAATCCCAGCATTCAGGAGACAGAGGCAGGCAGAGAATACTTTAAGGACAGCTTGGTCTACAGTAACAATGCTTAACATTGCTACAGGGAAAATTAAAAGAAACTGAAAGCTTTCCCCTCCTGCTCTGACTCAGACTGCGACTACACACATTTCCTTCTGCTAATTCCTGCCTCAGGAACCTGATTCCGGGAACAGCAGGGCTAAGTTCTAGGAGGTCCAACAGAAGGGTGCTACAGGTCTGATCTTGTTGGGGAGAGTTGTGTGTCTGCCTTTT